>NC_084708.1:25848318-26158085 GCF_033807575.1 Cydia pomonella
TCGTACGAGTACGATTAAACAATAGAAGTTTGTGAATGTAAAAAACTAAGGTACGTTTAGTTATTTGTATTTAAAAAAATATCTAATGATTTAACTAGTACAATTTAAATATGTATATTATGCTGCAGAGATAACTGACCCTCCCTGCATAAAAACTTGTCTGCAGAGGGGGTCAGTTATTTCTGCAACTTACTGTACTATCACGAAATAAAAACTATCTACAAAATCACATATTCTAGACGACCCCCGCCTTAAATCATTTTGCTCGTACGCGGACTTTAATTAATGACCAATATAGAGCTCACTTTTTATTGGACACTTCGTAGTCAACACAAACAATTAAAGTCCGCGAGTGTACAAGTATTCTGTACCCCTAGTGTAATTCGATAGCGAAACGTGACGTACGCGTTTGCGTTAAGTCTCATTTTGTATGGGATTTTGAGTTTCCAAAACGTCCCGCATGGCGCGCTGTTTCTAAATCCCATACAAAATGAGACTTAACGCAAACGCGTACGTCACGTAACGCTATCGAATAAATTTACACTAGGGGTTCTGAGTGTTGCCAAATGCCAAGTCATGATCAAATTAAAGTTGTGATTGATAAGTCGGTAACGCGATGAAGAAAGTTGTGTTTTTGGTAACCGAAGGAAGTTGTGACATGTCACGTCGTCGTGACCGTGTCGTGACAATGGAAACTTGGCGTGACTTGTAGAACTTTTTGGAGTTTAGGACTTGTATTCAAGAAGCCCTTGTACTTGTATTTTGGAGGAGCCTGTATATATGAAGCGAAAACTAGAAATGTTAAAGACGGAATTAAGGACATGTGGGGTAATAGTCTATTCGACAAACTGAAAATGGTGGGAATAGAGCTACTACCCCTAAAAATACGTGTGATACGTCATTAAATTCGTAATGATGTCTCAAAAAATGTGTTCGAAGTGATTATTAGCACACAAACAATATTTATATAAAAGTTATAAACAAAAAAGGGGGGGAAGTAGATATTTCTTATTTCCCAAATATAACAAAAGCAAGATATTTCCAATAGAACAGTCCATACTTGCATAACTATATTTTCATTAGATTTATTTATTTCATAATACAGATTACATTATAAACTACAGGCATGTCAATCTACAATAATTCATATTATAATCGTCAAAACAGATATACAAAAAAATGATCAATAAAATATCAATCCACAAATTAAATAATTACAGGACGATTTCAAAATAATGTCCAGGTAAAATCTCCTGTGGAGGATTTAAACTGAACAAAATATGGCGTATTCTGAACAATTTAGAAAATCTATTACCATTAGAAAAAAAAACATTTTCAACAATTTAGGAATTTTTTTATTAACAAAACTTTCTTGAAATTTTTGAGATATTGGCGAAAAAGGATATGTCTTATTTTTTCCCGCCTTTTTTTGTGGAGTTTATTTTACTTGGTGCAAGAGAGATCGTACAAGGATTGCCCACAAGTGTTTCCCTTGCCCTAACGTTTCTCTAAGCCCATATATTCTTATTTGACCATTTCGACGCAGTGTCAAACACAAAAGCTGTCACTCGGACGCCACGTCACCGAAATGTCAAAACTGAAATTGAACTTTATGCAATATGCACGCAGGTCTATGTTGCTCTGTGGTCTGTGACGGATTAATCCGTCTTAGACATTGGACCTACGTTGGCAGTCATATTCATGTTAGAAAGAGACATGCGTATAAAATTAATTTAGTTGTGTCTGATGCTACAAAAAAGAAAAAACTAATCCTTCATTCCGTCAAAAGTAAAAATATCTCAATTAAGTTATAAAGAGTGCAAAACAAATCGGTATTTAATATAAATAGTATACACAAAAGAAAGTGTTAAATGTATCGTGAGAATACATTAACAAATAAAGAAAATCGCAGCAAAGATATGACTCATTTCATCACTCATCAATTCATCATACTAGTTTTACCAAACATAAACATTTATAACTAAACTTTTCCAGCCCTTTATTACGTAAAGTCAACGATTGGAACTAGTTTTGTCAACAACATTTATCAGCGGTACTGGTCGCAGTCGACCAAGACTTCCCTCAGGCCCGCATTTGGCACGGGATGAATAACACTCGAATAGGGTCACGGAGGATAAATGGTATAACGAGCATTGCAATAAAGTGGAAACTTTTTCAATTCACGTTCTGGCAACGATCTCATATAGATACCGTCGGCATAATGAAACGCTGGGCCACCATGAAACTATGTCCAAGTGAAAAATGGACCAGGGGAAAATACATCCCTCAATGAGTACGAGTATTAGTCTTGTGAACTGTACTTCTAGTGTAAATTTATTCGATAGCGAAACGTGACGTACGCCAAGCGGGACGTTTTGGAAACTCAAAATCCCATACAAAATGAGACTTAACGCAAACGCGTACGTCACGTTTAACTATCGAATAAATTTACACTCGGGGTTTTGTTCTGTGAATGTGAATGCTTTATTATTTACGAAAGCGGGGCTTATTCGTATATAATTAAAATTACCGCCGACATTTCGAGGACTGCGTGTTCCCCGTGGTTTTCGAGACCAACATCTTCACTTGGTCTTGTTTATCAATCAAATTGAACGTTAACACTAGAAATGTCACTCGGTTGACACACAACACTTACGATATTCGTTTTCGTTTACATTTACTAATGACTGGATTCCATGTGGATGGGATCCTAAAACCATTGTACAGATTTTCGATGTGAATTTATTTTCATATCTTTGAGGCTTGCAGTTACAATAGAAACTGGAAGTATTTTGCGGTGATTCTTTCTTGCTAGAATTTAGAAAGCGTTAATACATTCTGATATAAGTAGCTAATTAAAAAGAAGGCTCCAGAATCAAATTTTACGTAGTCTTGCAAATGTCTCTGAAATGCCTGTTAAAACAGTTTTTTTTCTAATATCTCTAAGACTTGGTTATTTGTAGGCTCATAACTGTTAACTTAGCGTTTAACACTAATTAGCTACTAAGACCTGTAAGCGCGGAGAAGACGACATATTTATTTGTTCATAGCCATTGGTGTTCACGCTGCAAAATAATTAGTGCACCGGTAGAAAACAAGCCAAGACGGTTTAAGTACTTATCTTTATATTTCATATTTCCTATTCATTTATTCATAAAATTACATGTCATAGGTGTATTAATAAGTATGTCGGTTAAATCACAATTCATTAAAATAATTATCATCAAAAAAAGAGTAAATAAAAACAATAAATAACATGTAATAAATAATCAATATAATTTATATAGTCAAAAATAAAACATTACATTAAAATTAAATTAAATTATTATTATTATATTCCGACATGTCGTAAAATGCATTTGTAGTCAGTCATTTTTTTAGTTAAGCAAAGAATGTCTGATCATTATCAATATTTTTAATGTGGTCGGGTAGATAGAATACCTGGCCCCGCAATGAATACTGTTTTCATTGAATATTGTTTTGTTATATTGAGGTATTCAACAATAAATAGGCACGTTAATTAGGTAAACATTTTTATTGCTAACTATGTAGTTATTATCAACACTAATTTCCCCCAGATACAGATGAAACTGATGTTTGTAGGTTACAGTCAGCATCAAAAGTAGCGAATCAAATAACGTTTCATAAGTATCTACCATTCTGTAACAGCTTAACAAAAAGTGAAGTCTTTAACATAGAATAACTAAGACTGTAAAAGATATACTTTTGAGCGCGAATTTTAGAAATGTATCTGTATTTGGAAAAGTTATCCGGAATATCAGATACTTTTGGCGCGTTGTTTCATCCGCTACTTTTGATGCTGACTGTACGTCTATATTAGGTTAGGTTAGATACAATAGGGATCGGATATGTCAGTATCAAAAATGATGTTTTTGTTTGGAGAAACGTATTTGACGTATTTTAAAGTTCGAATCAGGCCTTTAGATTAGATTAGATTTATTTATTTCTTAAAGAAAAAGACAGTATTTTACACAAAAGGATAAAACAAAGGCTTTTACTAAAAGATCGTCAACTTAACATTAAAACAGAAATAAAAAATATAATAATATAACATTAATAAATAAAACAACGTCGCGACAAAAAAGAAATGTCAATGTATACATAGCTAGGACCAACCTAGGTATTGTCGAAATGTCAAAAATAATAAAAAACAAATGCTGAGTTATAAATAACTTTATCCGATAAGTAATATAATGAAAAAAAGAATGAAAATATATTATATGTCAACGATCTTAATTGCTAAAAATATGAATACAATGTCAATTCATATTATCGAATTATTTACTACTCGTACTTAGGAAATCGAAACTTGGCCGTTCATTTTACTCCTTAATAAGCAAACACGTTTAATTAATATTCCACGCACCACAAACACTTAAAACCTCAAACATTCTCGAATCTAGAGTCATAATCATAATCACTACCACAAAGACACCTTGTGACAATAAAAACAAAACGCGGAAGACAATTCTGATTTAGCAATTTCTTACAGTTTCAACCTTGTTTCGATACGACCTTGACGATTGCTCAAGATGATTCGTACATCCGAAATATTATGGAAGTTACGTGACATCGAAAGTTAGCGGGCATTTTATAATAGTTCCTATATCGATAACTCAATTTTTTCTCTTCTATACCAGTAATCGTTTTTTTATGTATTATCATGAAACAAAATAATAACTTCTCTTCTTTTTTATTACAAAAGGATTTTAAAATTTCATTCATCATCATTTTGTGCAAACTTTACCATCGGCCCCGAAATAATATTTCCAAATAATATACAGTTACAAACAAATTTCTTTCTTATTTAATTTATCGATATGGGACCTCCTTAACTGTCATTCAATTTTACCCCTAAAATCCAATGTCTGGTCATTATCTACGCATTTCGCTAGCATGCACTTATTTTTGCGCGTGAGATACATTATTTCTTTCGTGACAAAAAAATAAAAAAACTGTTAAGTCAGAATCGGCCTCACGATAACGAATCCGCGTGTATTTAGGTGAGTTTTAGCACACATTGGCTATTTGCCAATATAATAATTAGTCAGTCACTCATCGTTCATTATCGATTCAGTTTTCGCGGGCCTTCGGTTCGGTCGCGTTGTCGGGCAGTGATGGCCGAGCGCGCGTAGTTCGGGAGGCTTCGGGCACCTTCGGGCGAGTTCGGTTCGTGCCGCAAAATGGCGTCGGAGAAGGAGAAGATGGCGGCCGCGGAGGCCAAGTCGCCGTCCAACAGGAGCAACTGTTCGCCGGGAAAGAAAGGTAAAATATACATATTGTTTTATGAGGTGTCTTCAGAAAAGCGGGCTTAACTTGTTGTACTCGTATGTGTTTTTATCTTTGCCCTAGAAAAGTTCCCTTATCCTCCAGGATGCTACCAAATCATCTACAATGAATTAATTATAAAACAATCTATACACTTTAGTGATATTTGACCAATCACGTATGATGACACAGGCGCAAAACTGAACAAAAGACAGCAACAAGTATTCGATCAAACAGGCCTAGTGTTCAAGTTATCCAAGTCGTGGCGTGGACAGAGCGTAATGGAAGTGGATGGGGTAAAAGGGAGAAAAAGAGACTGTCTGCCTGTGACCACGAGCGTAGCAGGCCATATAATAAACGTAAGTTTACGCGATTAAGTCCCGTATTCGTTTTAAGTTTTAAGTTATGAACGAAGATCGTGTTGGTTTAAATCAATATATTGAGAAAAAGAGAGACAATTACTCTCGTTGAAATAGTTTCATATACCTATCTAGAGTCTGTCTAACTAAACTAACTGTATACATAGGTACTTTGAAGTGATAAAAGAGTGAAGTGCCGCTTTATGTTTTACATTGTCAATGGGAAATATTTGCAAAATTAGCTTGGTCTTTCTATGAATGAATCTTGCCCATAATTACTTATTCCCTGCGCCCATTTCTGGTTTTAAATATTCCCAATTTGCTTCACCCACAACAAAGAAGTTCGGATCCGTTCTCACGAGCCTGTCTCAATATGTCAGGTTCCGGACATCGAGGTTAACACGGGTATAATATGCTTGAAACATTTTCGGTTATCTTTTCATTTATTTAAAACTTCCTAATTGGCCTTTTGGGATATCGGGACTTTTCTCAAGATTCTCTAAAAGGTTTAAAATTACTGAAATGTATAATTGTAGGTGTCTTAGAAATAAATGAAAAGTGCAAATTAATTTAGTACATATGGTGGCGCATCGTTACTGGTGAATTTCCAATATGACTGGAACTCTGGTAGCCGTTTAATCCGTTAAAGCTGTGTCATGCTCTTACGGTAGATTTCGCTAGGCGCATATATGTTAGCTTTGTGGTCTCATTTAAATATAAATAAATAAATAAATAAATATTATAGGACATTATTACACAAATTGACTAAATCCCACAGTAAACACAATAAGGCTTGTGTTGAGGGTACTTAGACAACGATATATATAATATATAAATATTAATAAATACTTAAATACATAGAAAACACCCATGACTCAGGAACAAATATCCATGCTCATCAGGGGAGAGCGCTACCTCTGAGCAGTCGTGTTATTGTTTGCTCCATAGAAATAAATGGAAAAAACATGTAAAAAGTGCGTATACCACCAAGACTAATATGGATTTCAGTGAAATGTGTAATATTAATTATATTCTGTGCAAAAACTAGTCCAAAAAGTGCGAAAATTAACAAAAAACAGTGCAAACAAAAAGACAAACGACGTTGTGCCATTCAAATTTCACGCACACATATAAACAATTCGCAATTCGTGTTAAGTGTAATAACCAATCAACGCCGTCACATTCACGAAACCACTCCCACAAATACACGCATCAACAGTACGCCAAATTCGTCCCCTACGTCACACAGTAACTTGGCGCAGAGAGAAACTTGTCGTTTAAAATCTCTACACTGCATCGGCCGTGAGTTCAAATCCTGCGAGAGACGCTTTTTTTTTTTTTTTTAGTTTTTTTTTATTCTTTTTTATATTGACTATTTTATTTATGAACGATAAGGACAACTTTTTATTATTATTCTTAATTGACAAAAAAACATTAAGACTAAAAGTGCTTGTGTTGTGAATTCAATTTATGCCGATTGGAAACATGTCGCCGAATAGTATTACAAAAGAAACCTGTTCAAAATGCTCTATTTTGATTACTAAGGAGGATCTTACGATAAAATGTAGTAAATGCAAATGTTTGTACCATTTAGGGTGTACTGCTGTCTCACAAAAAAGATTTAATTTAATGACAAAAAAAAATAAAGAATCATGGAAATGTAGTACTTGTTGCCGTGCACCGCCGACACACCCCGCCGCAACATCAACCTCCAAACAAAAATCGAGAGCCGAAAAACTTGAAGAAAAAGTCAGAGCGAATATTGAAAGTGCGGCTCTAGAAGCTGCTAAAAATAACATAAAGCAACTTACCCCTTGTACCTTAGGGAAATCGACTTCATCTTTAGGTGACAATTCCATAAATTCTACCATAAATTCGACCATAAGTGATGGCAATGTTAGTGTGCAAAGTCTTCCAACCCTTACAGGGGACGGCCAACTCGCCGAATTAAAAGATAAAATTAAAACTCTCAGTACACAACTCAGCAGTGCTCATGAAGAGATTAATCAATTACATTCTGAAGTTACACAACTAACGAGGGTAAATGCGGATCTGACAAGGCAAGTACAAGTTTTTAAGCAATTACTTGGAGAAAGCACTCCCACTCTAACACGCAAGGTAACCCCAAAACAATGGGAAAAAAATAGAACGAGCCGTATTCTCACTCGAGCAGTCCAAATGGATAACTCCTTAAATACAAGTAAAGAAATCACACCTACAAAGTCAAACACAGTTGATAACTCCTTAAATACAAGTAAAGAAATTATACCTACAAACTCAAACATAGTTGAAACACCTGTGCAATCAAGATCCGCTAGTCCGGAGCCAGAACAAGATAGAAATGATACGTGTTGTCTATCTTTACCACCAAAAGAAAACACGAATGAGACTATTTTCGTATTTGGCGGAAAACAATGTGTCGGTATCGCCTCGAAACTTTTACATACGCGACAAGACAATGAATTGTGTACTAGATCCTACAAAATCTCTTCAACTATTCAACCTGGAGCGACCACAGAAAGTATTGTCACTAAAATTAAGCAATGCGAGTTTTCCGACGGTGATAAAGTTATACTTTCATTTGGAGAACACGACGAAAATCCAGTAGACCTTGTTACTAACTTAAACATAGCATTAAAACACCTACATAATTGTTATATTTATATTATTAGTATAAGATACAATCCATATGTGCATGCTGATCTGTTGAATTACATGTTACACCATGTCTGTTTAAAGGAGAGTAATTGTACATACGTAAATATTGCTAACCATAGGTATAAAAATAAAACACAGTGCTTAACTTATATATGTAAAAAAATCAACGCAATTATAGACCAAATGGACTATAAAGAAGCCTACTACAATTTTGTAAATCCGGTGGGTACACCAATTCCGTACTCAATCCCAAGCTCTACACCACATACAGACAAGAGAGTGAAAAAAGGAACGATCCCTTATTATTTCAGTAACCAAGTAAAGAAAACAAACTTTACAGGAACCGATACCCAGTCCTTTCGTGCCTGATTATGAATCTATACCTATTAATATATTTCACCAGAATATTGCAGGAATAATGGGTAAGAGAGACATTTTTGAAGTGGCAATTGATGATCTACATAAAGTCTTAGGTCATGTCGAAATCATATGTCTGTGTGAAACTTTTATCAAGTCAGGGTCTATAGCAAACCTTAATATCAGTAATTATAAGGTAGCTACCTCATATTGCAGACAAAATCAGAAGAGAGGGGGCACATGTATACTTATTAGGCAAGGTTTAGAATATAAAGTTCTTGAGAAAGTTTTAAATTTGAATTTGAATGCTGTGGTGTTGAGTTACTTCAGTATAATTTAATTATAGTATGTATATATAGAACACCCACGTCAAACGTAAACATATTTTTTTCTTTATTAAATCAGTTATTAACATTAATAACTAAAAATAGCAAAAAACGTGTGGTACTCTGCGGAGACTGGGATATTAATATATTAAAAGACAATAAAATAAAAAAGGAATTAACATCAATCCTATCAAACTACAATATAAGAAATCATATTCTTCAACCGACCCGAAAAATGACTTGCATTGATTTGATGGCTAGTAATATCACAGATGTCAAAACGAACATCCACACCTTAACCCTTTCAGATCACGAAACTGGTCAAAGCCTAACATGTAAATTAAATTATGATGCCTCTGTAAAGAAAAAACCCGTATTTTGGCATGAATTTAAAAGGGACTTTAGCCAAAATAACTTACATAAATTCCATGAATGTATTGCTGCATTATCATTTAGTGACGTATTAAACGAAACTGATACTAATTCGGCATTCGATAAATTTAATGACTTATTTTTGTTATTCTACAATCTTTGCTTTCCTAACATTAAAGTGAAAAGAGTTACCAAGCCTATAAAGAATAAATGGCTTACAAAGGGAGTAAAAGTCAGTTGTATGCATAAAAGAACACTGTACAGAAAAGCATCTCGAACAACGCACAGCAAATGCTCCTTAACACAGTATAAAAATTATACAAAAATTTTAAAAAAGTGTCTTCATAAAGCGCGACAAATCTCAAATAGTCGGTTTATAAATAAGTCAAATAACAAATGTAAAGCGTCATGGTTAATTATAAAAGAGAATTGTAATGCAGTGCCGGTGCCTGAGGACATCTCCAAAATAGTGATTGGTACTGAAGCTTTTAATAGTCCTCAAGATATAGCTGACAAAATAAATGACTACTTCATTAATGTAACATGTCAATCACAACAACAAGTAAATCAAGCCAAACATATACCTCAGCATGAACATAGTATTTTTCTCACACCCGTAAATACTTTAGATGTGACAAAGGTAATACTAAGCTTACGTAATACAAACTCTACAGGCTACGATGACATATGCACTAAAGTCCTTAAATTATGTGCTACAAGCATTTCGACGCCCTTAAGTCACATCATAAATCTCTCATTCACACAAGGTATTTTTCCGGAACGCCTTAAATACTCAGTGGTTAAACCGTTACATAAAAAGGGAAACAAATATGAAGTTACCAATTACAGACCTATCACTCTTATACCGGTATTTTCGAAGATATTCGAAAAAGTAATGCATAACAAAATATATAGCTTCTTATTACAATATCACATATTAAAAGATGAACAGTTTGGGTTTCGCAAAAACAGTTCCACTACTAAGGCATGCTTTCACCTGGTGAAATCTGTCATAGAAAGCCTGGACAATAATACTCCTGTAGTCGCAATACTACTGGATATGACTAAAGCATTTGATTTCGTAAATCATAAAATACTCCTTAATAAATTATTTAAATATGGCATAAGAGGCGTTGCTTATGAATGGCTAAGTAGTTATCTTAGTAACAGACATCAGTGCGTGGAAATTGCAAGAGTAACCGGTAACCACAAAATAACCTATAGGTCATGTTATAAACACACCTCTACAGGAGTACCGCAAGGAAGTATACTCGGTCCACTGTTATTCTTATTATACATTAACGACCTACCCAGTGCTACAAAACATGAATGTATCCTATTCGCCGACGATACTACCTTACTCGTAAAATGTAAAGACATTGTGACCTTCAACCACGATATAAACGATGCATTAAGAGACATTATATGCTGGCTAGAAAACAATCACCTGAACATTAACTTAAAAAAAACCAAATTTATTCAATTTTTAACATGTAAGAAAAAGACCATGAATCTAAAGTTAACATATAACGATACTATAATTGAAGAAGTTGAATCAGCTAAATTCTTAGGCATAACATTAGACTATCTCTGTAATTGGAAAAGTCATATTGATGACTTGCGTATACGGCTTGATCGTTTTGTATACGTATTGTATCGACTGCGAAGTGTAGTCTCGGAAGAAGCAGCTCTTACCGCGTACCATGGTTATGTGGCATCCATATTACGATATGGGCTCATACTTTGGGGTAACTCAGTAGATGCAGATATTATATTTAAATTACAAAAGAAATGTATCCGAACTCTATGTGGAGCTGACTTTTTAGCACACTGTAAACCTTTGTTCCAATCCAAACATATACTGCCTCTTCCGTCACTCTATATTTTTGAAATGTGTATTTTTATTAAGAAACATATGTCACTTTTTGAAATTATCACAACGAACTCCAAGAGAGGGACGCATAGAAATAAGTTACTTTTACCTATAACTAAACTAGCGTTATCCAGAAAAAACGTCTACTGTATGGCTATCAAATTATTTAATATCCTTTCTGATGAATTTAAAGAATTGCACCTACATACATTTAAAAGAACATTGTTTGATCATTTAATTGAGAATTGTTACTATTCTGTAGATGAATATATTATCAATTGTAAATTATAATTCAATTTTAATATTTCACTAATGTTATAATTTATAAAAAATGTATTTGAAATTTTGTTATTTTTAGAATTGCATGAATAATTGTAGTGTGTAAGTTTAGCTTTTACATTTTGTACATAGTTAGTTTAGCTAGTTAGTAAGTAGTAATATTTGTACGCCAGTCATGGCAAACAAGAATCGTGCTGTAATTAAACATTAACACCTTGTATATATACGCTTGTTTAACGCAAATAAACGATCATTCATTCATTCACACGAACAAATGCCCTTACCAGGATTTGAACCCGGGACCATCAGCTTCGTAGGCAGGGTCACTACCCACTAGGCCAAACCGGTCGCCGAGACATTTGAAGACGTTTCTACCTAACACAATATTAATTGTATTAGGTGTCGTTTAAAAAGTTAATCTTTTTTTATTGGACACCATCTTGAATAGAAAGGAGAGATAATTACTTTAGAGAGGCATTAAAGTAATTAATTATTTATTCAGGACATCGGCCAGCCGTTTATTTGAAGATGTTGGTTCTTGATTTTAATTAAACTTGCTAGGTAAGTACTTCAAATAAGTCAAGTTATACGTTTTTAAATACCCGCGTAATAAAACAATTAAATATGTAGATTATCACTGGCATGATTCAAATACATAATTAATTTTAGAATTTAAAAAAAGTTGTAATAGAAACCGATATAACATATTTACGACGTATAAAGTAGGTAAAGGATTAGTGTTCCGGAGGTTTATAATATCTAAAAATAAAAGATACCTACTTAACATGTATATCTATCTATTGAAAAACATTACTCTAAAAATTGCATCATGAATAATTAGAAGGAAAATGCAAAAAAAAATGGTTCCTCGCGTTACTCTCATCGTGGAGTGAACCTTCCCGGAAATATTCCCAATAAGTAAATTTACATACAATATTACAATTTTCCCAGTAATGTGCCTCAAGCAACACGTATGTTACGTGTAGTCAACTTGACAGGACCTACAAACTTTTGACCTACATCGACCCCTCTCGTCACTGTTTCCCAATAACACGTAACAGCCCGAAAACGTCCTTAACCTGTCAATGAAACGTTGAAGGAAACACGGAAATACACCGAGCAAGTTGTCATTTGTGCGGCTTCCCGCGAAGGAAGCCGGCGATCGGCTTAGCCGCAACGTGATGGTACTACACACGATAACTGACTTTTCTACACCTTTATTTTAAGGGGATAAGGTATATTAGTGGTAACACAAGTGTGCTGATTAGACGATAGTGATGAAGGAGGTTCAAGGTCACAATGTCGGCCTAAATATGAAAGGGCAAGGCGGTCGAATCATGCAATGGTGTACTTACAGTCAATTAGTACTAAATATGCCTGTCAGATTGACGTGGATTTAGGCTTAAGTTGGAGAACGTTTGTGGGAGCTCATGCCATTTAAATTTAAAACTAAAGACATTTCAATGAATTTATATTATTAACATTTTACTTTTGAGCATAGGTACTTGCAGCTTGACAAACAGTTGAAATAGGTTTTTAATTTTTTACCGATGACTCTTTCAAACAGAGATTGCTTATTGATTTGCCAAACTAAGACAAAATGCTGAACAGTCAGTAATCAAGCGAAGCTTTCCCTATTACACATTTCCCTCCACCCGTAAGTTTCCACTATTTCAACGTTAATAATATTCAGCAAGTAAATAAATAACCAAAAATTCAAGGAATACATACGAACCACCGATTCAGAATTGAACGTCTTAATCAATTACGCCCACATCTTGTAACTAATAGATTTGAATCGACTTAACAGTAGGTACATGATCATGATCCCTAGTAAATACACCTCGAGTCATACCACCTTGTAACAAGTTGTGCATGGAAGAAGAAGAAACAACAAAACATATTCTCCTAGACTGCAAACAGGTAGAAGTATACAGGAACAAATACCTAGGGAATCCGTGCACACTAGGAGAGGCAATTAGCAACCTGAAAACTGCTAGGCTTCGTGGAGGAGCTGGGGTGGTTAGAGTAGCGCTACCTCGTTTCACGCAAAATAGGCACAATGGTTGTCGATTTGCGGAAAATGCCCAGAAGCACTAACTAGCACTAACTAACTAACCACCTTGTAACATTATTCGGACAAACCCGTTTTGCCGTAGAGATGGGAACCGAGATTAAACTAATATCCTTTGTGTCTCAAAGGTCTTTGTGGGGATGGAGTTTCGGCTTTTTACTTCGTCTTGCTGTGGAGTCTGTGGTCACAGTTTACAAGGCTCGGGATTGTGTTTACTGGTAATCTCTTCGGTTAATATTTTTTTAGCTTGATGACGAAGGTAGGAGGTTTTTGTCGTGGATCTTTTAGTCGATGATTGTTATTTGCGACATGCGCAAAAACTAGTCTTCTGCATGATAATAGATGCTTATTACAGTCTTATTCATCAGTTACTGATCCGTCTTAATTTTCCGATTCTGTTTCAAAATAATATCTGCCAATGGCCCGATAAGTTAGAATAGGACCCAAACCTTTTTAAAGGCGGGTTCAGACTAACGTTTTATTCGCGACTATAAGCTCGTTTTTGGAAGCGCGTGTAGGTGCGTATAGACCAAATGTAGCGCGCGTGTCAAGCGCGCAGTGCCGCAACAACCGTAAATGCGCAAAAAAAAAACACGCTATTCCTAACCGCCCTAAATGATTGGTTTCCATACTTATTTAGATGCATTGTATCTAAAAAAACACTCAAATCGCGTGCAGTTGCATACATTTAGTCATGACAATTCAGAATACGTCAGGACAAACCTTACCTTTTAGATTTTATGTACATTATTTTACAACCAAATAAATAAATGAAATGAAATAAATAAATGAAGTGTGCCTAACTGTAGTTTCAAATTATTTAAGTACATACGTTGAAAACTCAGATATTCCAAACTAGAAGCAACAAATAAACCCCTTGATAAATTGTGCCGCGTTCATGTGCAGTGAATCGGTGACAGGTGTAGTAAATCAAAATGAACAACGAAAAGCTGACGATATTCGCTATCACAGGTGCACTTCAATGGCAGAGACAGAAAAACGATCAAAATACTTGTCTTTGTCTTGTTATTTGTCTCCAAAAAAATGTGAATAAGTAGATCTTTTGTAACTTTGGTTTTTAATGTTCCCACGTAAAGTATAATATACAAATAGAAAGACTCGCAATAGTACTCAACTTTTTCAGACTCGTGGTTAGAAAAGAGACAAAAAAAGAATTTACCAAACACGGGGTTGGTTTAGCCTCCTTACATAGCAGCTGACGTATGACTCTAAGTCTGTGAAACAATCTTCAAAAGTGTTAACTGTTCGGAATATGAATTAAGTTAGGAAGAGCAGGAGCAGCTCCGGAATGAACTTTTTATAAGACTGGCTTCATCTCGCTTCATGCAGTTCTTCGAAATCTTCTTTGTACAGTTGGGGCGCGAGCTCGCCGGATATTACTGAAGTTTCATATTTTTTTCAGTTTGTTCTTACTTTGCTATTCTTTAAGGATTTGATTGAAGCCTTAAGTCCATCTAATGTAGCTTTGAACCGGCTTGAACAGAACAAAGCCAGGAGTGTCATTGTAGATGTCATATTTTCATAGAAATTTAACATTCTTGATGAAATTGCCACACTTTGTTATTGGAAATGCCCTGCAGTGTTACCTTGGTCTGACTATAAAATTGGCACATAATAAAGTGACTCTAAAATTATCCAAAGATTTAGGTAAGTATATTTAAATATTTTAATCTTAAGTAGCTATTCTATTTGTGAATATTTTTATCTTTATACAAATATCTTTTTCACTCGTTTGCTTAACAGTAAAATCATTCTACAAAATTGTACTTACAGTTATTCTTATCTTCCATAGGTGCGATAAAGTTGGAGCCCACCGCGCACCTGCTATCTAAGTAGCTAACACAAAATTCACTCCGTTACAACCTCGTACCCAATATAACGTGACCTCAAGGTCGGTTGTCTAGGAAGACAACCAACTGTAAGCAGAGTTTCTACTTGTACTGGTTAGCTGAGGGAGTCGCTAGACATTTTAAATAGCCCGACCTTCGCCCGCCTTTCAGGAAGCCACATGGGAAATCCTTTATACAGTCACCGGTAAATAATTGATAAGTTTTAGTACAGTCAAGGTCATAACTTTATGACCAAAAGGACACGAATTTGTGAGTGGTTTTACACGCCAGTATTAAATATGTGCACATATTTTTTTCATTTGTCGGTAAGGTTTTTTATCAGCGTCTCTGATCATATTCCGATGAAACTTTTTCGGTATTTATAACCTAAAAACTTAAATAAGTTCTAATCAAATCGATCTCTTATACGGAGACTAATTCTGAAAAAAAAAAGTTAAGGTTTTTATTTCGTACCACCAACCAACTACCAACCACCAACCACCAACCAACCACCAACCAACTTCCGCATTTCGCTCGTGCTTATTGGTGCGCGCGAGGTACACTACCAGCCTTATCAAAGTCGTATCATACGGTAGTACAAATCAAAACTATAACAAATTTGCATGCAACCTCGACTTTGTGTATGTTCACCACTGTTCAACCCATTTTTGTGTGTGCAATAATAAATTATTTTTTCATTTTTCATTTTCAATTGGTAAATTATAATCAGCCTCAAGGATTCCTTTAATGACCGATGCTGTTCCCTCATCAAATCCAATCCTGTTTTCTGCTTTGTGCTTTGGTCCATTCAGTCCTCTTTGTTTGGGGTGTTTAGGTGGAGGCGACGCATCGTCGGTGTTGAGATCCAGTGAAGACGCATTGGTACTGCTATGGACTCCTTTTGGACGTTACAATTTACGATCAATTTTATACATCGCTGAAGTTGTATCCTATAATACCAGTCCGCATGGAAATCAGTGAACGTAATATGTACGCGTTATGACCATGAGATTCAAGCTTTATGGTAATTTTTATCCATGCGTCGTACGCATAACATCGTAATAAAATCCTGATATAAGAGACCAACTTTGCCATTCTGAGGCTTAAGTCGTATCTCTTTATTAATATAATGTATTTGATGGCAGTTTGGGCGAGTATGATAAAAAATATTAATATAAATACATTCCACACACAAGCAGCTGTAGATAAGTAAGAAACGAATAATTCTACATATATTGCTCATCATCGACAAAGGAAGATTAAAAAGAAATAAATAAAATATCGAAATGTGTGTCTAGTGCTCAAGCTGCATTGGACTAGCGTGAGAATCATAGCCCAAACCCTAAACTGACGAGTGGGATGATTAGGGCCAGAGGAGTAACTTAAACTTTTTTTTTTTCTGAGAACTATTTGAAAAGTTTAACTGGTGAATCCTGATTCAAAGATTGAATTACCCACACAGTTTATAACTACGTTCATATATTTAATTGGGTATTTAAATGGGTATATTTCCTTTTAACCCTTCCAGTCCCCATTTAACCCACTTGACGAAACCTTCAAACCAATCCCTTCTATATGATAAATTATGCTCAGCAACGAGATGTAAACAATAAATGGGTTCTTAATATCAGGCGATATACAGCGTGTATCTTTGATACGACCAAATTCCATATTAATTTATATTGTTTTTTTATTTATTTAATGCATGTTTGTCATAAGATGTAATGTTTTGAAAAGATGTGTCCCGCTGAATTTCTTGCTGGTCCCATATTGGGATACCCTTATACAATTTAGGAGAGATTTAAATCTTCTCGGGTCAGAGGTGTAGGGTAAGAGTCGAGTAGCTTTATTTGACATTCATAAGCGTATTGTAATATGCCTAATTGGAGAATAAACGATCTTTATATTTAGTTAAAGGGTAGTTTAGGCTTTGATGAACACACTTTCATTGGTTTTATAAATAATGGGCGACTTTTGTTTTTTCCATATAAAATAATTCAGCAAGCAATGTTTCAAGTGCTTTGTTTTAACTCAAAACATCGCCTTAATGACACGACGTCACAACTGTCGCAAGTGACTATCGGCCCGATTCGAAAAATGATTAAGACACGTTTAAGATCTTGGAAAGATCTTTAAAAGATCGATAACTAAACGATATGTCAAAATTGACGTTTATTTCGATTCCGCTGTGATCCCAATAAGATCTATCTACGATACTTCTAACGTCAAAGTGACATTGGTTGCCCGAATCGAGCTGCTTCTGTCAATTATACGACATACAAACGATTTCTAAATGAGAACTTATCTAAACCAGAACTAATCGTTATTGTATTTCATTCTTAGAATCGGGCCGTATGATGTACGAAACACATTGCGGCTCGAAAAAAAACTAAAATTAATTATTATGTTGTGGTTAACAGCAAATTAAAATTTTCTTTCAGAATCATTAAAACCTACGACTCCTTTAAATTTGTGGTAATACGAATATCAATAATACACGCAGTATATGATCTGGGTGTACAAAATAAAATAAATATTTACACATAAAAATATATTTTATATCTAAATTCAAAGAACTAATTAAAACATGATAGCTAATACAGGATATAAAAGCTAATTTAATCAAAATAAATACAGGATCGCGTATTGTTATTTCCTCATTTCCAGTCCCAACGACCGAGTATTGGATCCCAGAATGTGCCCGTAAATAGGGACATCGGAAAGAGATTATCTCGACCTGCGACCATTAATATTTCTTTCATAGAATAACGATGAATAGAGCCTTTCAGAGCTTAGCCTTTTCACTTACTGCCGCTTCATTTACATGACTCCAGTGTACAAAGGGGTCTTAAAGTGCCTATTTAGATATCTAAAGGTACTTTACTGCGTTGAAATTCGCT
This sequence comes from Cydia pomonella, assembly GCF_033807575.1. Lineage (NCBI taxonomy): Eukaryota > Metazoa > Arthropoda > Insecta > Lepidoptera > Tortricidae > Cydia > Cydia pomonella. The sequence continues at coordinate 25,866,656 of NC_084708.1, forward strand.
CACTTTGTATATAATTAGATTTAACTTACGGTATGTAAATATCTCATATAATGTTTTTTTTTTATTTGGGGCAAAGAACAGTAAAATTGAAAATGGTGACAATATGTATAGAAAAAATATTGGCGCTGAGCATACTTTTCTTAGTACGTACGTTAGATTGTAATACTCAGGCCAATTCTAACGTGCACCTGACATCAAACCGATATTTGAATCATATTGGAATCATACCAGTTACCTGTCAATCGCGCGTTCATTTCCCTCAGACTTGTCCACTCATGTACTAGTGCAAGCGAAATGCCCACGCGAAGGCAGTGTTGCAAGGCGTCCGATAAATTTAAACAAAAAATATGACTTTGATTATCCGCGAAAAGACAACGTGCTAGTCAATCAGTGGTAACCCATTATACTTACTTGCGTATTTTTACATGCAATTAATGTTCCCACCCTTCCATCGCAATAATAAATACGCAAATAAATATAACAACCCACCACCGAAAATACAAAACTCAAGAAAAGAAAAATACGAAAAAAAATAAAAAAAAGAAGAAAAAAGAAAGAGTTTTGTATTGTCAGTGGTGGATTGTTATATTTATTTGCGTAATTATATTTGCGGTAGGAGGGTGAGACTAGCACGTTATCTTTTCGGGGTAAGCAAAGTAATATTTTTGTTTTTCAAAATTCAAAAATTTATTCTGCAAGTAGGCCTCAAGGGCTCTTTTACAAGTCAATACAACATTTATACTAACATCATATAGTGACATGAAAAATACATAACAACATTTATAAATACAATTTAAATTAATATGGATTTCCACAAAGTAACGCCTGATTCTATTCTATTAGGCGTAGGATAATTATCATACATGTACGTATTTGGGCTCCTGCCCTTGGACGATGCCACCCAAAAAATACAGTTTTTGATGCAAAATATGACACTTTCCCTCAGAAATAGGCTACAATTTGCGGCTTTTGGGCGTTCGGCTCCTTAGTTTACATCAAAAATGTCAAAATTTCCTGTAAAACGTTTGGATCTATCACAAAAATAAAACGAATTTTGGGTAATTTAGACGAAAATCGCGTTGTCTTTGATTTATACATTGAACATGTAAGGTTATATTGCAAGAAATTTTGGGAATAGTGCCTTTTTGATAGGCGTGCGAAAAATTTTTCATCAGTACGATAATTTTCTTCTGCTCACCTGGCAACACTGCACAAAGGACAGCTGATATGATTCCAATATTATTAATATATCGATTTGATGTCAGGTGCACTGTCGAATTGGCCTGACTGTCCTTGGAATGTTCCCGTGATATCCATCAGGGGTAGTTAAGCACAAATTGGCTCGGACTAAACTTTTTAAATTGAAACCGAATGCCCCCGGAACTTGGTCCTTAGTTACTCGTCCATATTAAATAAGGCGGGTCTTTGACTGAGTAATGTAGCTTGACGGACTTTACTATTTAATTGCGAGATACTCTTGGGAGTTGGTCGCTTGAACGTTATACATTTACAGGATGACCTTAGCCCTGATATTTCTTTCACAGTGACCTCAAATTAATATTGGCTCTGTGATTATTTTTTAAGAAGTGTGCGAACGATGCTATTAAGCTTGGAATAAATATACTCGTATGGTGGAAAATTTTCTGCCTATGACTGAGGTCTTGGTGGCTCAAATGGCAGAGCGCTGGAGTATCGATCCAGAGATCGTGAGTCACCCAAGACAGTAATTTTTCCACTTTTAAATTTATTCTAAGCTTAATTAGCTCTGTGATCTTAGATGACATAATAAAATTGTACATGGGACCCAAGTACCCAAGTAGCATTGATTCTAATCCACATTTATTCACCACTCCTGGAGTACTTTCATTTCCGCCACAGTGAAAAGAGAGCTTAAATGAAGACTAACTACACGGATAAAACAGCAGGGATTTAAAATTAACCTGCTTCACTCTAGCGTAATTAACGATCATAATTAACTTACCCGCAAATCAGCTCCCGGCTGTTCCCAGCTGTTTATAGAACTCTCATCAGTGCTTGTTGAGAGCAAAGTTAGTCAGCACTTTCGGGAAACAGAACGAGATTCCCATTTGCTCAATTAAATTTCGAAATCTTTACCAAATAGCAACGTCGTACAGTGGCCATCAGATATATCAAAGCGGCCGAGGTACTCAATAACACATAAATGCACTCCAATACCTTGTCAATAGAGGCGTGTTCAGATATTTGTGAGCGCGTTAGCCGCTCCGATATATCTGATTATGGCTGTACAAAGAAAACGAGTTTTAAGGCTCAACAAGAAATTACCCTTAGAATTCCAAGCAGACACTTTTATTGTTTTTATATCATGAGGATGGCAAATAAATTATGTATGGATTGCCTGATGGTGACCGGTCTCCGTAGGATATCGGCACTTTTAACTCAGTCTCCAGCGCGTTGCGAGTTTATACCGCCATCCATAGGTATAAGTATCCAAGTAAAAGCTCCAAGAATGAAACGAACAAACACGTTGAAAAATAAATGCGCCCAATAAAAACCTTTTGCCTTTGCTTTTACTTTATCTTTCTTGATTTGACGGCAACCTTTCCGGGTGAACCGAAGTATGTTTTGTTCAGCACAAGAGGCCACTTTGATACATTCTTGCAATACGAATACATTTGCTGTAACAAAAAGATAAGGTCGTGGTTTACGAGTTTGCTGGCCTTTCGTCCTTTCAGAGAGAAATATTCATGTTTGTAGGCTTAGAATAACCAATAAATAACGAACATGTTGAACCAGCTATCCGTAGCACTTAAAGTTGATCTAAAAGAGTGAAGGATGTGTTTCAACTTTGCTGTGGGTGTTCAACGGTGCTGATTTTTCTAGTCGGTTAAGTAGGTACATGTACCTACTCTTTAAAGGGTACCTACCACGTTCAACAATTTGTTTTTTTTTCTGTTGGTATTCTGGCACATTTGTTTGAGTACTGCATTTACTAATGTGTGACAGATTGCTATTGCAATATTTTCTACTATCAGTATCTGATATCGTCGAAATCGTTTTCTAGTTTGTAGGGGGTGCGGATTTCGAAAATTATGACCATTATAGAATCCAAGGTGGCTGACCGGTAGATATTCTACGTTGCAGGAGGTGAGGATTTCAAAAATTCAAAGATGGCTGACCTGTACTTTTTCACAAAATCTTCATGGATTCACTACAACCTAGAAAACGTCCTTGACGTCTTTGACGAAAATGTACATGTACATATTTTGTTCCAGATCGGAACAAGGATTTAGATATTTTAGAAAGCACACCACAAATCAAATATAATAAATACTGTTTAATACAGTTTTTGAGTTACAAATATGGGGCTTTGAATAGTGTGGTGTGTGTGGCGATAGGAAAGCAAGTGTAGGGAGCTGAATGCTCCGGCATATGTGTCGGCTAATAGTCTGGCAAATCAATTAGTCAGTAGAAAAATTGGCGAAATTCAAATTATGTATAGGAGATAAAATCTAAGTACGTGCTCCATTTTCCAAAGCCGCCTTTTTCTACTTACGCAACTGATTTGCTATACTTCCCGATGCTAAATAGCCCGATGTATTGAGAACGTTCTCCCTTTCAAAGAAAGTTAATTACTGACATATTTCCTTAACACTTAATATTTTTTACAACGTTGACTTTCGTGAAAAGTTAAGGTCTTACTCGTATGATCCTTTAATGGATAAAGTATGTACGAGTATCCGATCGAAAGCCTAGACGATTAATTCATGTCGCAGCTCAGTAAACTGTGCAAACTCGAACATTTAATCTTGCTCGTCGCCTTTACCTTTCAAACATGCTTTGACTGCACAAATTACGTTCCCATTCAGTCCTTGTGACATAATTCACGAAGAATTCCAGAATAATGCGAACTTTTGAGTGTAGCAGCTGCTGAAGCGGTATTGTCCGGAATGTTATTGGACATGCTTGAGTATTCAGAGTGATTGACTTTGAAAATTGGCCGAAGTTTTACGTTTTTTTTTTTGTAAATAATTCTGCTTTCTTTACTAATAAAGTTATGACACTATACTTACAACACACACATTCACGCGCAACTAAACTGTGGATTGAGCTATTGCTCGCGGTATTCCAAAGAGCATAATCTTAAAGGCTGGTAATGCAAAGCACCTCTGGTGTGGTCTCACCGGCAGGCCATCAGTCTGCTTGCATTCGTTTGCTTAAAAAAAAAAACTTCATAAATAGTAATCCTTATTCCGCTTTCGGATGAAAGAAGCGCCTGGCGTCCGTTGGCTCGTTGGATGGATGACCTTCGAAAAATTGCGGGACACTTCTGGATGCGACTAGCCCAGGACCGGGATAAGTGGCGTACACGATGAGAGGCCTATACTCAGCAGTGGGCGACTGGAGGCTAAAAATGATGATGATGAATCCTTATTCAAATATCATATCGTTGCTTTTACTATACGTTACAATGTTTCAAGTATAACATTGTTCATAATAACGAGTTCATCACATTGTGTTACATGATACACATTACTTGCTTTATATAAAGATTGAATAGGTCCAGTAATACATCTATTTTGAGTGCCAATAATAATGCCGAGACTGTTGCACTCATAATTAAAACCATCGGTGTAGCTTTATTTGACGTTCATAAGCGCATTATAATATGCCTACTTGAATAATAAAATATCTTTATCATCGAAATAAACAAACTTTACTTATGATTTATCAACAAGCTCCAAGTTTCAAAATACATGAACTAAATTTTAATGTACAATGACGTGCCACAGTTCGTCCTTTTGTTAACTTATATTTTATGTTATCGTGTTAATGAAACCCCCCACGTTCCTTGTCTGTGACAGATGTCTCCGGCCTTATTGCCAAGCCGACATACCGTGTACGTCTACTCACGACTTGTGTTCTTAAGGCAAATACTGATATAATACTTATATGTGAGGGATGGAACGGGAGAGGAAAACCTAGAAAAAGGTGGATGGATTGTGTGAGAGATGACATGAAACGAACGCGAGTGAATGATGAGATGACGGGTGACAGAAAGATATGGAAGAAAAAGACATGCTGCGCCGACCCCAAATGAATGGGATAAGGGCAAGCGAATGATGACTTATATGTGAAAAAACTGATACCTTTACTAATTGACCTGGAACACGGTTGAATTTAATGACAATCCTTATAGATAAAATCAAGAGTTAATTGATAAAAAATGAGGAAACCCTATTGCTAATATGTATGCCTTCATTAAATAGAATACGAAACAGACCATGATCAAAAAAACTCAATAAGACATAATTTGAAAGCCACATCATTCCACATTCTACGAAACCCAACTTCCCACAGATCACATCCTCACATTGGTAATCGAACGTCAGACATATAGTCTATGACTGACATCCGATCCATGCTCGCTCCAAACACGGATCTATTTCATAGTTCCACTTTATTTTCTAAGCTGGACCCGAATTCAAACTTCAAAAACCTTCATCTGATCAGTCAAAATGTACCTATAAAATAGCCAACTTTATTCGCGATTTCGGGGGTTGTTCCCATAGTAAAAGTTGCTCAAGATGACCAATATAATTATTCACCTCGCAAAATATGGCTAGCCGTCTCACGGACGTTTAAGTTAGCGACTGCGTATACTCGATCGCAGTTCATCTCTCTCATATTGTATTGGTGTGGTAGAGAGGAAATACGATCGAGCTCACGCAGTTAAAGAAATGCCAACTCCGAAACACCCAGTGGAGGTAGCATTGACATTACTCGCTGCGCATTCCGCTTGCTGCAATAAATACGAGGGAGATGCACTTTGGGTACTGTAAAATCAATCTAAGAAGATTTTGAAAGTTCGAATATCCCTTACACTTTATTTTCTAAGTTGATCGAAAGCCAATGTTCCTTCCACGAAACAACTTTCTTTTCTGGCCAATTTATCTGGCGTGAATTCGATTACAGTCACTAGTGGTAAAGTTGCTGGTTTATCTTCTTTCGAATTACCTATATCTCCTTTTATGTTCTAAGTATTTAACCAACTATAACAGACATGCAGCATAATTGTATCAGTGGGTGATAACACGGAAGTTGGTAATGTTATGTATAAAGAACGGAAACAAAGAGAAATAGCTGTTTAAAAGAAATAGCGAAATAAAAGGTGAATTCAAGTTTCTATAAAAAGAGTTCTTAAAACGGTGTACGCTACGCGATAGGCACTCATGTCCCGAATTAGATGGGTCATTTAATAAACTGAAATAAATTTTATATATTAATTTATTTCGTATAGGCATGATACATTACACGTCAAAACATTTATACTATAAGATAAAGGAAAAAGGCTGGAATCGAACCTGTGTCGTCTGCTTTCACGGCAGGTGCCTGAGCCACTCGGTCCCCGGCGTCATGGAAGCTTAAGTCGAATTTTTCTAAGTATATGCATTACTTTATTTTTTATATATTTCTTAGTATATGGCATTTATTTATTTTTACAATTTATATAATAGTGTTTCTACTTGAAATAAAAACTAATTAAAATATTTGTGTTTAAAATTGTTCACTACACAGATAGAACCGATAAATAAACCGATAGGGCTTTTAGGTAAAAAACAGATCTATATACATGCATATAAACATGAACCATAAAAACAGTACACGCCTGGTTTTGACAGTAATAAAAGATTTGTATTCTCCTCGAATTATATCGGCCTCGCCTAGCGGCTCGGTTTTTGCGGACTATAAATAATCTATTTGGAAGATAGAACCGCGCATAAACTCGACAATCGCAACGGATGCGGCTAACGAACGTCCGCGTCCACGTCGCACCTTAATTAAAAATATAAAACCTGGGCCAAGGAAATAGCCGCCATTTTGTATAAACTCGAAGTCGGGATAAAATGTATTCGTTTTCGTAATGTGCGGTTCGTTCCTTTAATTTATCTTTGGATTTAGCAATGCAAGCGAATCTTGTGAAATTTCACTTTTTTACAGTTTTAAATAAGAGAGAATTGACGAGGTCAGCTCGGGAAGCAATAGAAAAATACTAATTGTAATTCCGAGAGTGTTATATGTATGTAGGTTCGTGTGTTCATTTCTGTCCTCAGAGCGGAAATGAACGATTTTAAATGATTGGAAATTTACCGAAAAAAACGCGCAATTCGTGGCCTTTAGTATCCGTTTTATAAAAAAATGCGTATATTTATTTTGGATGAGTAATTAATTATATTTTGTAAGTGTGTCGCATACACCTTGTTCAGATAATATAACAAAAAAAAATATCGAGTTTTTCGGCTGCGCGCGGCAAGAAAAGGCACCGATTCCTTTTGGGCAATCGCGCGGAACGACATGACAAGTGGGGTGTACGCTTTGATCCGTGGTTTAGCGATCAAGGACGGCTTTCCACAAATAAAACATTTCGTATGGTGCCTGCAATACGGCCACTTGGACAGCAATTTTTATAAAAAAAAAAAACTTAACTTAATTATTTTTAATTAAGATGTGGTCGTATTGCAGGTAGCATACGATTTATGGACCGAGATTTATTTAGATTATTTATTTATTTTAACTTTATTGCACAAAATATATACAACAACGTACAAATGGCGGACTTAATGTCAAATGTCTTTACCAATCAACCATAGATGTTACTATTGTACTAAAAAAACCGGCCAAGTGCATGTCGGACCACCAATGGAGGGTTCTGTACCTTCATATAGTACAAACCATACAAGCAAAAGAGGGTTTTATCCCGACACATACGGCGTTTTAATAAGATCGGTTTTTCTATAATAATTTTCGTGGGAAGTATTTATTAAGCTTTATTTTCTGATTTTTGCAAATTTTTTGCCACCCCGGTTCGAAAGTTAGAGCGATTATTTCCAAAAGTATTCATTGAATCAAAAACGTATTAAGCAACCTTGCTGTTATTCTAAACACACCAATTGGTGTGTCACATTTTAATTTTACTTGTAATTTTTTGCATGTATGGAATGCCCCCCTAAAAATATACTTTTCAAACTAATTAGCGGTTCACAAAATACACCTACGTTCTGAATACACCGAAGTGATCAGTATGTCTGCCATGAGTCAAGTTTCGACGAACGGACACTAAAAGTATCCTAACTATAATGTTAATCGAAATTATAAACTTTTAATTCTTACCGTTAAGCCGTTATAGCGTGATTCAGAAAAAAAGACTTCCATACATTGTTTACACATATGAACCTAAGATATAATTATAGGTTCGGGTGTTTCGGGTTTTTAATTCAAACTTTGTTATTTGTCCATGAGGAGCGTCATATATAAAATGTACAAATTTATTTGTAAATTTTGAAGCCGCTTCGGGATTCCAATGGGTTGCTCAGTACCGAGGTACTTTTACATTGACTTGACTGTAATGTTTTCTCATATCAAAATATATTTTATTTTATTGGATTGTATATTAACGATATGCTTTTGTTTTCAGGTAAACAAAAAAACGACACAACAAAGTGTAAGTCCAAACAATGCGTCCTACGATTTGTTCATTGAAAAAGTTCAAAAGAAGGCCATAATGAAACACAAGAATGTCGCTTTGGTTTCTGAAAGTTAAGGACAATGGACGTCAATTATTACTTCTTATGGATATCCTCCTTTATTGTAGGTAGGTATTAAGAGGAAAGGGGCGATGTCACGTGAACCCTCCTTTTAAAAAAACGTCCCTATTTTTTTCTCCGGATATTAACATTTTAGAAAATATTTTACGCAATCTGATATATATTAACCACAACTCTACCCCTTCGTAAAATTTTTGTCTATTTTTAGGGTTCCGGAACACTCATATGATCACTTTCTTGTCCGTCCGTCCGTTTGTCTGTAAAGAGCCTTTATCCCGGGAACGCTTGAAGATATAAAGTTTAAAGAAAAATACTCAGATTCAAAAACTCTAACTTCTAAGTTAACTTAAAAAAAGATATGGCCGTTTATGCCGCAAAAAAGTATATTCCGACACTCTCAAGGGAATCGAAATTCATATGGTACTTCCCGTTGACCTAGAATTATGAAATTTTGCAAGTAATATTGTCTTCTAAACACACAGGGAAATTTCTCAAAACTTTAAATTTGTAAAAAGTAAAAATAAGTGATTGTACGGAATCCTCGGTGGGCCAGTGCGACTCGCAAGCAGTGCGAAGCTTTTAATAGTATTTTATGCAACAGTTGTATAAGAAGGGTCAAAAAAGGCGAGTGGCGTGAGTTACAATGTGAGCCGGAGCCGAAGGCGTAGGCGAACATTGTAAAGGAATACGCCACGAGAATTTTTGACCTACTTATACAACGTTGCATACAATATTTTTCCTACGAGTCAACAAAAATAAATCTTAATTTAGGTAAACAAATTACAGCAAAAGTATATAGCCAAGACGCGCGAGCATACCTTGTTCCCCGCCCGGCCCGCCCCGGGCCGCGGCCGGCCGGTCGGCGACACCTTCTCGTAACTCATGAGGCCCTGGTACTTGCTACTTGCTAAATTAATTTTTTGGACAGTTTTTTCTCAATTTTGGCCACCGTAGCCTACGGAGACTAACAAGCAACGCTAAGCGGTCTTCGTAGTCTATGGGTGTTGCTATATTACGGGTGTCACATGCATGTTTCTGACTTATGAAGTAATTATTTTTACTATGCAACCAAATGAATATTTTGTAAGTTAGCAGCAATGCACTTAGTTTAAAACTGTATTCGTTTTGGTTTTGTTAGGTTGGTAGCCATTAATCGCAGTAACGTTATAGCTTATAAAAGCACAAGAGCTTTTATGAGGAATAGACAATATAGACTTTTCTTGAAATCTTTTATGTATGTTCTTATATTCGTGTTAATGAATGCATAAATGACAGATAACAGTAGAGGAGTAGGAAAAACTATGTATGAAATTTCTTAAGTTTAATTTCTTCGCTCTCACAGTAACCACTTACGATTTAGCGGAACTGATTTGTCACAAGCATAGCATACAATAGGGAAGTTAAATTTTACATAGGAAGCATGTGGAATGTTATTAGAAATGTGGAATAAATGCTTTCAAAGACTTGAAAGTGGAAGGTTCTAGTAGTGGACGAAGTTTGCTCGCTAAATATAGAGGGATGTTTGAGCCTGGCTATTTATAGACGTGTCTATCAATCAAGCAGAAGGGAGCCCGACAATCTGACAATGCTGATTAATTCCGCATCCATGAAAATACTGTTAATATTTAGTTATAAACTCTTGCAGCCTAGAGACTTATAAAAAACTTTCCGTTTGTGTTTTGAACCTTTTTCGGACAAATCTAAATTATATTGTCTTGGTATGTTTTGATTTGTGGGCAGCTAGAGGGTAATAGTAGATTGTTAACCAAGGGACGAAAGGCACTCATTCCTACCGAGGTAGTTTAGCACTCGAACGCGGGGAGGGAAATTATAATAAGTAATATAAAACTAATTATGTATTAAAGGCGAATTTAGGGTACTTATTATTGCCAACCCTTATTTTCAATTATCTCCAACATTGATAACTGTACTTGCTGATCGGTACATTAGTGAGCATTTTCACGTCACATCTCTGTTTTTAAAGTTCCGTCTACTGGGAGTTCTAATGGTTTCACCATGTCCGTTCGTCTAGATAGCTCTCTATCCACGGCTTAGCTCTTTGGTCCTACTAATCCTAATAGGATGTGGTTATGTGGATTTTTTTGAGTTGCCGAGTTTTTGTCAGACTTCGGTAAAATTTGGTCGATACATAGTTCCTTATTATGTACAATTTAAGCGCAATTTCACCGTATGCTACATAAAAATCTTCCTCTAAGTTACGAAAACGTATAGTATTTTCGTTATTCAATGGAAACTATGCTATTCATTTTTTGGGAGTACTTTTGATTTCGTATTGAGTCCGTCCAGAATAAGGAGCTCAAACTCTAAACAACTCGGCAACTAAATTAAAATTGGCCTTATTCAGGTAGAGTAGGGGTTAGGACTTTTCGGGATACCTATACATAAAGTAGGTAATACCATTTTTTTTTCTTGCACCCCTTAATACAAACTATCGCTGGATATGTATTTTATTTATTTAATCTTTATTGCACATTAAAACACATTGTACAAAAGGCGAACTTAATGTCATAAGACATTCTCTATCAGTCAAGCTTTAGGCAAAGCAGATAAGTTGTAGTTATAATTATTAGATACCTAGCGTCTGCATGTGACTTCGTCGGCGTACAAGCCATAAAAGTCCTTTTATTGCATGCAATGTAACAAACGAGCACAAAACGCCAAACGACAACAAGATAAATCGTCACCTTCCGCTCTTTGTAAATGAACGTCTGCAAAAAAAGGAAGCTCGGAGAAGGCAAAGATAAAACGAACACGACTAAGTACCTAAGCTTAAGGTAGGAGATTATCTTGGGATTAAAAAATTTGAAGGGAAAAGGCATATTCCGATTTTTAAAATATAACACCATCGTGTTTCTTTTTATAATCGACACCAGATATATCGGGGTGGCTGGGATTCTCACAAATGGGCTCTGCTCTAGATCTGGAATGACATCCGCTGTGCTGTGCCCTACCACACAAAGCGAGATGACATTCACAATGCCCATACCTCTCTTTTGGACGTAGTTTAAAGACGTACCCGGGTCCAGTCTGTTTGGTCCGGATGTCCCAAACACAGGGATATGGCGTGAACAATTACTTTAAGTCTTAACTTATACAACATCATTAAAATACAAAATAATGAAGCTATTAGTTATGAAGCTATAAATGTATTCATTATTAAACATTTAGTCATTTAACTCTAAATAATCATTACCTAATATAAGTATTCTGGGGGCCTAGCCAAGATGACAATCGTTGATAGAAAACGACAATTGAAACCTACTTATACATATATAATGTATGGAAATAGATAACTTTTCGAAACATCTGTCATTCTGATAGGTACTATTTTTCTTTCCGTTTCGTCGATGTACTATTGTCATGTTGCCGCCTTCGGTAGGTACACGTTATTTGCCATTTTCGTCTGTCTAGTGCTTTAGGATTTTATTACTTGGATTGGCAGTAAACATCGCCGGAACATCATATTGCTGTGAATTAAATTTACTTATGACATTATCAATCTTATAGACACTCGTATTACTTCTAATTTTCCAGTAAATATCCAAAATCGTTTACTCAGCGCATCGCAAATGCGCGCCATCTGTCTTTAGTGTCCGTCGATAGATATGGGCGCGATTAACGAGACTATTTGGCGCCGTTTTTGCCCCGGGTCGGTGTGGTCCGGATGTCCCAAACGCAGGGGGCGGGATATGGCGGCGAGCCAAGTCCGAGCGGTGCCCCACTTCCTAGTGAACTAGTGAGGATGACGTTTTTTCGTAGGAAGCGTATTTTGATTGTAATCACCGGTTATGAATTTGATCTGGATATGTTTTGGATATGATCTGTCAGTGTTAAAAGTGGTGTTTCTGGAGAAGAAGTTTAAAGAAGTGTCACTATTGACACTGTCAGTTAATTTATTTCTTTAAATTTTATTGGACAAATGAAAAAATATATGAGGCATTTCCTACCAGTCAACCTTTAGGTAAAGCAGAAAAGATATCCATAACAAATCCAGAGCCTGTTATTACAAATAAAATACACCAGGCTTACACATCTAGTAGCAGTTACTTAGCAGACGAAGTATTTAATAAGATCTGAACACAATTTGTTCGAATTCTCGCTCCGAGTTTCGTCTTATTCTTTTTTTATATAAGGTTTAAATTATTTGGACCACTTTCATTATGAATCTCACATGTTTTAAATTATTAAAGTAGAAGTACTAGTGCTCGACGCTGTACTAGTCACCGACATGGGCACTTTATTTCATGGAAATATAAGTTAAATTTGAACAAAAGATTTTTCTGTATTCGAACTTAACCCTTGTCACTTTGACATAAAGTGCCCATGTCGGGTACTAGTGCAGCGTCGAGCACTAGTACTTCTACCTTACATAGCTTTTGACAGTGCAGTGGTGGAAATGAAATAATCTGTAGATGAGCAAGTCATTCACCTCAATCTCTGTACTCATAGTTTCATACTGTATTCATTTTCATACAGGTTGAACGAATATGAATATAATTTCAGTAGGTACTTGTACTTAATATTTTTTATCATCATTTTTTGACTGTTGAACTTACTATTAGTACCTACAAATATAGTACCTAATAAATAAATAAATATTATGGGACATTATTACACAAATTCACTAAGTCCCACAGTAAGCTCAATAAGGCTTGTGTTGAGGGTACTTAGACAACGATATATATAATATATAAATATCTATAAATACTTAAATACATAGAAAACACCCATGACTCAGGAACAAATATCCATGCTCATCACACAAATACATGCCCTTACCAGGATTTGAACCCGGGACTATCGGCTTCATAGGCAGGGTCACTACCCACTAGGCCAGATCGGTCGCCAAACGTCAAAATGTATGTAGAAAGACAAATGCTCTAACTCTGGTGATGTTACCTATTTTATTAACGACATTATTAATAATAAATAGTGTCCGTACTGCCAAGCTGGAAAATCTGATCGCTCGCAGTACTTTAGATTACTTGACAATTCTTTATTTACTGCAGTCATTCTCGGTATCGCATTCGTAATCAGATTACGGGAGCTTTCGGAGAGCTAGCGGAAGATTCTGCTAGACTTGCACCGGTCCAGCTTATTGCTCGAGCTCCGGATGCACTGGAAATAAGTTTTTTGACAAGCATTTCAGTTTTGATACAAGCTTTTATCGCTGACTGTAGTTTTCTTTTAACAGGCAACTAATACAGAGTTGGTGAGACGATTCTAACTAGTAGCTCTGTGAGCTGTACATACCTAACCTAGATAAACATGAATAATTTTATCCTGGGAATTCTGATGTTTAACTGGAAAAGATTTATATTATGTATCTTTAAGAATTTAAATAAAAGTAAAAAAGTTAACAAAATCTACCCTCAAAAGCATAGCCTAGTGCAGGTGTCACTTGAGGGTAGATAAAAACAGTACATGATCAAATAATGTAGGTTAAAGTCAGGTCGTTCAGTGACAGATCCTGGTGGTTTCGTTTTTCGTTGGTTAACTAATAAATGTTATAACTACCCGAAAATGTACAAATTATTTGTTTACTTTTATTTAAATACCTAAAGTTACAGAGTATAAATAAATCCCAGGAAAATGCTAGTGTTTAAAATAAAACGTAAATAACACACACGGTTACGCCGCGCCGTCCGAGTGTGGAAAGTTTTAACAAGTAAGAGATGTCAGGAAAGACAGCTACATTTTTCCTCACGTTGTGCTAACTCTCGACCAGCGCACTTCGAGTACAATAAAGTTTGCTTCAGCATAGACCACTTGCCGTGTAGACGCAACACATAATCCCTTTAGCGCCACTTGCACCATCCCACTAACCCGGGGTTAAACGGTGAAACCCAGTATCAAATTGTACGATTAACCATGGGAACTCCAGATATAACCGGTTAACCTTGGCGGGTTAGTAAAATGGTGTAAGTGGCCCGTAGGGGCGTAGGTTTGTAACCTACCGACTGCGCCAAGTCAGCACCATTACCGAGCAAAGACTACTTTATTCATGTTCAGCTTAGCCTACCCACATTATTGTGATAATGAGGTTAAGATACTCATAGCTATGACAGTGCAATGGTGATTATAATTATAATTTAGTTATTTCAGTGTTACAACTTGTTAAAAGATTAAAATCGACTATTCTCCAATTTAGATAGGTATCTATTTTTACATTGTCAATATTTTCATTTGTTGTACTTTAATACATATATACATCAATATTGCCTATGTACAAAAGGTACACTACTTCAGGTTCTAACCCTACGTCTTCGACTCTAGAATACTCGTACCGGCGTAAAAAACCTACCTAATCATAGTAGTCGTTGATGTCTACCGGACAACGTGATACAGTATCCGTAACTTTTACTTTATCACATAGATAAAGTACCAATCCATGATACGCGTGCTTGTCTATACCTTGCGCGTTTAATGATTAGCCCTATGACAGTTCATGTTTAACCCCTGACACATATAGTTAATTGTTTGACGCCAATGTCTGTCTGTCTGTCTGTGGCATCTTAGCTCTCCAACAGATGTACCGATTTCGATGCAGTTGTTTTAGTGAAAGCGAGTTCCCTTGCGGTGGTTTTTTCGTAGCGTTGAATAGAAATTGGTCCAGCAGTTTGTAGAGTATCAGCTCTTTTCCAAAGTGATGTAAGTAACATGGTCTTTTTCTGCACAAAGCGAAGAGGGTTCATAAATTTTTAATTTAATAGTTATTATAATTATGGAGCAGTTGTCACGTAAAATGTTTGTAGACATTTGTTGGAAGTATATTTAGTAAGTAATTTATTTAAAAATGTAAGAAATAAAAACACAATCAAAATTTATTTCTTCAATTAATTTTCATCATTTGACGCGCGAAGTCTAATAAGTAGTCTGTGCTCCATCCGGACTCGCGCGAGTTGCTCGTCCGGGCGAGCGCGTTGGCAAGTACACTTGAATGCACCGAGGCTGAGAAAGAGCGTTCGTTTAATCTTGAATTTGTTGGAACAAGGTGCTCTGGAGACTTAAAGCTTCTACCGTTTACCTCGGAGTTCAATAGCTATAAATTTCTTCGAAATTGATGACGGATACCTCATTTAAAGGAATCCAGTCCCTTTTGAATCACGTGTCAAATAGTATTTATACAATCGTGATATAATAGAGAGCTTTTCAGTCGAGTACCGCGTTTAGGAAATGGAGCTTGCTGAGTTGCCTAAGTCAGGTACAAGATTAAAAAGCTTGATTATATCACTATTCTATACAATACTTTTTTCTACGAGTCATCTAAAATAATACTTTATTTACTGTAAAACCTAAATAATCAATTAAAATTGATAAGTATCTCAGTAGATAAAAATGTAGTACAAAAGACATAAACGCGCGAAGTGACATCATTTACATAACATTTTGGCGTCAAAATATAAGTTTGAATTAGCATCTAGGTCGTGAGACTCACATTGTTATGAACTCTGCGCAGATCTATCTACGGCGCCGTTCACAGGAACCAAGCACTAAGGAAATCAACTCAAAGATTCAGCAAAAGTTTGCAAATGAGCCTGTAGCTCATCTGTCCGACGGCTGCAGCAATTTGCATGACTGCAGCGCGCTGCGCTGAATGCTAATGTTGTGTACCTGCTTAAATTTATGCACTTTGCTTCACGCTGCTTACCGGGAACTAAGAATAAATACAAAGATTGAAAAGTTACTCCATTATTTAGTTTGAAAGCTTTCACCATTGAATAAGGAATCGAAACGCTTCTAGGCATAGGATAGCCAGCTGTTACCTATATATAAATGTTTTTTAGCCTAAAGGTTTACCAGTTCACCGGACAATATCGGCCTGTCAGTTACTCGCGATAGCCAGCTATTGAGAATAACTTACAGGCCAATATTGTCTGAGGAACTGGTAATCAGTTCCTCCTACCGCATCAAATAATATAAAAATCATTTACAGTCAAGCAAAAAGGCGTAGGAGTAAGTTTATATATTAACTAATTATAGGTTGTAGTTTAAATGTTGTAAAGTTGTGTAGAATTGTAACATTTGGTTAATAAACATATTATATATTAACTAAATTGACAATCACAACAAAAAACTTGCTCATAAAAGCTACAACTTTGAAGGATTACTTAAATTTCACATAAAATATTTACTGTAACATTAATTAAATCATGAAATCCAGACTATAATGAAGTCCTTTAAAGAGCTATTAAAGAGGTAACTGTACGTTGAACGTGGCAGGTAATCTAAGACCCTTTAATGATGCTATTATAGCCGCCACGTGTGTCGGTCGTTACTGTCGATATTATCTGTCGATTTAAAATTAAAACGTGACGCGCGTCAGTAGCAATTATTAAATTTTAAGCATTTCATTTGGATTTATTGGGATTTTCTGGTCTGAATAGGAAATTGTTAAATATAATTGGGGCCTGACGGCTAGATTTCATCATGTTGTCGTCAATCTGACAAAATTGTACTTAAGTAAGTACCTTTTTGTTTTTTTTTCTAAATATAGAATTAAGGCAACGTCCCTTAGAAAAGCTTGGCTTTCTGCAGTACTACTTTAGATCAGTTTGGTTCACAGACAGCAGAGAAGTGGTCATAATTAACTGGTCTGATCAAGATACATTTACCGCGGAATTACGATAAAAATATTTATTCCCATTGCCGACTGTAGATCGGTACACTGCGTTCCATCGACGGGTGATAGGATAACTTGCCCGGAACTCCGCGCTCCGGCTCCAACAATCTCGGAGATTCCATCTGGCTTTAGCATTTCACTGATATTTCTCCGGAAGAATATATAAGTCAAGCCTTCACTCTGTCGATGTGGGTCGCGATATCAGGCATTTAGGTACTTGTACCGGTTTTGAAAGAAAGTATATAAGCTTGCTATACAGTGCAAGTTTTTTATAGAATTTGTTTAATAATTTCTGAGTACATATTTTCACACGTTTACATTACATTTCACAAGTTTATTTTTAGTACATTATGATACAAATGCGAAAAATAGGACATTCGCAACGAGTTGCAATAAATTAAAACACGACCGAAGGGAGTATTTTAAATCTACACGGATTTCATTATATTCCTATATGCATATTGGTTTTTAGTTTCCACTATTAAATACAGTAAAATTAAAAGCGATGCGATATGATCCGTTCCTAACTCTCAACTGGATCGCCGCAACTTTGCCTATTTCAGCAACAATAGCATTACGCGATTGTAGGATAAACTGTCAACAACTCTATTTACAGTAAACGGTATAAATAGGCTCGTTTGAGAGGTAATTATAAGTTTCAAGCAGCGTGTTATAGCTTTTGCCTATACAAAGTAAAGGTGCAGTAGGTTGTTTAGCGTAAAAAGTGGCTACGATTTAGTTTTTAACTTGGAATTTGGAAATTCTAGTTTTCTGTTTGAAAGGGTATACCTACTCCTGGTAAATCTGGGGAACTCTTCAACTATTACATAAGTATATATAGTAGTAACTCGTGCATTTTTATTTAAATATTTAGTGAAATGTATCTGCTGATCAATACCATAAATTGATGAAATAAATTTTAACCAAAACATTCAACCGGAACCCATTGTGGTTTGTATTTAAATGTATAAATCGCCGGGTTAAGCAGACAGCGCACAGTATCCAACGTGCATTAACCAATTAGCGGCAAACCATGAGTGACGGATTGGCGGGCAACTTTACCCCAAATTTACGCATATGTGGTACAATAATTATATACGTACTCGTAAGTTTAAATCCGACTTACTGTTAATCCATTTCATTTTTGGCCGGTCATGCGGAAAGCGTGAGCGTTGCATCTTTGTTTCAGCTTGGACAAACATTTTTTCGCATGTCCGGATATTCTCGTCTACAGGTCGCATTTTTCGGCCGATTATCGTGAAATTGGGTACTTGACACATGTTTAATATTATAACAATATTTAGCTAAATGGATACAAGATGAGCCATCTATTATAAAAAAGTGGAATTTAAAATGAAATGGAGGCTCTGCTTGTAAAATTAGTATAAGAAATTTAGTTCAAGAAGTATTTTAGTCACTTTTCTAAGCTTGCAAAAATACCCATATCATTCTTTATTTTTCCTTTATATATTATGTAGATAAAGGCATCGCAATATATGTTAAACTGGTCTCTCCTGATATAGGCCTGGCCTAGTGCGGGGACCTCTGCAATGTCTGTAAACGCACTGCTATGCGCATTACTATGAATAGGTACTTACTGTTATCTCTGTGTAACTTTTCTTTTATATTTGCAATAAAGAAACTTTTATCTTTATATATCTTAAAAAGATATATTGAGATTATAAAAGAAATTAAGATTTAAAGTTAAGAAAAAAATTTTTTCTATTAATTTCCGAAAAGAAAAAGGTAATGGTACAATTTGATTCCTTAAATTTTATTAAAAAATAAATTATACGACAACTATATACATAAACGCAATATTTCAGGGTCAAGATAGCAATTTTCTTAATCTTTCATACATTTAGGACAGACTTATGTAATGTGATGTCACATTACAAAATATCATTTTGTTAGAGGGGTTTCAATCGTCGAGTGCGAGCATCAGAATTTAACTCTCATTTCTGACCTTGTGTTGCTTAAATGACATTAGTCCTGTATAGATATTTGATCCTCAGGAAAATCAAGATCAATTGACATTACTTACAAAAAACTGTCAAGTAGTCAATTGTCAGAGCAGATTCGATATAGATATACACTTAACTATATATGTATTTTTTAAATCCAGCTTTAGATTTTTTTGGAATTGTGGAATCATACATTTTAACCTATGCAAATATAGACACTTTATTTATTTGTGAAACACTTCAGACATGGAGACGGGTATGGGTCACTAGGTATCAAAATGCTCACGTTTTATAAAATAGTATATTTGGTGGCACATGATAACCTTCCGAGTTACTTGGATTGAAGGACCTTACTTTTTTAGGGTTCCGTAGCCAAATGGCAAAAAAACGGAACCCTTATAGATTCGTCATGTCCGTCTGTCTGTCCGATTATGTCACCGCTACTTTTTTCCGAAACTATAAGAGCTATACTGTTCAAACTTGGTAAGTAGATGTATTATATGAACCGCATTAGGATGTTTACACAAAAATTTTGGGGGTTCCCCATACTTATAACTGAAACTCAAAAAATCTTTTTTCATCAAACCCATACGTGTGGGGTATCTATGGATAGGTTTTTAAAAATGATATTGAGGTTTTTAATATCATTTTTTTCTAAGCTGAATAGTTTGCGCGCGAGACACTTCCAAAGTGGTAAAATGTGTGTCTGCCCCCCCCACCCTCCCGTAACTTCTAAAATAACAGAATGAAAAATCTAAAAAAAATATATGATATACATTGCCATGCAAACTTCCACCAAAAATTGGTTTGAACGAGATCTAGTCAGTAGTTTTTTTTTTTCAAAACGTCATAAAATTAAAAAAAAAAAAATTCATCAAACCCATACTTGTGGGGTATCTATGGATAGGTCTTCAAAAATGATAATTAGGTTCCTAATATCATTTTTTTCTAAACTGAATAGTTTGCGCGAGAGACACTTCCAAAGTGAAAAAATGTGTCCCCCCCCCCACCCCTGTAACTTCTAAAATAACAGAATGAAAAATCTAAAAAAATATATGATATACATTACCATGCAAACTTCCACCGAAAATTGGTTTGAACGAGATCTAGTAAGTAGTTTTTTTTAATACGTTATAAATGGTACGGAACCCTTCATGGGCGAGTCCGACTCGCACTTGGCCGCTTTTTATTATCTATCTTAACAATATATTTTTTTAGAAAACCTTCCATGTCCTCACTGTTTACTTACTTCACTGGCTCAGTGTCCCAAACAGGATCTTGATGGCCTCTGACGCAATAGAACGCCACTTTGCCTTCCTCCGTCACTTCACGCCAGTAGGGTATTTCGAGGCCGGACAGGGCTTCGTCACTCCAGCGGTATCTGGGACGCCCGTTTTAGACCCGGGTGCCCCACATACGCTCTTCTCACAGCACGATCCTCTCCTCTCCAGATGACCGAGCCAGCGGTTTCGTGTGGCTTTGATCTCGCCAATTATATTTAAGTTCTAGCAAATATACAATAATAATAAACAATATTTTAATAAATGAAATACGTAATCGCATTTCATTCCATGGACCGAGTTGAGCTAGTACTCGCCATCAATAGAAGCAGGTCAGCCATAAAACATAATATTTTCGCATGAAATATCCGCGGGCGCTGGACTCGTCCGCGCGGATCGCCATTGTAAATTTACGACTTACTTTGCATAAAACTTTATTGCTATCCCTATTTTCTCACCGGAACGGGGTATTACTTATGTATTGTTGGATTAGGGCATAAAAAATATTCTGATCGAAATATTCCATCGAAAAGCATTCGCAAACGTTTACGACCAATCTAAGTTAATAACACTGGTCAACAATGCTTTTGTTGCGTCTGATATAAGATTGATATCCGATGTATTTATGCTGCACAATTTATGAAACTATCAATGATTTTGGAAGATTTGCTCTACTTTTTTAAAGTCTTTATTTTCATTTTACATTAAACAAATCGAAATATATGATATAAAATACGCTAAAATCATAAAAACTAGAGCATGTTCATAACTTTTATGAATACATATATTCGTAAACTGTGCACAGGAAAACATATAAATTCGCAGAAATATCCAGGGCAACAAAAAATAATGTTTTTTGTAGAACATGATTTGTGTATGGTTTTTAGGCACACACATATTTTATAACAAATGATGTCAGTCCTGTGGACAATAGTTAACACTCTGGCACATAAGTAATGATTTCATCACACTGGGTAATAGAAAAGGAATATTCCTTTATGAGTATAATGTTGCGGTGTGAACACAGGAAAGATGTGCCCCTAATTGATGCGTACACTGTACTTGTAACCCTTTTAGGTTTTGTAATGTTTCTTCCCTCAGTTCCATCGCTCAATAACTTAACCGAAACATTGTCGCTTCCGAAATTGAAATATGAATTGCATTACCAAACTCCGCTGAAGTCGTAAGTTTGATGAGTCGATCGCTCCGAGCTCAATTATTGTCTGATGCCGAAAGGAAGTACTTTCTCTTCAAGTCTATAACGAGGATTCTAAAAACTGCTTGATTCGAGGAGATGCTGAAACGAAGTCTCGTTACTTATTACTCAAAGCCATTCTGTGAATATTGTGTATACCTACTTTGCGAAGTCTAGCTTTCATGCGAGACGCGGCACAAAATACTTTTCACTTTATTCTAGATATTATTCTCGGTTGCTGTCTCAACGAACATTCTCGTACTTAGGTACTTTGTAAGTTTGTCTTGACAGCGCTTTTATGTAGATCTTAAATGGGTCGTGTTTATTTATTGCGTCTGTAGATCTTGTAAAACGCTGAATTCTTAAGTTTTATCCTAAAGTCTTCGGGAACATTTACAATGCTTATCAGACTAGAAGTTCAAATAAAAATATGAGAAAAACATTTTTAAGGTGTATGAATTGGAAATTAAAGATGTGTAAATAAAAATAGCCTAAACGCTCTCAAAGAGGCTTATCACGAAGCCTATTATATACTTATTTAAGCCCGTTCTTTGTCAAGTCACAAGAATAAGGAAAACGGTTGTCAGCGGAAACCCCTGGAGGTAAAGTTGGAATTAAATCCTTAAATGAAACTTGTAAATGACTAACCCCTTTATCCATTTTGCGAAGCAGGATAGGTATTGTGTTGGTAATTAAAAGTTTTTTCCCAGTTCGCCGCAGACGCAATGAAATTTACAATAAAAGTTACGGAAAGCCGGCCGATTCCCGAGTGACAGCGATACAGCGTATTTTGCCGTTAAGCTTGCTAACTGAGTTCTTGTCACTACACAATTATAGTAGCTATAGGAATATACATGAACCGTGTAAACCACTATTTATACACTGAGAACTGAGCATTACAATTCCACAGTGTTCTACGATGTTACTGCTAACAGACACTGGATAGCTTCTTCAACCTCTCTTTTTATAAAGAGTTGGTCTACATATCTCGCGCTCCTTGCTCCGTCCACATTCAAAATGTTTATGAGATGATTTCTGATTTGCTGATAACAATTATCAGTTAATAAACTGAAATAAATGTCATTTACGAAGAAAAAGTGGACGACATCTGACACCTGCCGCGATAGCAGAGGACGCTGGTTCGATGCCAGCCTGGGGCACTGGAGGCCTTGGTCACTTTTTCGTCTTATATGACATTTATTTCAGTTTATAATTCATATAGTAGTGTTTCTACTTGAAATAAAACCAAATCAAAATATTTTCTGAAAATAATTTAATTTGTTCTAATACTTCTAAAAATTATCAGTTTGCCTAGAACACTAATAATAGAAAACAAGACACAAGACACAGTAGTACAATAGTTAACAGTTAAGGGGCTCCCCGCGGTTTTGATCGATTATTGTCAAGTTTTGAGTCGTTATTCCGACATTTGTACACCAGATAGAATTATAAGACAAACGGTTTATCTGCATTATGGTCTCCCGGATTCAGAAAGAAATGATTATTTTTTAAACATTGATAAAAGAAACACTTTTTCGATAATCGATTGCTGTGAAGGACGTCTCCAAAAATTGGTCAGAGATTTTAATTATGAACTAATTAACACAAAACTTATGAGCCAGGAAAGCAGATTTTGGCCTAAAATTGTTCAACTGTGATGCCAATATCTCGAACACAATGAACTTTGAAGTAAATATGGGATAATATATTACTCTAAGCCGTTGGCGCAAATATGATAAGCTACAAAAAACATTAGAAAACTAAGGGATTCAGATTAAAGCTCATTATCTCCCGGGAGCCCCTTAAGGGAGTGGTAAAATTCGTGAATTAAACTATAAAACGACAGTACAGTTTCAATTCTAATATATTTGGAGCGTTGAAAATTCAAATAATATTATGTAAGCAGGCCTCAAGAGCTCTTTTACAAGTCAATCAAACATTTACAATTTTATTACATTATTTCTAGTGATATGAAAAATACATAGCAACATTATAAATACAACAGCCAATACCTAATCCTGACAGTATAAAATTTTTGATATAAATAATTATTACAATATAACAGAGATGTATAGTCTCTATGGTTAACAATACGTTAAATTTGGAGATAAATGTCCCGAATGTCAGAGTAGAGTACTAATATTATTCATATTTGGAGGTGTCAGGCTCTCCAAGGGTCAAAATTAAATTATATGAAATAAATCGGGACTGTTAAGCGAACAGTCTTATAAACTAATGCCACAGAATACATAACGAGTTAAGTTTGGGGATGTAAAAGGTCCCCACGCTCAATGAAATATACCTACTAAAATATCAGTTACAGAATCGGCAAAGCTAATCAAACACATCTAAAGCATCGTACATGCATCAAACCGAACAATATTCGAAACCCATTTTTTACATATTCCCTTTTATACTTTTTGCGTTATGGGAAGTTAGGGAAGTAATCAGCATTTCCACTGTCGCAGCGTGCGATTAAACTTTTTCGAATTCCCAGCACAATGGAATTTCCTTGCGTGGGAATTGGCGTGGTAACTGTTCTACGCTTTTCATGCACCAGTTTCTAACTCATTCGAGTGACGCTGGGTTCTTTTTCTACTCGTCAACTGTAATGGTTGAATTAAGATTTCGTACTATAATTGCGTACTTTTCATGTATCGAACTCAACTTTAAGATTCATTTCGATACCCTGTAGTCACCTAAAACAAAATACCTATCACATGCTGCCGCGCGCCATGGAAAAGGCTAAACGGGCGCGGGACGGGAGTCGCGCGTTTGTGTCTACATTATTGTCTACTGAGATATGTACCAATTTTCATTAATTATTTAGGTTTTATAGTATAAATAATAATTATTATTCAGTCCCACTGTTGAGCATAGGCCTCCTGTCAGGGAGGGCGTGGGCTATTCAAAGGTGTATATGAAGTCCCCAAACATCATTGGGCTAGGTTTTATAGAAAAAAAAGTATTATTTTAGATGACTCGTAGAAAAAGTATTGTATATAATAGTTATATAATCAAGCTTTTCAAAGCTCTCTATAATATCAAGATTGTATAAAATACAATTTTACAAGCTTTTATTTATCTTGCAATGTACTTATCTATGTAACTATGTTGGTACGGGTCAAATCTTGCAAGTTAAATTTGATCGAGCTGATCTGATGATGGAGACAGGAGGTGGTCATAGGAACTCTGTGACAAAACAACGCAACCTTAATTTGTTTGGGGTTTTTATAATTGTCTCGATGTCACAGTCACAGCGATAAAAGCTTGTACCAAAAATTAAATTTATGCCAAAAACTTATTATAAATTCAAATATTGCAACTCAGCGGATATCATTCGACTACTACAACTTACAATGCAACAATTCGATTTAACTTTATTTAGGTAGTAACACGACTAAAGCTCACTTTATAGGTAATTTAGCACATACGAACATTTATAATACTAAGCTTAGCTACTCTACGAGATCCTTAATCGGTGATATTACTTCAACATTTTACATTTCGTGCTAAATCCGCGCCATCAAGCTCACAGTACGAAGTCGTTCGTAAAGGTATTTCGTCGGATAACTTCGAGAAGTTAATCTCCCCAATCTGAGTAAAGAAGATGCTTTAAGCTTTGACAAATTCATGTATTTACGTACATTCGTGCTAAACTCCTGACACTAGGTAAACCAAATCTTACAGTTTGAAGAAGTTCTATAGAAGAATTTCGTCGGGCATAATCGCAGTCGGCCGACCGAGACTGGGCCACTCTGTGCGAAGAAAGAAAGACAAAGGCATTGTTTTTTTTTTCTCAATCTTCATGTATTTTTATTAATTCGTACTAAATTTCTGACACCAAATATTCACTGTCATTTGAATTTTATTGTATCACCTATACATAATAATTACGAAATAACGTGAAGCGTGAACGTCCATCATACATAGATTGCGGTGTAAAGAAGACTTTATATACTAGTTCCTTGAGCCCGATTCAGATATAACAACTTGTTACAGTTTTAATCTTAATTTGAAACATTGAAAATCGCCCACACTGATTGGTGATTTTATTTCAATTGTTTGGTGGATTTAAATATAATGTCCGTGTGACAGCAACTGTATTAATTACTTTTTACGAAACATAAACAAATAATAAATACATACAATACAAATTATTTAACTACGCCATTCAATTTCCTTACATGTACTTAGCCATACCCCGAAGTTAACGGAGTTTAAAAAACCGGGCAAGTGCGAGTCGGACTCACGCACGAAGGGTTCCGTACCATTATTTATTAAAACGACAAAAAAATTATGTTTGTTGTATGGGAGATGATGAGGGATAAATAGGGGGGCCTATTTATTTTATTCTGTTTTTAGTATTTATTGTTATAGCGGCAACAGAAATACATCATCTGTGAAAATTTCAACTGTCTAACTATCACGGTTCGGTATCAGCCTGGTGACAGACGGACGGACAGACGGATGGACGGACGGACGGACTACGGACAGCGAAGTCACAGTAATAGGGTCCCGTTTGACCCTTTGGGTACGGAACCCTAAAAAACAACCGTGTATATAAATTTAGTTTTAGTTCATAGACTTTCGTTAGAGTTTTGAATAAGTAAGCTATATGATATTTTTAGAACGCGGCTACACAAGCAGCTTGATAGTTTCATGCATTTCCATAAATTCTCGCACTAAACTTCTGACAGGAACCTCGCAGTTCACAGTTAGAGGGATTTCGTCTGGACCGTGGGCGTAATCCGATCCGACCAAACCGTGTGAAGTCTGCTTTAAGCACTTTTAGCTCTGACAGTTTTCATTAAACTGCAGTTTTCAACTTGCAGTGGCCCGAATTGTGGTCAAACTGAAGTACTGTAATCGGATTATTTTATTGAAGTTGAACAGCGATGCAATTACTGTAATAGTATATGCTAAATTGCTTTTCGATTGATTAGTTTAACTTAACGGCGCGTATTTTTTTTATACTACGTCGGTGGCAAACAAGCATACGGCCCGCCTGATGGTAAGCAGTCTCCGTAGCCTATGTACGAGAGGAACACAACACTATGAGTAGGGTCTAGTGTTATTTGGCTGTTGTTTTCTGTAAGGTGGTGGTACTTCCCCAGTTGGGCTCTGCTCTAGATCTGGAATGACATCCACTGGCTGTGCCCTACCACACAAAGCGAGACGTATTCAACAGGTCGATTTAATTGGCTTCAAATATGTAGGGATATTTTAGTTTTGCTGCCATTAATAGTCGGAATATTCTAGTTGTGGTGATTTTAAAAAGTGAGCGATATAAAAATGAAGCTTGTTTTTAGGGTTTAAATCAAATCAAAATCAAAAACCATTTATTTCCAACAAGGTCCATATCGTGTTAGTAACAAACTAAAACTTAAATCTAGGGTTAGTATGACATGACATTAATACAAATTCGTACAAAGGGACATCTAGCTGCACCCAGTGCTTCAGCCACGGTGAGTTCCACCGCTCGGCCAACGTGCACAGAACTCCCTTTAACTTTTGAATCATGGAATCAAAAAATACGGAATAAATTGTGAAATACTTTCAATAAAAAACTATAGTGAGCATGAGCGGTCCAGTCGTTTTTGAGTTCTTAGTAACAACACGTGCAAAGCGCTGCAAATGTACCCCCTTATGCTTGTAATGTACGTACTTACATGATACTTACTAATTTGGCCCGTTTGGTCTATTTTGACAGAATGATAACTACGAAACTCTACACTGAACATGGGCCGACATGGTCTTGGCCGATTTTTTATTTCTTATACTGACTTGACTGTAACTTTCTTAGTTCAGAATGACCGAGTTTTAAGTGACTGATTACCCATTAAATATAGTTTGTTTTAAGCAGAAATATTATCTAAGAAACATTTAGTATGGGGTAGCGCATTGTTTGTTACCAATGAATGCTTATAGGGACCGTGCGCGTTGGAGGGTCTGCCATCTTGTGGCCTGAATCGGAACCATAAACATGCACATGTACACGTCACGTGTTTTCTTGAGCATAGTAGGTTCTGCCATCTTGTGGGCTACATCGGAACATAAAACATCACATTTACGCCTCGCGTCAAAAATTTGACGGCTCCTGTGCTGCCTCCTACAGTTCATGCACGCTCCCTATATGATCGAAGACTTGTGTAGTAGTTGTAGATGACGGTTAAATGACAATATAGTCTGGAGATGGATAAGTCTCTGAAGCTCAGGTTGTGATGCAGCGAGCTGGCCTTTCAGAGTCGTGGCTTCTGGAGTCTTTGAGTCAATAGTTTTTCTACTTTTCCTATTTTCCAAACATTCACACCCATTAATAGTTAGTACAGTAAATATTTCACGGCTCCCATTACATAAATCCCTGATATCTAAGCGATAAAACTTGACAAGTGTGTCATTAATAAGGCAAAGATATTGCGCTGGCGCGTTGCCAGCGAGTTATCTGAAAGGGCGCAATTGTCAATACCCAGCATCGATCGGGGCTAGGGCAGAGACGAAGCAGTAATATTCCTAGTTAGGCAGGACATGTTCTACCTCTACCCCTAAAATCGTTACTTGAAAATATGGCTAAGAAAAGTGACATTTCTAAAGGTCTAAAAGCAAACACATATATTAAATAAAAAGTGACGAAGCCCTCAGGCGCAGGCTGGATACGAGTCGGCGTCTTTAGCTAAGCGGGCTAACGCCATGAACCCCTAGGCCACCCGCCCCGTCACCGCCACAGTGTAAGTACATTGCGTACAGATTGAATGTTCTTATTTTATACTTTTCTTTGAAGTGGGTTGTAAAAAAATAGCCGCAGTAGCTAAGACGCTGTCAGATGCAGACTTGTGTCTTCCCCGGACTCTGATACGACAATACTTGTATAATTGTGTGTCAGCGTTCTGTAAATGCTTTCTCCGTTTTATTTTTTGTCACAGCAGTAACAATTCTAATCGATTGTAGCTTTTAGCGTCTCTATGTGTCGTGCCAAAACGAGTCCGTTTTCAGTCAAGGTTTAGTTTTTATTTAATTACAGACTTGCATTCAATTTTCACTTTTGTAGAGGTGTAGTGCCCGACTATTATGAGCTGTCGTAACGGTGAAATGAAATCTCTTATGAAATCACCAAACTTTGTATTTCGGGGCACAACATTTATACATTAAATCGATCGAACGAACAAAGTACGACAATATCTGTAATATAGCTATCGTGAGATGCCCAACATTATTTAAAATATTAAATTAAACGGCTAGATAAAAGCAATCGACATTTACATTGACGTGCCGAGATGATGACAGAAAGGACGGCATGCGCGAGTGCGCGTGCAACCCGTGCCCGCCACACTTTTAATTAGGTAGATTTCTGAGTATATAGCATGAGTGCACCGGTGACTTTATCGGCACAGAAATCGCCACTTTGATAAATACTTACACTCCGAATTCACCCTCTTAAATGGTGATTTCTAGCATAAGGTGATTTCTAGCATAAATTCCGTAAGTATACCATTTTCACGTTTATTATTAGCAGGTAAAATCAGCTGCGTTTTCATAAGCTGAACGCTATAAAACAGTATCAACTTTAGCTTCATCGTATCATTATGATATTCGTAAAAACTTCCCGACCGCTTACCGAAACTTTTCATATCGCTGAAATGAATATAGTTCGTCGATTCGCTCCGAATCCCAATCTGCAAAACAGCTCAGTGGTAAAAAATCACGGATAAGTTGGAAACTGCCGGGGTCCGACATCAATAAAACTTCAGATCTTCGGCACAAAAAATATGTACAAGAAGTTCCGACCCTCGTGGCTCGCAGATCCGATTGTTCTTTCTGACACTTGCAAATACTGCAATGCGGAGACAAGTTGTTAAAACTTGTTTGAAGCTTTTTTTAAAGATTGAGACGGTAGTCTTAATTATGACGTTGGAGTCGTATTCTTAATTAAAGCCACAAAGAATGTCTGGTAATTTCGTTAAAAGAGAAAGCCTTGTTACTGACGTTTTTTAATATGATTTAAGGGGGTCTAATATTCTTTAGGCGTAGAAAAGAGAGATGACCGAGTGCTATCGTTCGCCAAAAAACTTAAACTGTGCAATTTGTCGAAAATTATGTATTCTAAATAATACCGTGCAGCTTTATTTTTGAGTAAAACAAATATCATTTTTATCATTATTCCATAATAATGCAACGTAATACAACTAAATTATCCTTACGCGGGGAAAGAGAACTAAATTTCGGCGTAAGAGATTGTAACTTCGTTGAGGCTTGAGTTGAAACAGGGAGTTCATGAACGAGTCGAGACGAGGTCTAAACATCGATCAATCCTCCGTCTACTTTGTTCTCGCTTAATCCTGGGACACTAATTAAATTGCGCTACTAAGTCAACCACTTCCAGCTTCTAGGAACTTAATAACTTTACACATTTTATTTTGCCTTTACCCGCGACATCGTCTACGTAAAAATCAGTCAAAACCTTTAAATCGATTTTCTGCCCCATAGATATTGAATTTCATATTTTATTAGTGGAGCTTTACGAGATTTGCTCCAGCACGCGGTTGTTTTATATGAAAAACGTAGCGTTCAACGCAATACGTTTGCTGCACACCCATTTTACATCAGATAATCTAGGTACATTGTTTTACGTAGTAAACGCAGCGGTCAGCGCATTGTCATTTTTTCTGCATTCCGTTGAAGCATGCGTTCAACGCTGCGTTCATCGCTTCAAACAACCGCGCGTTTCAATATTTTTCAACAATTTCGGCTAAGCATTATTTATCAGTATATAAGTAAAGTTTATATATTAATCACTGTGATATAACTTGTGAATTTAAAATGTGATTAAATCTAACCAACGCTTAATTTGTTTTCTCTGTGTGCATTACATAAGAAAATGTTTTTTTCCTAGAAAGAACTTTCTCAAAATCCAGGAAAACAATATTCGAGTGTTAACAGACAAATTTATTAAAATATTGTTCAGTAAAAATATTATTCTGTTCTAGTTGGCGCAGTCGGTAGGATCTTAACCCCTGAAATCCATGAAACCCCTTTGGTACGTGGTTTATGTTTTCCCAAAACTCCCCCATAAATACATTTGTCTAACTCAAGCAGATCATAACCATTTCAATGAATACACAAGTATGTATAAAATAAACCTGTTCAACTCCCGTGAGTTGGAAAACCAATATCTGCACACCCGCCGGGATTTGTATGGGAAGTGGGGACTGGAAGTTTTTAATTAAACGAATGAGGCTGAGAAAACGTTCGATCTGGATGGAGCTGGGGATGACTTTGTAATTGTGTTCGAATCATAAAATGCTATTTATGTACCAATTTTTTTTTAATATGTGAGTTTAAAGAAAAACTTAGAAATGTCTATCTGCTGATTTTAAGGTTTTTAGAAATACAAATAGAATAGAAATAGAAATTGTTTATTCGTGGCTAAAATATACAGATAAAATAGGAACAAAAAGAAACTTATACATAACATTACAACGTATAACATTACATTACATGAGAAAAAAAGAAAGATTTTTTTTACTGACAATTGTTATATTTTAGATAGGTACAGTCAGCGTCAAATACTTTATAGCAGTCAAAGTGGCCAAATAGTACGGTACACCATACTAAATATATGGTGTACCGAACTATTTGGCCACTTTGACTGCTACAAAATATTTGACGCTGACTGTACTAGGTATACATATAAAATTGTCGCAAATTTGCCCGTTTATACGTCACACGTTCAAGTTTTAGATTTTTTTATTTGTAACACAAAACGACTACTTTCATACAAAATTTGGATTTTTTTCATCTGGTTCAAAACAATAGTAGGAAGAAATCAAAAAGTCAACATCTATGAGAAACCGGTTTTCGAGTTTTACATCCAAGAAGAAGAATGAATTATAAGAAGAGACAAAACATCATTATCATACAATTATTGCCAAAGTACTCACAATCCAATATGGCAATAAATTACCATTGATTACTTAGAGTAAAAATGTATTACTCGACAATATGGAATATTGGGGTGATTTCAACATCACTTATAAAAGGCTCATGTCAATAAGTCCTGCATTAACATTTATTGTTTAACATAAAGCTTTTTCATTTAAATTTTCACTTCAGTCACGGCTTTATTTCCCGCTTTGCAAGTCAGCGGGTAAACATCGAAATTCAATTAAGTGCGCGCAATTAAAGCTAGTATTAAAGGATGTAGCAATTGTCACAATGATGGCGGCCGGACCGCGCTGCGATTGGATCGTGCGCGCGCGGCGCCGGCCCGGATTGCACTGCGTACATAATAGTTCTGATAATTGCGAACAAATGGTGGGATTGGAATTGGAACGCTAATAAGATTTTTTTATTGTTTTAAATTCTTGTTTTTATTATTAAACCTCAATTTCATTTAGTTATTGCAATCAATGTTACTTAAATGATCGTTACTGTAAAATTCGAAAAACATTGACCTGATATGGACACCAATGATCACCCCAATTTTAAAATGGCATTTATATAGCTTATGCCGCTCTCATAAACGATTGTCGCTATCTATCATTTAGACTAGTGTGCTTGTTAGAAAGAGACGAAATTTAATAAAGGCTTGCTAAGTTATATAAATAAGGGGGAGCCTTTAGAATTTGGAACATTGAAGGTACTTACTTTAATTAGTTTTAGTTGACAATTTTATATTGACAAACGTTAATCTAAAATTAAAAATATATCGTGATGATAGAATCAAACGAAAAGCCACGTGATCAATTCCATAAGCACATATTGTATATGATAAAGGACGCAAATGAACAGACAAATCACCCGATGTTAAATACAATTACCGTCGCCCATGAACACCTTGCAACCCCAAGTGGGTTAGCAGTCTTTAAAGAAGTATACCAAATTCGATAGGCATTTTCTATAAACTATCATTATTTGGCTATGGGGGACTAGTATACATGTAACCTAGACGTTCGATCTGGCCTAGTCGGTAGTGACCCTGCCTATGAAACCGATGGTACTGGGAACCCCGGGAAGGGCATTTATTTGTTTGTGTGATAAACACTGATATTTGTTTAAGTCATAGGCGTTTTCTATTTATTTAAGCATTTATATATTACATATATTGTTGTCTGAGTACCCACAACACAAGCTTTCTTGAGGTTACTGTGGGGCTTCGTGTAAACATGTCCTATTAAAAAAAAAGTCGTAAAGTGCACTCGCGATTGATCAGGCCCGGTTCACTCACACGACGCCTGCCCGTTCCGATCGCACCGATAACATCGCTTCGCTTTGTTGCATCACACAATGGCGCCTGAATAAAGCCTGTGCGATAGAGCAAATAGAATGCTGATTGCGTGCATCGCTCCGACCCGTTTTCGGCCCGAATTGCTTTTTGCATTGCTTCAGTTTGCACGCATTTGCACACTGCACGTTAAGTGCATAAGTGAGTTTTCCATTCATCAGTATTTTTCACGATTTGATGAAATTAACAACGCGAAAATGTTTATTCCGTGGCACAGGGGAAACGGAATGAAATCACAGTTGTGATTTGTTTTTTATTGAAGTTTGAATTGTTTAAAATCATTTCTACAAAGAAATATTTATTTAAGTATAAAGAAGGGTGAGGAAAGAAGGGAGAGGAAGGGAGGGGGAAGTAATTGGCGAATAATATTATTATATCGGGTAACTATAAATAAATGTTCTGCTTCTTCATAAGGGATTCGCTAACTGGCCTAAATATATATCGATTACAATAGTACAATTCGTACACAGCCAAATCTTACAAAATATAGAATGTTTAAAGTTATCCCTAATCAACCACTTAATTCCAACCGTCTGAGTTAAATGGTTTACCTATTTTCATATAAACCCGATGATGTATAACAAGTCCCTAATGATGTACATATTCACCGATATTTATATTTTATTACTCAGTCTTGCAATTTCAAAACATACAGCCATTTCCAATGCTAACAAAACTTATTGAAAACTACTACATAAGTCCGCTATGAATTGTGTAAGCCTGGAACGCAAATGTTGTTCATACATGTATGCACATTTGCAAGCCGTAGACCCCGCTGTGTGCCGAGCAAATCTGAGCTGGGCAAATATCGTGCGGTGCACTAGGGATGTACAGTCTCTGGTAAGTAAAAATATTTCTATTTCCTAGGAAAATAAAAGAAATGTTGAGGAAATAATGAAGCTATTGTCTGATAAAAGCTATTACAGTGTAAAAGATTTCCTCTCTGAAGATAAACAGCCAGATTTGTAGTAGTATTAAGATTTTTGCATGCTATCTAGTACAACCTGTTTAGTATAAATACCAGAATAAGCAACCAATTGTCACTTACCACCTAAGACACTTTTGTACCTACTTACCACCAACACCCTGCACGTGTCCCCTGGGTGGCGCTAATCGAGCAACGACTTTTGGCTGCTGTACTTGTCTTTTCGATAACGACCTCACAGCCCTACCAATCGTTCGAAATATACTTACTTACGAAATATGCCCCAATGCGCGAAAAAAGGCTCTTCTATGAGCCAACAGACCAGAGATATAGGGCCTATGACCCAAATCTGCCAATTAAATATAGAAAGCTTAAGTTCTGCGAAACGCGAAGTTTTGCATAGATTACTTTTAGAGCATAAGGTGGATGTGCTCCTATTGCAGGAGACTCACACTAAGGATGAACAAGACCTTCTTAAAAGGGGAACCATCCCAGGATACAATATGGTTCATGCAATAAATCATGCTCAGTACGGTATAGCAACCTACGTGAACGCTAACATTACGAATGTCGAAGTGGTCCTAAAATATTGTATCAGCGGCCCTGATGTTTATGTCTCCACAGTTAAGATTAAAGACCTCACTGTTGTCAATGTATATAAACCACCAACGTGTTCATGGTCAAAGAATATCCCCATCTTCTCACATCCCTGTGTTTATGCGGGTGACTTTAATAGCCATCATACCATGTGGCGCTACATCAAGAACGACCAAAATGGCATTCAACTGATGGAATGGGCAGAAAATAACAATCTTCACCTTGTGTTTGATGCGAAAGATAAAGGGTCCTTCAGATCTGCGCGCTGGAGAAAGGACTATAATCCTGATCTTACTTTCGTTACCACTGACTGTAACGGAATGCCTCTCAATGCGTCTCGTAGGGTCCTTACGGATTTCCCAAACAGCCAACATCGCCCTGTACTTATGGAGATTGGTATCAGAATACCAATATCAAAATCGATGCCTCTACCGCGTTGGAATTTCCAAAAAGCTAGATGGCCCGGGTTCACAGCAGGCATGGAAGCCGCAATACGATGGGTACCTCCTGTGGCAGAAAACTACAAACGCTTCACCAATCTTCTGTATGCTACAGCAAAAAGGAACATTCCAAGAGGCTACCGCAAATCATATATCCCCTGTTGGTCGCAAGAGAGCGAACAGCTATACAAAGATTACAGGAAAACCGGGGATCACGAAGTAGGTGTCGAACTTATCCAGTCGCTAAATGAGAACAGACGAGAAAAATGGATTAAAACAGTTGAGTCCATAGATTTTAAAGCGTCTAGCAGAAAAGCCTGGAAAGTTCTAAACAAGCTAACTGGAAAACCAGGGTTCAAGTCCAACTCAGCATCACAACTACTTACTAACTCCATAGCAACCAGAATTGTGTATGTGTCCCGAGTAAAAGGCCCAAAACTAGAAACCAAAAGCATCAATCTCCAGGCTTCCCAATTTAAACGCACGTTACAGAACAATGATGAGCTATCATGTGATTTCACTCAGGATGAAGTGG
This sequence comes from Cydia pomonella, assembly GCF_033807575.1. Lineage (NCBI taxonomy): Eukaryota > Metazoa > Arthropoda > Insecta > Lepidoptera > Tortricidae > Cydia > Cydia pomonella. The sequence continues at coordinate 25,902,102 of NC_084708.1, forward strand.
ACCAAGTTCTTAAAAATCTGCCTCTTGGAAAGGCGTCAGGTATCGATGGTATCTGCAACGAGTTTCTGAAACATCTTGGACCAAAATGTCGGAGGTGGCTTCGGACATTCTATTCTAACATTTTACAGCGAAACAAACTGCCACCAGGTTTCAACCGCTCAAAAGTGATTGCTGTACTTAAGCCAGAAAAGAACCCTCAAGACCCAAAAAGCTATCGCCCTATAGCACTTTTGAGCTGCGTATATAAAGTCCTTGAAAGGCTGATTTATACCCGTATAAGACCACTTATAGACAATGTCACTCCGGTAGAACAAGCAGGATTCCGCAGCGGACGAAACTGTACGGACCAAGTACTTTCGCTAACAACCCACATAGAAGCGGGTTTCCAAAATAAACAAAAGACCGTCGCAGTTCTTATTGACTTGTCAGCTGCGTATGATACTGTGTGGAGAAAAGGCTTGATGTACAAACTTATGAGAACGGTGCCATGTAAAAGAATGGTGGGGTTGATCAACAATATGCTAATTAACCGTGAATTCACCGTTCGTCTTGGTGATAAGCAGAGTCGTGTACGAACACTCAACAACGGACTTCCGCAAGGCTCTGTTCTAGCCCCGCTTCTCTTTAACTTGTATACACATGACATCCCCGTAACCACCAGTCGAAAATTTATGTATGCAGATGATATTGTAATTACCAGCCAAAGTACCCACTTTGAACCATCGGAAGAGATATTAAACAAAGACTTGGGCATGCTGGAACGATACTTCAAGAAATGGCGCCTGGTCCCAAACGCTAGTAAAACAGAAGTAACAACATTCCATCTCTGCAATAAAATAGCCAAGTACCAACCTAATATAACTTTCTCGGGTAAAACTATACAGTACAACCCGACGCCAAAGTATCTAGGCGTGACCCTCGACCGCAGCCTTACGTATGCGCCACATATCGAAAAGCTGGGTAAGAAACTACAAACCCGAAATAATATCTTGCACAAGCTATCGGGTACTACCTGGGGAGCAAATGCTGATGTCCTTCGAACCACCTGCCTCAGCTTGGTCTATTCCACAGCAGAGTACTGCGCGCCGGTGTGGCTTAACAGTGCGCATGTGCATCGGGTGGATGTGCAATTGAGACAAGCTATGAGATGCATAACAGGAACCATCAAGAGCACCCCCGTAGAGTGGCTACCTGTGCTGAGCCATATAGCTCCTCCGCACTTAAGAAGGCAACATGCTCTGACCCGGGAAGCTCAGAAGATTCTGGCCAAACCAAATCTACCCGCCTACAATGAGTTCAAGAGACCTCCACCCAACCGGCTGAAATCACGTCAACCGCCACATAAAACTGCCTCAATACTTTTAAACACCTCCTTCAACATTAATGAGAGATGGACCCAAGAATGGAATGAGAACTTGCCTACCAACCTAGGGACAAACATCAACCCTACAGAAAAACCTACAGGTTTCTCACTACCCAGACGAAGTTGGTGCCAGTTAAATCGATTACGAACCGGTTGGGGTCGATGTCGAGAGTTCCTACACAGATGTGGCTGGAGAGAGTCGCCAGCATGCGATTGTGGAGCTGCGGTGCAGAGCATGGACCATATTATCCGCGAATGCCCACTCACCAAATACCAGGGCAACCCGGCAGTGGACTTGTTCACCCTGGACAACAATGTCACCCAATGGATCCAGCAATTGGGCGTACTGCTGTAATAAATATAACTACCTATATTTCATACATATGAATGAACGATTGTATTATTTTTGCCATACGAATAAATAAATAAACCTACTTATTCTTTACAAATAAATACATACATACAATAAACTTCCGTATATATATTACGAATTGGACATTTTACACAAAATAACCAAGCGCTGTCGAAATAGAAAACTAAATGAATAATGATTTTTCATAAAACCATGAGTTCGTAATTTATATATTATAAATGGAAACATGGAAAAATCACCGCTTTGGACAAGACTCCAACTTTTTGGAACACGGGTCCAATCTTGAACCGGATCGGCCCGAAACTAGTCCGATCCAAAACCGGATCGGTCCGAAACTGATCCGGAAGGTCGCAAATTTGATTGTTTCCTGAAGCCATGAATTTTCCGTTTAATATAAAAATCTGTATTATCGCTCAAAGACGTTTCCGCTTGACCGAAATGTGTAACATTCGTAATTTTCATACAATGCATTGTGTACCTTTGGGGGAATTTCTGAAACTGAAAAACAAAGCAGCTCGTCACTATACTCACACGAGGAGGGATAAAGGATACGCCGCTACATCATTAATATCGTTTTATCGGAAGAGGAATCGCCGTTAATGACCACATTTATCATCGCAACTCTGAATGAATAAAAAAAAAGGATTCCGACCCATTACCGAGTAAATTAAAATACAGGCACATTGCATGGGTAGCTTATTTTTTTACTGACCCAGATTAGTACACTGCTTCAGTAGCCTGATTATGCAGTCTTGCTTTAAAGAAATATTATTTTCCAGGTAGGTACAAGGTATAACAAAAATAGTGGGGGGGGGGGGTTAAGGGCATAAGGGGGGCCTTAAACGGATCCCCCCAATTTTTTTTACACCTTGTGAATCATATGTAATCATTATATAAAAGTGTGCTCTTGACGGCCTCTTGATCGACCTCGGAGGCGTTGGTAGAGGTTTTGGTTTTAGTATTCAACCCGTGTTTCGATTTAGGACGAGAATGTGGATTTGTTGGATAAATTCAATTTTCAGTCAAACTGATACATCATATAATATCCATTTATAACCTATTATTACCTACAATCAGAATACGCCTCATGATAGTTACATAGATTTAAAAGTCTGTAAGATTTATTTATCTTTTGGAAATCCTAAATAAACAAAAAAAAATCATTACAAGTCAAACCTCAGATTTTGATACCTATATTACTTTAATATATAAAAAAATCAAAGGACTACTTAACTTGACATCGATGTAAAATTCATCCCAGCCGAGCCGACTACCGACGATACTCGTAACAGCATTAAAATAGCAATCGGCTCGTAATTTCCAAATTCAATAAGCAGCCGTGTAACGTAAAGCGTTTACGTCAAAATTGAATCTTGCTATATTGGGCGACCGACCGCCCCGCACCGGGAAAAGGTCAAGGATCTATGAGCTTTGTGATGCCACAATCTAGTTAGGGTGAACTCTGGCATTAATGCCACGTGTACAGTATCCTTACAATGACTGCCTTAGCAGGGGCTGACTGACTTTCTATACATCTCGCTCGTAAGTAAGTTACGCACACGCTAGTAAATATGTCTGTGTCAAACTGGTGGTAACCGTTTAGGAGCGCGTTAGTTAGACCGCGCAGGAGTTTATACTTTTTATAAGCCTTTTTTTAAAGAAGGTAAGCGTTGATGTGTGTTTTATATAAATAAATCGAGGCAAGTATGAAACAATAGGGTTGTTTCCAATTTTTTGAGACGCTTGTAATACGTTCTATATTAACCAAACGTTGTCCTAAAATTCAACTTTTACCCTAATAACGGCTTTAAATGTATCAAATTAACTAAATATCTTTTGTTAATTTAATATATTTAAAGCCGTTTTAGGGGAAAAGATTGATAGACGCTTTCGCGCCAAACATGCTCTTTGAAAATTGTGTGACGTCACAGTTTACGGTTTGACACATAACTAAGTATGTCCATACACACGTAACACCAAAGTATATGTTCACACATTTACCTATACGCACACATACACAGCTTGTCCTCCACCAAAATGGCTACGGCTTGAGTCTTAAATTTTGTACTGAGAAAAGACAACGGGGGGGCCTTGGTTGATCGAACTGTCAGACCGAGAATTGTGACGTCATCAGAATCTTCAATGTCGTTTCGACTTGGGTCACGTGACGTGTGTAAAAAGATATTTTAAATTCAATATTTACAAAAACATGCTCATTAGAGGTCCCCTAAAGGTAGTTTAACATGTTCTTATAATCCATAAGAATTTATTGAGATACAATTCTGCCCTAAGATTTGTAGATAGAAACAACCCTATTATAAATCAAATTATTGAAATAAATTGAATTGTGTTGAATCACCTATTGGTATCCTATTAGGCTGAATTTTTCCATACATTTTCAGCTAAAATATAATATTATGGTTTCACCTTCACCAAGGTAATCAGAATAACAGACAGAGACGAAATTTGCTAAAGGATTCTGTAATAGAATAGCCAACCTCATCTAGTTCGGGGCTTCAGTGTTATTTTGATGTAGAAAGCTTTGCCGTTTCAGAACCAAGGTCAGTACCCCTAGTGTAAATAAATTCGATTTCGAAACGTGACGTACGCGTTTGCGTTTAGTCTCATTTTGTATTGGATTTAGAAAGAGCGCGCCAAGCGGGACGTTTTGGAAACTCAAAATCCTATACAAAATGAGACTTAACGCAAACGCGTTCGTCACGTTATGATGTCGATCAAATTTACACTAGGGTTACAGTTGGTACGAGTCTGATTTGAAAAAAATATTTCGTATTTTTATAAAGTGAAGTTCATGTAACATCTCACAGACTAGTACAATAATGGCATTACCAAATGGTTACAAGATTATAATAATACATTACGATACAAGTGCGAAAAATGGGAAATTCGAAACGAGTGGCGATAAATTAAAACACGACCGAAGGGAGTGTTTTAAATCGACACGAGTTGCGAACTACCTATTCGCACATATATCGTACAACGTTTTACAGTATAGTTTCTATTTTTCTCCGTGAGCTTCTACGGATTATCGTCTTATCTATTGTTTAAAAACCGCAAAGGCGCGTGCCACTGAAAAAATGGTCAAGCCGCATAGGTAGCGTTTATTGAATTACTACTCTATTGAGCACGGAATAATATTCATTATGAACTAATACAGAATTCTAACAGAATAGCTGTCTGATCTCTATTGGTGCGTCTAAGGAAGGCGACTAAACGCTCGCAAACCAGCTTAACTTGTGACACTGCGATCCGAAACAAAGATACGTATTCGAAGACCTCGCTTGCACTGGTAATGCGAGCGCACGGCAAGCTAGCGCCAAGGAAGCAATGTTATGTTTCTCGAGGAGCAGGTAAAAAACAGGGCCGGATTTTCACACAAATATATTTGGGTGGTACTGTAAAAGTAGGTACAATTGTTAATACAGTCAGCTGGATAGAAACTCAATTAAAATGTATACAAATTATTCACCTCACCCTACCTAATTACTGCAAGAAATTCAGTTTGTAAAATTATTAAAATATTTTATTCCTAGCCTATTCTGATGTCCCATTGCTGGGCACAGGTCTCACCCCTTGATCTCCACGACTCCCATACTACCTCTTCTGGCCAGTTGAGGAATGTGTTACGGTCGTTCCGCCATCTCCGTCTGGGCCTACCTCGTCCGTGCCCTTCTTCTGACATACACTTCGTAGCTACACTAGCCCACCTGTCAATAATTAAAATATAAATAATATAAATATACCGTTGTCGAAATTTGTCACGTAAGCAAATAATTTATAGGTAGATAATACGAGTATATATAGCGGCACTAAAGAGGGAAATCGAGCGATAGATGATAAAACACAGCGTTCGGCAGCGGTTGGCACGACGATTAGATCAGCGCCGCTAAGCGAATTAACGGTGTTGGTAATGTTCTCTACAGCCTCTTTGACGCTAACCTGGTTACAGGGTACTGCTAGTTTAACTTTACACAAATTGCAGCAGCATTGGCTTCGCGGGCGAGTTCAAAATTAGGCCATTGTATATGTGCTTTTATTTTCTTATCTAATTGGTGTCCAGTTCATTTTGAACACATCGTGCGCTTACTTATGTCTGCTGCTGATTGTATAAGTTGTTGGCTGGCATTAATAAAGTACATGAGAATGTTTATTCTTCAACACAAAAATACCACTGTGAACGACCAATTGGAGAGCTTAAAATATATATTTCTTGGGCAAATTGGTTACCAGCTCGTTTTACGAAGTTAAATTACCTAACTTTATAAATTCCTTGTATTTTATTTACTTTTACACTTTAATCTGGCATAACAACGAAATAAAAGATGAATTATACGCATCAAAAGCTTTATTTATTTAAAACATAGCACAAATTAAAACCTTGACTTACAAAAGGTTTATGTCATGATCCATGCAAAAACACCGATTGTCAAATTCACATCGCATAGTATACTCGTAACGTGCTTTTTGCCTGTTGAAAGAGCAACTCTGAAAATCTGTTTGAATTTGCATTAAATTAGTTCTCTTTACACGCAAGTCAACAGAAACCTGTGCGATCGTCATTTGTTTTACCTTCCATCGTTTGAGGTTGCCGGTGACCTTTAATTTGTGCCTTTCTGCCAACGTGTCGTACAGTAAGACCAGAATATTAACAGTCACAGACAGTGACAAATATATTGTCAGACGCGAGTAGGAATGGGACAGGAAACAGCCTCGTATTGATACTTTGGATATGTGTGTGCGGTGATAAATGGCAAGAGACGCGGCGACGTCCCTTCATTAATTCTGGCCTCAAGTTGAGTTTGCTGGGGCTGTCGGGCTCATGTCGCCGATGCCGACCGGCGGCTAGCTATCGCCTCAACAACTAGTATACAATAAATTTATATTATCTTATATGTAATGTTCCAAAAGGTTTAATTCGTTCATCAAACGAGCCAAATCACACACAAAGCAAATAGTTTAGTAAACTTTTAAAATGAAACAACATAGGTATAATCAGCGTCAAAAGTAACTTAACAAAAATATATATGTATATAGGGCAAATTTATATGGATTCTTTTGGAACGTTGTTTCATCCGCTACCTTGACTTGACTGTACCTGCCATAAGCAATGTAAGTAATTGTCTCGGTATTTGTTTTTGCTCAAGTTACCACGAATGTGACAAACATAACACGGTTAAACAATTATTCTTAATTAATGGACATCTTGAGAGAGTGAGACTATGACAAGGACTAAAGAAAAAATGGATAAGTTCGCCTTTGTACACATTGTACAGTCAACCAATTTGAATCCTAGGCCACTATAGAACCGTGTCGCTTTAACTACTAGATACTTGACACGTATCACTCAATAAGCACTGTCGTAGAAGTCATTATGACATGGTTCTATAGTGGCCTAGGAATCAAATTGGTTGACCGTACACAGGGGGTAACCCCCTTATTCATAAACGTGTACTAAAGTTATGATGCCGCTAGTAATCGTTTGTCCCGTTCCATCATACCCATACGTCGGAAAGGGACAAACGATTATTAGCGGCATCGTAACTTTAGTACACGTTTATGAATAAGGGTACTGTATTATCGCTGTGTTATGTACTTGTTTTGTGCAATAAAGTGTTTACTATTACTATTACTAAAATGGATAATATCGATCGATATCATAGATAAGAATTAAGTTTAGATTTTCCTTGTTAATTAGTGATTTCAACATCCTAAATACTGCGCATAATCAGAAATACAAGGCCAGAGGCGAATGTCTAGTAAGCATTCGGAATACACGCATTTGATTAACTACGCTCGTTTAGAGTGAATAATCTTAATCTATATAAATTTGGAGCGGAACTTTAAAGTGATTGAATCGTTTTTGTGCTTAGTTTCACGACCCTTACGATCGAAGAATGAGATATGATAACGATAAGTTCTGGTTTAGATAAGTTCTCGTTTAGATATCGTTTGTATGTCGTATAATTGACAGAAGCAGCTCGATTCGGGCAACCAATGTCACTCTGACGTTAGAAATATTGTAGAAAGATCTTATTGGGATCACAGCTGAATCGAAATAAACGTCAATTTTGACATGTAATTTAGTTATCGATCTTTAAAGGTCTTTCCACGATCTTAAACGTGTCGTAATCATTCTTCGAATTCTCCGTAAAATACGTCAACGTTTGCTGAAGATACGATATGGATTATAGATATTTAGCAAATGCTTGACGTACCTTAAAGTTCGAACAGGGCCGATAGTATCGTTATGATTTTACAAGATGTTAATCTTTATTTTCATATGGATTTCAAAAGAATATTATCAAAAACCCACAAGTCAGTTGCTCGACCATACATAGATTCCTATATGTGTGTTATTCAGCCAATGAAGACACTCGTCGAATAACCAAGTCGTGGTTTTTAATTTCATTCTTTTGAAATATATGTCATCTATGTAGAATATTTAGACTAAATAGATAAATATAGCCTATCTGTTTGTATCCAGTGAACTTATGATGGCTGGGGTTATGGACGTCACAGAGCAAAATCGCACTTTTTAACACCGCGCGTTTTAAAGTAATAATTTTATGATGCTGGAAATTGGAACACTACTTTTTTATATCATGGGGCACGTAACTTTTGGTATATTTACAGAAGAAACCCGAACCTAATTGCTATATATGAAACAAGGAAAACATCGAAATGTAGGACAAGCTTAACTAACACGAGTAAATAAAGTATTGGTCCTGTTCAGTGCCCCGAGCACGCGCGCAGCCAATTGAAACGCTGTATAGAATAAACCGCCTTGATTCACTTCGCCATTTGCCACTATTGTGCTCTGGGTGTGACATTTCTTGCAAGCGGCGACGAGCCGAAGACTCTGACTAACCAGTATAAGAAGATTGATAAGAACTTGACTCTAAGAGCGTTTTTATCGGATGTAGGTTCCTAGTAGGCCACGGGGGCGTCGTCTGTGGCGGTCATGCACATTTCAACAAACATTATGCCTACACACGCACACAAACAAATATTGTCGGTCTGACAGCTGACGGGGGGCTCCGACATGGCTGAAATTATCGAAGGGCCTTTCCGATATCGGATGTCAAAGGCGCCTATGAGAAAAACAGCTGCAGGAGAGTGCCATATGGCATCAAGTCCGTCTTTTTGCGTTAAATATCTGTCGTTTACTAGTAATAATGATTTATTGAACTAATTAATAAATACAGAAAAACAAATACTTATGTCTTACATTTTACTTATACTAATCCGACATGAATATCGGATCGGACAATGTGTAAAACCTCTTATCAATTTAAAGTAGCAAATCTCGACTCAGTTTAACAAGAGTCGGCGATCTGTTCATTCATTCATTCTTTTAAATTTTATGGCTTCAGTCCAGTTGGACTATTTCGCCAGTAGCAAGGTATTTATTTATTTATTTTACCTACTTTATTGGGTACACTTAACAGAAATCGTACAATATCGTATCGTATTAGAAGCTTTAATACGACTAAAATTGTACGGTTAGTACAAGACAGTGTCCGGTGATTTTATTAGCTCTTGTAATGCGATAGCTGGACTTTACAAGGAGCATCTGGACTACCGGCCGTTGACTCCAAAATGGTGGTTAAACGCGTTTCAAGTTTAATTCTGCATTCATTGCACATTACCTCATTAGTCATTAGTTTACTGTCTAATAAAATTTCGATATTACACTTTAAACAATATTAATGAGCAAAAAACAAATGAATTAATCACGAGGCGTTACTATCAAGATGGCGCTCGAACCGGAAGTCCTCGGCGGTCTGTAGCAACAAAAATATGATACTAATCTGTCAGTGTCCAAAATGATATTTATTTAACCAAAAACGTCACTTTTTATACTGACAGATCAATATAATATCGAAAATAGATCGAATAACTAAAATTCGAATACGCCTGGTAGATATGTTACGTAAATGTTCATGCCAAGTCTTTGTAAGTAGAAATATAGGTCGACTCGCCTATGTTTGAGAAACTGGTGGAATGTGTACTTTTCTCCAGTAATCGGGCCACTCGGCAATGACGTCTGTCTGCCACGCCCGTAGGTACATAACTGGCATTAGACGGGACGTGTTATGTTGGTATCAGGTCTCTACACATTTATCTTATTTAGGCTGTATTTAACTGCGGAACTCTTCCTTCTCAATCACGAGGGAAGAAAAATATCCGTTACTCCCCAACAGTTCGCCACTAGCTGCCCTGCGGTTAGATATTATTATAATGTGATGTAATACATTTTCATTATTTTTTTCTGTTTGTCCGCAGGCGACACCGACGAGCATGGCCTGCCAAAAGATAAGGACAAGGGATGCGACACCAACCTTTACCTCTACCATGTAAGTTATTTATTTATCGATACTAATATAATATACTGCATTTTCAACGACCAGGCCCAACTTTTGAACTGAAAATTAAACTAATGCAAAATTTTATAAGGTTCAAATTCCGCTTCAGTTCTGGGTAAATTCACACGCGTCCTTCCAGGGAAAATTTATAGCATTAGGTTTAATAACGTTTGCTGAACCAACAAGCTGAAGTGCCGTAAAAGTCCCGCAAGAATTACGAGTCCCGCGGAATGTTTACCGGCGCGTAGCCCTTCTCACTCGGAACTACTAACATGCCATAGATAAGGTACAGCCAACTTCAAAAGTATCCGCCATTCTCTTACCTGATCAACAAGAAAATATACGTATTTACCAAACAATAAAGGCCTGTTCCACTATGTCCAAATCAAGTCCTGAATAAGCTACTTGCTTCGAGCTATCTGACGAAGAAAGTCATCGTTGGCATTTCACAATCTTCAAATAAGCTTTAACTGGTATATAAAGTGCTAAGTTTTGCAGGAAGTTTTATCTAGCAGTTAATTAATTTGTTAATTAGCTATCCAATACTTTAATTGGATATTGTGAAACAGACCTTTAGACTGAGACAGACTCTTTTCAACAACGGTAGAGATACCTATAGCTCTAGTTAAATGGTACAGGGCGTACATTGAATCCTAAACGAAGCGAAAGATTCTAAAATAGATTCCCGAGAATAACGAGGGATTCTAAAATGGGCGTAGTGAAGGAATCAAGTGTGTTACACCCAAGCTGGATATCATTTTGCTACCTAGTGACGTATACTGTTTTTCACACCAGCAAATTATTATGTTTCAAACTATTATTTAAGCTAAAAAATTTAAGAATAGTGTCCAAGGATAGAAAAGCTTTAGTGTTGATCCCTCCTAGCAGGGAAGAAATAGTACATTGTGCAACGAGGGGGGTAAGTGAAAGTTTGGATACGAGGGTGATTATTAAAGACCCGTGTTTGCAATATTCTTACTCCGGAATTACACACAATATTTGTCATCACATTTGCGAAGAAAAAACTAAATTTTAAAAGAAATAATTCTTAAATACGGTGACATATCAAAGATTCATCCGCCATTTTGTAATTTCTTGACAGGTTAGCATCAAGGGCACAGATCTATTCGGCATTCAGCCACGATTGGAAATTATGTAAAAATATTTTAAACGGCTGTTAAATCAATTAAATTATTTCATATAAACATAAATATTAAATTATAAACGTCAATGTTTTAAAAGTAAAACTCATTTATGCTACTTGGTTTGTATAAATAAGTGACATAATTTAAGAACCTATAACTCCCTAGGGACTTATAGTTTTTTGTTCACAATCCATAACTCCCGCGGGAACAAAATAGACCACAAAGGACAGTACACCTGCATGAAATAAGAACTTTTTCGCAGAACATGAAGCAAGTGTGATGAAAAAGTTCTTTTCCGAGTAGGTGATGTGAAAAAATTATTACAGGGTGGGAAATACTTGTGGCGTGTTGTTTCATCCACTTTTATTGAGGCTGATTATACCACATTGCGCCATTAGTTGGCTGTCTGTACCTTTCCTTTTTGCAGCGAATAAAAAACGGAATGCCTCTTGTAGGTATTCCTCGTATGTCTTGTGTGTAGTAGTTAAATTTTCGGATAAACACCTCTCTAGGGAAGTGTTTACATTTTATTTACAATAACAGTATACATAATGGATATATACAGAGGATTACTATATAACTAGCTCAAATCTAAAATAGGCATACCAAGGATGCTGGCGGCATTTCCTCGTTTTATCGCAATGATGATACGTTGTGCGAGGAAGCGGCCAGCTCTTCGGTCACCAGTTACGTCAACCAGACGCTTTGCGATTTCTGTAAAAAACTTGGACCCGCACGCTAGGACCCCATGGACCTAGAGTTTCAACGCCAAATGGCACAATATACCGAAGCTCTTATATTTATTACGTTTCGTGAAGTGTTTAAAATTTTGTTTAATACATAACATTTCCAGACACTTGTATTAAGCAATACTGTCCTTTTATTTTGACTCCATGAATATGAGTATGAGTTATGTTATCCGTTATTCTTCACGTGATAAAATGAACCTTCACTTTTTTTACACCGCGGATGAAAAAAACGGACACTGTCATTGTAACACTACCGACCCGATTCGAGCTTGTAAGATACGTCAAACATTTGTAAGATATGTCAGTGTCCAAAGTGACGTTTATTAAAAAAACGTCACTTTTGACACTGAAATATCCAATCGATATCGTATCTTTAGGAAATATTTGACGTATCCTAAAGTTCGAATCGGGTCGTATCTTGTAGACCACTGTAATCATCATATCAGTAAAATTTATTTTATGCAAAACAAAACATAATTTATTCAAAAACACGCATTCCATGGTTACATTCATATTACACAAATGGACCCGGGTATGTCCTTAAACTACGTCCAAAAGAAAGATATGGGCATTGTGAATATCATCTCGCTTTGTGTGGTAGGGCACAGCCAGTGGATGTCATTCCAGATCTAGAGCAGAGCCCAACTGGGGAAGTACCTCCACCTTACAGAAAACAACAGCCAAATAACACTAGACCCTACTCATAGTGTTGTGTTCCTGCCGGTGAGTAAAGGTTGCCAAAGCTCAACCAGGGCGCGGGGTGTTAAGTTCGGCAACGCGCATGTAACTCCTCTGGAATTGCAGGCGTCCATAGGATACGGTAACCACTTACTATCGGGCGGGCAGTATACTTGTTTGCCACCGACGTAGTATAAAAAAACTCGCAAAGACTTAAAAAAAGTGATGTTTTACATGTACCTGTACTAGGAATTTATGCAAACTTGATTCTATCCGGTGACCTAGGTTATCGATAAACCTAGGAATACCAACATGTGGCGCCCTGAAGCCGGGTTAAGCCTCGGACGGAATAAATCGAGCGCCTTATTGAAATCGGGTTAGCTACGACGTAGGTGAGCTCTACGAGCCGTAGCGCCGTAGCACTCGCCGTAGCAGCACATAGGTACTGAAGCAGTAACTCAACTTGTTCCTAAACTTTAAAGAGAATTAGTTGAACGCCTTAATGAAATCAAGCTGTTACTTATATCGATTTGAAATGTATGAACTCGCACTATACACCCCTCTATGTGTAATACATACAAGCCATTAGAACCAGTAAAGGAAAAATAACCTAAACTTCACATTTGTGAGATGCTTTGATAACAAAGTTATATTTGCAGTTTGTAACCAAGTCGGTGTATGAGAACATCTGCAAAGGCAAGTGTACCTTAATGAATGCCAGAATCCATATTAGTATTAGTAAATTTAAGAAAATGCGAGCGTTTATTCGATTCAAATACGTTAGTAACCCGTTTCTAATAATTTTAATACAATTAATGTCAAATCCTTAAATTAATCCTTGGTACATCAATGCCTCAAGGGCCTATTTTAGATATAAGTTAGTTATAGTAATCATCTGCATATATCCATTTTGTATATTGTTATTGTAAATAAATTATGTCAAATTAATAACAGATCTTCAGATTGGTTAAATTCGAATATTTAAATATAAATTGCAATATTGATGTCGAGAGAAGAGTGGTCCCATTTTTGTTGATATTACACCTATATATGCCTCTAAACAACAAAAAAAGGTAGAATAAAATTGGCAGTGCTTACAAATTATTTATGGTGTATATTTACTGTAGCAGTTATGTTTCCTGTGTCGGCGCTCTCGTAGGTGAGCGCTACGAAGCGTAGCGCCGTAGCCGTAACCTCGTAGCTCATTACTGGCTCGTAGCTAAATCTTGTCGAATATCTACTAGCTCGATTTTTGCGCTTGAATTGGACAAATGCATTCTTTCCCCACTAGCCATAACAAGCGTATGACATCATTGGAAAAACAATTTGGACTTGTGCAGTATTTTGATTTTAAAATCTTCAGGATCCCGGTTCATATTTTTTGTTTTTTATTTCAGTCACATGCTTGATGAACTTACAGATAAGGATGCGATAACTCTTATGCGGGAGAGACAATACATACATTGAGAATTAAAGTATGAGAAGTAAAATATTGCGTTTATGTATATAGTTGCTGTATAATCTTTTTTTAGATAAAATGGAAGGAATCAAATGGCACCCTTACTTTATTCCTTTTTGGAAGTCAAAAAACTCAAATTTTGAAACTTTTAGGTCTTGTATTTTGTTATTATTTTAATACAATATAATGATAAATTGCTCATTTGCTATCTAGTTTACCAGCTTTTATTATAAAATTCAATATGTATCATTAGTAGCATATATATTAGTAGTATAGTAGGGTAAACCGTCTATTACTGGTCACCTTTTTTTTTTATACTACGTCGGTGGCAAACAAGCGTACTGCCCGCCTGATAGTAAGCAGTCTCCGCAGCCTATGTACGCCTGCAACTCCAGAGGAGTTACATGCGCGTTGCCGAACCTAACCCCGCCCCCCCTCGTTGAGCTCTGGCAACCTTACTCACCGGCAGGAACACAACACTATGAGTAAGGTCTAGTGTTATTTGGCTGCTGTTTACAGCTTATACTAAAAGGGATTTTGTTTAATAATCAAACAATCTAAGTTAATCATCAGAACGATAGTTATTTAGTTTACTTGAATTGTGTAAATAAATTAATAAAAATGTTATTTTAGCCATTTTAGTATAAGGTGGCCAGTAATAGACGGTTTTTTTTTATTAGCCTATTTGTGTGTCCCACTGCTGGGCAAATGCCTCCCCTCTAGCTTTCCAATCCTCCCTGTGCTGAGCAAGATCCCGCCAGTCCCGCTGAAACGCATCCAAGTCGTCCCGCCATCTCTTTCTCGGTCTGCCTCTGCCACGACTACACCGGGGATGCCAGCTAGTGGCTATTTTAGCCCATCTGTCATCATTCATCCGGCAGACATGTCCAGCCCAGTCCCACTTTAGCCTGGCGGTCTTCATCCCAACATCGACGACACGGATTTTGGAGCGAAGCCCTGTGTTCCTCACCCTATCAGATCTTCGGATACCCAGTTTTACCCTATGTAAAATTATAGTATCCCTATACTTTAATTTTACAATACATTTATAAATTGCAACCGCGCAACATAAAAGCATAAATAAAAACTTGGTATGCATCCAGTGTTATCCGGAAGAAACTCTAAAAGAATTTCGTTGTGATTCACGACATAAAAGTGTAGTATTTTTGCAAAACTTTGCAAGATTAAAATTCAACTGGAGCGTAACTCGCAGAGATGTCCCGTATATAAAACAACTGTAAAACTGAGTTGGTGATCTAGAGCCCGATTCAGATTACCAACTTGTACGATTTTCATCTTATTTAGATACGGCATTGAAGATCGCTCACGCTGATTAATGCATGCTAAATGAAGTGAAAATCCACCAAGTCGATCGTGAAGAACCAGTTAAAAACTGTGACAAATAATTGAGTCTTAACCGGGCCCCTAGACCGAAACCCGTAGAGATGTCCCGTGCATAAAACAACTGTAAAACAGCTCGTGATCTAGTTTACCTCCTGGTACGAAAATGTAAAGAACCGTCTAATACAAGTTACGTTTCAGTATCCTATCTTATGCTAACAGAGAAGCCTTGAGACCGATTTAGATTTAACATCTTGTTACAGTTTTGATCTTGTTTGGAACAACCTTGAAAATCGCTCACACTGATTGGCGTATGCGAAATTAAGTGAGTAAAAGTCGCTCGTGCGATGCGCAAATCAACAAGACGATCGTCAAAGTCCTATCAAAACCAGTAATAATACGTTTGTTTTATGTAGTTTATTCTGTTACATAGTCTGGAGAAACTCATGATCACTGGCCACATGGCAAGAAAGCATGTATGTATGGCCACGCGTTGGGCGGACAGAATAAGATCAGAGACAAAAGCCACATTACAGGCTATCATACACTGGGCCCAAGATAGAGCGGCTTAGAGAGCACTGGTGAAAAATGTCCACAGTCGTCGCGTCCCTCAGTCATAAGGATATTACAAAGAAAAAGAAAAGCTGCTACGGAACCCTACACTGAGATGGCCCGTCGTCTTGTTTATATTTTAATTTCGCGTGATATAACCCACCTGCGTAACGACACTCGCATCTCCTCTATAATTCACGCGCCATTTGCTTCCTCACTTTTAACGTAGTTACGTATTCTGATAGCGGTGAGCGATGTAGAACCCACATCCAGCCAAAAGCCATATAAATATGTACCAAATGTGTGACATACGGCTGTTTAGAATACGGTGACAACCTCGCCCGGAGGTATGCTCTGCGACATCGCGATCAATAAGTAATTTCCCACGTTTTGGCTGAGATCTTGTGAGATTTAAGACGCGGGAAATACGAGGACCTTTCAGGTTTTGCTTTAGGCTGTTGGTTTGATCTAACAAAAATTGTATGAACTGCTTGATTAGAGGCATACATATAATTGCATAACCATAACGAAAGGGTTTGATTTCTTGCCTGTTGTAAAATGGTACATAATTTAAATGTAACACAGTATAACGCCGTACAATATGATTCCTTTTAATAATGGAAGTGTATCACAATATTATCCCGTCTTCTGTCTCTGGAGAAGACAAATGTGAGTCGGACTTGTCCACTGAGGGTTCCGTACAAATTTAACTTATTTTTAGTACAAATTTATAGTTTTGAGATTTGTCCCTGTTCTTTTAATGTCGATATTACTAGTCAAATTTCTTCGTTCTAGATCAACGAGAAGTACCCTATACATTTTGGATCCCTCGAAAGCTTTAAGCAACAACGGGAAGGGAACTCATTTGCACTATTTCCCCTCTGCCGAAGCACATGCCCAACTGGGCATATCGGGGTGCGAGTTGTAACTCATCCGTACACAAAATGAGATCAAATTGTGCTAGTTTTGTCTTTGGCATGTGTCATTTTCTATGTATTTGTGTCGTCATTATAGATTCGATTTTGTATGTAGTGATGAGTGTGAAATGCGACTGTGTGCATGTTTCCCTCCGCAAAAAATGGCAAAACGATTTGTAAGGTAGGATATCGCTTTAACTGCTCCCTTCCAACGTGTCGGAAGCCGGTGTTGCTCGAAGCTCGAGAGTGTTGAAATAAACGTTTATTGCGGCATAAACGGCCGTGTCTTTTTTACGATGACTTGATTTTTTTTTTTAATTTCAACTCGATACCTCCACGCGTTCCTGACATGATGCCAACCGGGTAATATCGATGATCTGAAGAAAAATAACATGACATTATGATTTACATCGAGAAATTCTAGATATTTTGTATTTAAACTACTGGTAAATGACTATATAACCGTAATTATAATAGGTTTCACTAAAATCGAATGTAACAAACTATCTAATAATATGAGACAAGTTTTTGTTCTTTAATTAACATGTTTTGTTTGCCCGCCTCGCCCGATATATCCGGATATTGGGAGGCCTTGATCGCGTCTGAGAACCAAGCACTCTCGAGGCAAGGTCTGCCGAGAGGCTCATCAATGCCTCGAGCTCGTTACAAGACTGCGGAGGTCGAGTGTTCTCCTAGTACATGAACGTCGTATGAAGCGTCGAAGACTACGCGAACTTGTCGTTTTGGCTTCTAGTGCGGTCATAGCTATGATGAGGAATAAATGACGTATGTTGCATCGAAAACCACACTTAGCATTGTCGTTTTAATTTTGAAGTGTTGTCGTCGCTAATCAGTTTTGAATGATGTCAAGAAGTTTTGAAAACGCCTGAGTGCCCCGAAATGGGAACGTGATAATGGCTTACATGAACAACTTTCTGAAGGTCGAGGATTTGAAACCAGACTTGTTTCTAATGAGTTTCTTGGAAGTAATGATTATTAGGAGTATAATTTTATATTTGTCAGGTCATTTGTATAATGTCAGGAGTTGTTTTATAGTATATACTGATAGAAACTGCTTTTATTTCCATAATTAGAACTGATCTAACAACACCTCCTCTAGGTGTTTTTAAGAAAAAAAATAACACTAAAATCCTCTTTTCAAAGAAACCTTGATTTAATCAAAATAAATTAAACATATTTTCTTCACAGACCAAAATTCAAGAATGGCTAAAACTCCACAGCAAACCAGATGATGTTTTTACGAGATGAGACGCCAAGCTAAGAGTACCAAATGGCGCTTACAATGACCGAATCCCTTTTCCACCTTACCTTATTACGATAATATTGAAAAATGTCTAAATATTTGTTCTGCCAGTGTAAATCCTTGAAATTGTGTTTTCATATTAAAACACACCTTAATTCCACCTGAAATATTGCCGAAATACGGCGTCACATCATCTTTGATCTCGCTCGTGTGTTACAAATTCGCTGCGGCGTCAATCTGATTAATTAATCGAGATTACATACGCTCATATGTCGAGGATACAAGGTTCATTAGAACTGAGGCCGTTGTTAATGAATTTTTGCGGGTACGGTAGCTAACAAAAGAGGAAATTTCTAATTACGACTTTTAATCACGATCTATACATATAATTGCCGTGCCCAGTCACTTGTAAGGCGTATTACTAACTATTGTTGGAGAGAAGCCTAATTTTTCCAAGACCAGCTTTGAACAAAGCTGTTTCGCGCTATACCAATAGATGGCGCTCAACTACTTACCGATTTCCTGCAACTTCAGCCCGCAACAACTTCACGCAATAAAATGGCGCCACATTGCTTTCCGCTGGCTTGAGACACTTTTGGCTCGACACTGGTGCGGTGCGGTTGTCCCGAAATTCGCGATTATTTTTCGTTCACGATTTTTTACATAGGTCTAATTTAATTTTAAAAGCATTGATTTGTGCGTTTTTCATCAATAAATTGAAATTGCTTTTGTAGCCTATGTGTTTTTCCTTATAAATTCAAATCTCCTTGCTAAAATCAGAAAGCGGGATATTAAGAACTAACGCATAGCCCTACAATTTTATTGCTTAAGCCGTCTTGATTGAAATTTTAAATTATCGAATAACAGCTACCGTGTCACGTCACATCGTTATATTTGTTTAGATGCCGATTATTTTTCTTCGTGTGCGGATTTGTTGAAATCGGGCAGTAGTTTTTATAACCATAGTTTTTGGAAGTGATTGTTTTTGCTTATTTTGTGCGAGTGTTACTTAGTTCTTAGGTACAAATAACGTTTTGTGCATACAATTGTCACCTTTGTGTTCGTAAATCGAAGTAATCATTTAGTACCAGGTGGGTACCTGTAAAAAAAAAAAAAGTTATTTAGTTCTGGGATTTTGAACTTCATATCGATAAAGTTTTGGCAATGAGTGATCGGCGGTCACGTACACGAAGTAGGAGTCGTCATCGTAGTGAAAGTCGGTACCGTGATGACCGTAGATCTAAAACGTTGATCTTCAAAAAGAAATGCGGAGAATTTTTGAACGTTTAAGTGCGTTAGAAAGGCAACCACCCTTATCGCAATCAGTGTCGCTGCCAGCCATAGGTCATCGAGACTCCCGAGGGCACGCCGCCGGGCATGCCGCCGGGCATGCCACCGCGTAGACGCAGCCGGTCTATGGCGCACGCGCCTGACCACGTGGCGGCCAGCGCCAGTCCACGGGCGCAGTCTGCGAGCAATGCAGTGGCTTCGGAGCAATCTACAACTGATGCATTGGTGAACGCGATACGATCCATCAATAACGCGGTGAGATCTAACCATTCTTATTATATCTCTAACTTTGACCCTAGCATACACGATATCGAAAGCTGGTGCGAGGAGGTAGATCGAGCTAAGGTAACAAACAACTGGACCGACAATGAATGTTTATCTCGTATTGGCAATTGTCTAAAAGGGGACGCTCGAGTTTGGCTCAACGAATGGGTTACGAACGACCGTAGTTGGAGCAATTTTAAAAGGGAATTTAAGCCTTTATGTCCGAAAAAGCCTAACGCTGCTAATATTTTATTTGATGTAATGAAAGCCGATTCCGACCAGTATGTTACATATGCTGACTATGCGCGTCGTTCGTTGCTCCGCCTGCGAGCTGTAGTTGGATTAAGCGACGAACTAACGTCTGCTATTGTGATTCGTGGTATAACAGACCCCCAAATTCGAGCGGCCGCTACCAATGCCAAACTCTTGCCAAGTGATTTGGTTGAGTTTTTATCAATTTACGTCAAACCAAGTTCAATCAGATCTGGTAGTTCTTCTGTTTCCTCAATACGAGGTAATCGCGACGGTTCTAAAGGGCGGCGACATAATGACGTAATACGCAAGCGTCGATTTGAGAGTGGCAAATGTTTTTCATGTGGTTTACCCGGTCATGTACAAGCTTCATGCAACAAGAAGGCTAAAATTGAGAACGCTAATACTTCAAATTCTAATCAGGCTGCTGTCATGCCTGGCACCTCAGCAGCAGCAAAAACCATAGTGTGCTCATTTTGCAAGAAGCTTGGGCATAAGGTGGAAACCTGTT
The DNA here is from genome assembly GCF_033807575.1 of Cydia pomonella. Lineage (NCBI taxonomy): Eukaryota > Metazoa > Arthropoda > Insecta > Lepidoptera > Tortricidae > Cydia > Cydia pomonella. The sequence continues at coordinate 25,922,647 of NC_084708.1, forward strand.
ATGCAAAAATGAAATCAGAGTCTCGCAACCAGTCAAACGTCAATTTTTGCCGGGAAGTTGACAGTGAATGTGATAAAGATGTAGTTGCTGCCATTATACAAGGCGTGCCAGTTGATGTTTTAATAGATAGTGGGTCGAAAGTTACACTTATTTCGTCAGACATTTTAAAGCATCTTAACGTTCCGCGTAAACCCGTGTTTCGCGTATTAAGGGGCATTGGTGGTGAAGTAGTGGTTACTCAATACGTCACTTTGCCGATTGAATTTAATGATGTCACCTTAGAAATGGATTTGTCTGTTATGAATCCCAGGGATATGAGTACACCTGTAATAGTGGGAACTGATGTGCTTAACCGCGATGATATTTTGTACGTGCGCAGAGGTGTGAATCAAATTCTTACTCGTGTCACTAACAATCAAGAAACAGTGATGGTGGTAGAGTCTGATGGTCAGCTTCCGATAAATACCGAACTAACTGGAGACGATTTGAACAAATTTCTTGAGTTGATCAAAGAATTTTCGCCATGTTTTATAACTGGTACGGCGGTTTCAACTGTTAAGACTGGAAGCATGGCCATCAGGCTTACCAACAACACACCGGTGCATTATAGACCATATCGCCTCTCACAGGCTGAAACTTTACGCGTCCGGGAAATCATAAAAGATTTGTTAGAGAAGGGGGTTATTCAAGAATCCGAGTCCGAATATTCAAGCCCCATTCTTTTAGTTAAAAAGGACGGCACAGATCGTATGTGTGTCGACTTCAGAAAATTGAATGAGGTCACGGTTAAGGATCGATCCCCATTACCACTTATCGATGACCACATCGATCGACTAGGCCGTGCTAAATATTTTAGTAGTCTTGATATGGCCACCGGATTTCACCAGATTCCAATGGACAAGGACTCTATACCGCTTACCGGTTTCGTGACGCCAGAGGGGCATTTTGAGTACCTAAAAATGCATTATGGTCTCGCTAATGCGCCGGTTGTATACCAGCGCATCATTACCAAAACCCTGCAGCACCTCATTGAATCTGGTAAAGTCCTGGTGTACATTGACGACGTGTTAATTATCAGTGAGACCGTTGACGAAGGGATTGCCACTTTACGAGCGGTTCTTTCAACTCTGACAAAAGCTGGGTTCTCTATTAACCTAAAAAAATGCTCATTTTTGTCGACTAAAGTCGAATATTTAGGCCGAACCATCAGTCAGGGTCAGGTACAGCCGAGCGCTCTTAAAGTGAAAGCCCTTGCCGAGTCTCCGGTGCCTAAAAATGTCAAGCAGGTCCGTCAATTTCTCGGACTGGCTGGGTATTTTCGTAGATACATTGAGGGTTTCTCGTCAAAGGTAGCATGTATTGCCAGACTAACAAAAAAAGATGTTCCTTTCGTGTGGGGTTCCGAGCAAGAAACTGCACGAAGGGACATTATAGCGCATTTGACGAGTGAGCCTGTTCTTGCTATTTTTGATCCGAAACTACCCACCGAGGTTCACACGGATGCCAGTTCAATAGGCTATGGAGCACTTTTAATTCAAACGCACGATTCCGGTCACAAGCGTGTGGTTGAGTACTTTTCGAAATTGACCCATGGCTCAGAACAAAACTATCATTCTTATGAGCTTGAGACTCTTGCCGTGGTCAAAGCCCTGCAACATTTCAGACACTATCTGGTGGGTACGCAGTTCAAGGTCGTTACCGATTGTAACGCTTTGAAACTGACGCAGAAAAAAAAAGATTTACTGCCGCGAGTTGCCAGGTGGTGGATGTACTTGCAGGATTTTGATTTCTCGCTTGAGTACCGCAAAGGCACCGCTTTGCCTCATGCAGACTATTTAAGTCGCAATCCGGTTAATGTTGTTCGGGTTCAAAAACCTCAAAATTGGGCCCAATTGGCCCAGGCCGCAGATGAAGAGTCTCAATCCCTCTTACAAAAATTAAATGATGGTCAGCTAGATTCCAATCAATATGTCAGGAAAAATGATCTTCTGTACTATCGGTACTGTCCTACTGGAGAGCAAGCCCGACTCTTATATTATATTCCGAAAGGTCACAGACTCAGTCTTCTCCGCGTCTTTCATGACGAACATGACCATATTGGTGTCGACAAAACATGTGACCTACTTTTAAAACACTTTTGGTTTCCGGGTTTTCGTTCCTTTGTTCAAAAGTACGTGTCACATTGTTTGGTATGCCTTTCTCAAAAAAAGGTGCCGCGTGCTCCCCATCAGCCCATACATTCGTATGAAAAACCCGATGTTCCCTTTGAAACCGTTCATGCCGATGCACTGGGTCCTTTACCTGAATCAAATGGTCATCGTTATGTCCTCATTATTGTGGACAGTTTTTCGAAATTTTGCCTCTTATACCCCATGATGCGCCAGGATGCTGGCGAGCTAAAGCGACATTTCACAAACGCTGTGTCACTTTTTGGCACTCCTAAGCTTATTGTTGCGGATCGTGGCCGCATGTTCCAAAGTGCAGAGTTCACTAACTGGGTTTCTGAGTTGGGGAGTGAAATCCATTTGATAACACCTGAAATGCACCAGTCGAATGGTCAGGTCGAACGATATTGTCGAACTCTGCTAAATATGATCAGGGTTGAGAGTAACTATCGTCAGGAAGAATGGTCATCTGTCATGTGGAAGTTGCAACTGGTTATTAATATGACGAAGCACAAGACTACTCAGATCTCACCCCTTAATCTGTTAGTTGGAATCGAAGCCATGACACCCGTTATTCGCAACGTCGTGCGGGATGTTGCCGTTGAAGGAAGTCACCAAAATAGGGAAAGTCTACGAGAGATGGCGAGACAGCGAGTGTCTGAACGTCTACAGCGAAACCGAGACTTACAAGATGCTTCGGTTAATAAAAATAGGCGCGACCCTCGTATATTCGAAGTAAACTCTATGGTTTTTGTTATTAAAAAGGCACAGTCCACAGGAAAGCTGGACTCTGGAATGCGGGGCCCATACCGTGTAGTCAAGGCACTGCCTCATGGGCGGTACGAGCTGCGGCTGCTTGCCGGCTCCTACGGGAAGACCACCCAAGCTGCGGCCGAGTATATGGTTCCTTGGAAGGGCGAGTGGACTCCGGACACATGTGCTGCCTTCTTCGAGGGTGAGCTACTCCCCTATATTGTTGATAAGTGAGCAGACCTCACTTTGCAAGCAGACCTTGCATGCTTGTAATTTTATGTAGTGAGCAGACCTCACTTTGCAAGCAGACCTTGCATGCTTGTAATTTTATGTAGTGAGCAGGCCTCACTTTGCAAGCAGACCTTGCAGGCTTGTAACTTTATGTAGTGAGCAGACCTCGCTTTGCGGACAAACCTTGCATCTTTGTCCTTTTATTTCATTCTCAAATCTTGTGTTGTGCAAGCAGACCTTACACGATACATGTTCCGTTATCATTTTATTTATTTCGTGGGCAGACCCCCACCAATTAGTAAGCAGACCTTACACGATACATATTCCGATATCATGAGCCTCCCATTTTGTTTATTTAGACAAGTGTGTTGTTTTTGTTACGCAGATGCAGACAATGTTGAACCGGAGTCTGTCGCCGCTGGTACAATGCCTTCCGGATCCACGACATTGGATGATGGGCTCGCTACACCCTTGCCGACAGAAATGGATACTTCCGGTTCCGCTACGACAGGTCAAGATTCTTCTACCATGGGAGATTAAGGAAAAGAGATCGAGACGTTCTCGCGTCAGGAAAGGCCGTGTTGGAGAGAAGCCTAATTTTTCCAAGACCAGCTTTGAACAAAGCTGTTTCGCGCTATACCAATAGATGGCGCTCAACTACTTACCGATTTCCTGCAACTTCAGCCCGCAACAACTTCACGCAATAAAATGGCGCCACATTGCTTTCCGCTGGCTTGAGACACTTTTGGCTCGACACTGGTGCGGTGCGGTTGTCCCGAAATTCGCGATTATTTTTCGTTCACGATTTTTTACATAGGTCTAATTTAATTTTAAAAGCATTGATTTGTGCGTTTTTCATCAATAAATTGAAATTGCTTTTGTAGCCTATGTGTTTTTCCTTATAAATTCAAATCTCCTTGCTAAAACTATATTCATAATAAGAATATTGATATACATTGTGTATTAGGAATTGTCATTAAAGCTTGCCTAAGTCGTTCTCAATGTTTTTAATCAGATCAGGATAATAATGTATTCTTAACTTGGTTCTATACCATGAGCGGTTGTTTTGGAGTCTGGGTGTACCTCAGTTTCATGGCCATTTTTCTTGTGAACCACATTTTTACACTAACGCAAGAAAATCTTATCCTGGCACTAAATAAAGTAAAAATATCCAGCACTATCAATCTCAGAAAATGCTGTTATAGTAATAAAACAGAGATTGATGGATATTAAAGCTCTAGGCGTTTTTGAAGGTTTCTCTACGCCTATTTTCGCGTTTGACAAATCTTCGGTAATTACTCTGGGTAGCCCGTCGGGATAAACTGTGGGATGTGCGTCCGAATAGTAAGGTTTCTATATCGATGGGAGGATATCAGATTTTTGTCATCGTGTTCGGCTAACAGTCTTCGTAGATGATGGCAATCTTTATCCTCACACGAACAAACGGAACTTGCTCTTTTCAGTACAGTTAGGTATCTTAAACAAGACAGAAAACTACTTATCTTCTGTGCTTCCTCGTTCCCCCATCTGTACAGTTCAAATGAGGTCATAAATCATGTAGTTCACACGATGCAGATTACCATCAACCGACTTATTCGCAGTGAAATCAACCTACCATAGCCATACCCTAATTTGACACTGATAGAGTTATATTGAAAACGTAACCAAACAAGCCAAAAAAATTAAGGATTTTTTTGTCCCAGTTAAAATAGAAAAAAGTCGTGATTCTAAATAGGAGTAATATAAAATTCCCAATTCTAATACAGCGAGGAAATGCTGCCAGCGTCTTCGGTACTATGCCGCAGGGGCCATTTCTAGATTTATTATAGTTTTATTTTAGATTTAATTTAGTCATATTTTAGTTTTAGTTTACATTGTTAATTGTAATAATTACTTTAAAAAAATCATTTTATGATACTTTTACCAATAAAATCATGATATGCTAAATATTTAATTCTAATACAAACTTTTTAGGTAAAACTTCAAATAGAAATACCCAAAATCCGAGCGTGTAAATAGACCTGACTGTACCAATTATCCTTTTGATGCGAGCGTGGACTAACGACCAGCCCGCCCCTACAATCAAGGCAATCAGCTCAACGCAGCCACATTCACCAAGAAAGCCCTCCTATTCTCGGTGAATGTGGCTGCATTGAGCTTGAGATAGTAATTTCATGATATTTTTTTTCTACGGATCATCATTCATTTCCATAACAAATTGATAACAAGAAATTATTTATTAGTGTGGTAAGAACCAGTGGTAGTTTTGGACACTCATGAGTTCATTGTAATATGCCCAAATTGAAGAATAAAGACTCGGTTTGCGTGGTGGAGTAAAAGAGATCTCATTTGTTATTTAGGTTTATCAAAAACAGTTACAGTTTCCTACACCGCTACCACCTAACCATATCGCTGGGAGAGTGCGTCGTATTTCCTCTCGAAATCTTATGTAACGCAAGCGCGATAAGGCGCCGTCATAAACCACGCTCATTCGTTTAATAATGTATCATCTCGGCTAAGGAGCACACGTCAAATACTAAGCCGGTGCGAACGCAAGTAAGACATGACACGTGTATAAAGAGGCCTATGCAAATTTTACGAATTTATCTCATTTGACATAACACAGCGACGTATCTCGCCCGAAAACATTTTGAAAAGGGAAGAAATTAATTATATACTAGTGTACTTAATTTATAACAACTGCAATAACGATTTAATATAATAATTTTAAAATTAAAACTTTTTACTTCATTCTATTTACGCCCTTGTATACTTCGCTCGAGCACATCTGGCACATCGGTTCCGAAGCTGGGTGTAACTGTTATTCTATAGCATTGACCTGACAATGATATTAGCTTATATTATTTTGCGTAAAATGATTTTGTAATTGGGGATAAACTCATTTTTTCCAACACTTTACGACATTATTGAAAATATACATTTAGATAAGAGCACAAAGCAGAAGAGCATCAGAAAGATAGGAAATCACGAGCCGGCATTAAAGCATTTAGAATAGGGCCCCAGGGCTGGATTCTGCGCAGGCAACGGGCGAGGCGAGCGAAGCGTGCCTGAATAATATACGAGGCAGGCTCCGGCCCTGTATTAACATCGCTACCGAAGCGCAAGTAAGCAACTGCCCTAAATCATGTATAAAAGAGCCCTCGAGGTCCAATAACTAACATGTGAGGACACAGGGGTAGAAAAAAAACTTTTTTGTTTTTGTAGGGGTTAAATATCTCGATTAGTGCGTGGATTCATTCATGGAAGATAATGAAACCACGATTTTAACTAGGTGTATATTTGACAACTTTTCTCCTGTATTCGGGGATCAAACCTATAGTACTTTTGAAAGCAAATTATAGCTATCATTCAGTAGGCAATGGTAATGAGGGGCGGTCCCCAGGCGGATTACGTTTTACGTTACATGCTCCAAATTAAAACTTACCTGCGCTCATTATAATGGCTGATAGTTTAAAACATCCAATGTAACATCAGCAAGTATAAAGTATATTGTAATAATATATTATGTATAATCTGTATTGAATTTACTTTAACAAAAGTAAAGAATAAAGATCTTTTATTTTCATTCCTTTTCAATTCTCCTAAGAAAACTCTATTGCCACAGCTCGGTAAGCATTGATAATGCGTTCAGGTCCCAAAGCGCGTCCCGTTTTACGTTACACCCCCCAAATTAACCTGCGCTTCTAATAAATCAGAGTTCGGTTGATCGATCTAATGAGCGGGTCGTGTCGCTAGTGAATAGGAATATAATTAGACCCCATACATTTGGTACGGTTGACGCAAAATCGATGTTCTGTGTATAGAATGATGAACATGTGTACTTTTATTTATTTAAATGGCGACCTTCCGTTTACCTTAAAGCGGAAACTCGTCGACATGTGCTTTCGCCTGTCCTTAACTATGATGCTCAAATGTGGTCACTCATCGAAGTGCAAAAGACCAAATTTCCAAAGAGCTATGGAGCGCGGCATGCAAGGAGTAAAACGGATTGACCGAGTCCGCCGCACCTCTACATCCAAAAACGCGCATTACTGATGTTGAAGCTAAGACCGCCAAGCTAAAATGGGACTGGGCCGGCCATGGCTGCCGCATGCCCCTACAGAGGCGGGCGAAAGCAGGCACGGTGTGGGTGCTGCAAGATAGGCGAGGATCCTGCCAGTTGGGGAAGGCGGGATGACCTGGACGCATATCTCAACGGCTGGCCGAGACGGATAGAGGATTAGATGGAGGGGGGAGGTCTTTGCCCGGCAGTGGGGACACCATAGGCTAGTAATAAATAATAGCAATATTTTATTCATTAAAACTTATGTAGAAAATAAGATAATATGTGATAAGAAAATGAACGAGTCAGGAACTTAAATTACTGGTTTTGTTTACAAACACATTCCTGTACTTATGTAATCCTTAGTCAGTTTTACATCAGCACCATATTATTCTCAAGGTATAAATAAAACAAAAGGACAACATGTGTTTTGGAAGAAGGGCTTCAACTTGTAAAACTACGTGGAAGTCGATTCTAATTTGCCATTTTGTTATGGTTTTGATACGACCTCGGTCTTGGTGATTCTCGCGCACGACTTCCTTTTCCTTTATGGACTGACCTACAGACCTACCCTTAATATCTGTTCCACCACTCACTCAGACTCCAATTGTGGTTCCGGTTCCGTTTTCGGTTCCGATTTCGTTTCTGGTTCCGATGAACTAAATTTAAAACAAGGTAGGCAATCTTGTACATTCTAGACATGTGGGCAGGTTGCGTATGCGTATGAGATAGGCCAATTCAACTGGAATTTTGGTATCTGGAATATAAAAACAGTTCGGTAGGTAAAAACACCTCAGAACACAATTTCCCCTATAGCCATCTACAAGGGCATCTTTTCGCCGTCTATATTAAAAAGATACTTAATAATCTTGGCAAGAATTTAGAAGGATATTTCTAAAACGTAGTTTGTGTGCCCATCAAACCTGCCGGAGATAAATGACTTCCGACCCGCCTTGGGAGAGGTGGGTAGGAATTGTTCGGTGTTAATAGCTTTACTTTTGCGAAGATTGCCATTTTTTATGTTTAAGTATTTTGAAAAATAATCCTGTGTCCGTTTCGTCGAAGAAGCATTCCTGGGGCTGTCTCTGACAACCCTATTTTATTTAATGTATTAGAAAAAATGTTGGCGTCTAAAGCCGACAATTATTTAGAATGACTGCTGCTATATTAGTTATTGGCTCCAATTATATATACATAGTAATTAGGAACTCCATACAAGGCAAAAAGAAACAAGTCAATAGCAATCTTATTGTTAAGAGTGGCCAATGACTATGGTGGGGCAAATAACTAAAGCAGTCACCCTATCTGGGCATATTTTTTAACAATTGTCACACAAAATGAAGTAAATGTTTTACGGTACGGTACTTAGACAAATGCTCCAACAGCAGATTACGAGTATCACAAATAAGGGAAACAATGGCATCATTATAAATACTAATAAAAATGGAGCATTTACCATGTATAATTTTATTATGAGTTTACCATATTTCGGCATTGTCGCACATGGCAATGTTTACGGAGTAACTTTCGCTGCGAGTCTCTTTCGGGTTCGCTTGTTGTTCTTGTTGTTGTTTTTTATCTTTTAATCAAACTTAATGAAAATAAAATGTTGAATGAGTTTTCTAATGTCACTTCGGTACTTTTGTTACCTTTACCTACGAGTATAATGCAGATGCCGCCCGGAAGTGACCAAATTCGAAAAAAAAGCTACAAATGTATTGAAAAAATGTACATGTGCTTGTAAAGAAAACTAAGAGAATACTTAACCTCTTGAACGCCAGACAGCGAAGGAATTTGCCGTGCCCCGGACGCAGGCGATCACGATTATTAAAACGAAATTGAACTTTACGGAGTCGCGCGTTAGTCCCTATTGCATTGGCGAAACTGTTGGCTGTAGCCGTCGTTGGCGTCCTTGGCAAGTATTTCAGATGTCGGCCATAACCGACGGTGGCGGTCAAAAGGTTAATAAATGTAAATGTATATAGGTGATGCCATTCACATATTAAATTTATAGTTTAGCTTTATTCGTATGAAAAATTGAAATTCCCTCAATAGAAAATAAATCGACAAACAATTATCAACGGCTAGTTAGTACCTATTCACGGACGTTTATGAATACATAACCCCATACTATAGCCATATTGTCTTTGTCCAACAGGAGGAGATCGAGGACCGTCCTCGGGCGGCGACGTTCCTCAGCTCGCTCGCGGACTACTCCAACACCATCCCGACGGCGTCGGCGGCCGACCCTGACGCCGCCAAGCCCGCGCCGCCGGCGCGCATGGGCACGCTCATCGGCGTGTTCCTGCCCTGCATCCAGAATATCTTCGGCGTGATTCTGTTCATCCGTCTGACGTGGGTCGTGGGTACTGCAGGCGCTATACAGGGCTTCCTGATTGTGCTTGTATGCTGTTGTACGGTGAGTGTCCACTATCCCTATTTCTACAGTAAATATGCTACCACCATGTACACGCTCACCAGCGTGTTCCTGCCGTGCATTCAGAATATCTCCGGCGTGATTGTGTTCATCCGTCTGTGTAGGTCGTAGGTAATGCTGGCGCTATACAGAGTATATATGTGTCCTGTATCCCCTTTTCTACAAAATTTAGCAGTCGCAAGGATTATACAGACATTTAGACATGCCAGCGCATAATAAAGTGGATATGGTTAAACTATCTCTGTGTATCAAACTATGTATTCTTTCGATTTTAATTCAGTTGAATGTATATTTCAATTTGAAAAGACAGAATTCTCGTAAATGCAATCGGGCAATATGGAACGCCATACTAACAAGTATAACAGGACATGAGAATTTTCTGTTTCGATGATAACTTATATGGTGTAGACAAAGAATTGTAAAATAAGGGATAATAATCCTGATCAGATTCCCAAGATCCTTACTTAACTTCATAGATTTTGGTTGGGAAAATAAAAAATTGTCGCAATAAAACAGATTACAAATTCTCATGTCCAACCACAAGTACGGTACGGCATCATTCCACGATGGGGCGATATAATACGTCCACGCATTATATTTAATTTTAAGCATATCAAACTTAAATCGTCAGTAGCCTGAGTGAAAAAATGGGTTAAGTAGTAAGCAATTAGATACTCATTAACCTCTACTAGGGCATTTTCCTTTGAGCCAAGTCATAACACTTGAAAGATGTAATCAAATATACCCTCGATGTGGTTTATGAAGAGGCATGAATCGAGAACTAATTACATTGTTCTTTTGTCTCAGTTGTTGGAGTTTCACATTCATTCGCGGAACTTGAACTATTAACAATGGTTCCAGATTTACAATAGTTAATTAGTTACAGACTTCACACTTAAGAATTATGACAAATGAGCAAAATCACCACTTTACTAATAGGATTTCCAAATATTGTTACAAAATTAAAAAGCCGGGAGTTGAAAACATTTGCAAACACCTCTAGGCTTACGATGCTAGCAAAAGAATAGCAAAAAGACAGTTCGCGAAAAAGTAGGTAACGCAAGTCACAATTTCACTTTTTTGATTTTATATAATATATAAAGGGCCAAAAAGTATAAGAAAAAAAGGCAATGAAATGGTAACTCATGACACTCTTTTCGTAGAATACTTACCCCAAAAATACGTCATGGAAACAAATTTTAGGATTAAATAATCAATTCGTTCTGAATGAAACCCAGAACGTAATAAAGTTGACGGCTCTTATCTACCTCCTGGGCAAGACTAACTCCTAATGAGAAAATCATATTTACAGTACATATGGGGCTACTTTATAGCACTAGTGCGAGAAGTAGGATATTATGTTACTGTGTCGAACATTTAAAGGGCCATATGTACTGTAAAACGTTGTACGATACATGTGCGAATAGGTAATTCGCAACTCGTGTCGATTTAAAACACTCCCTTCGGTCGTGTTTTAATTTATCGCCACTCGTTTCGAATTTTCTATTTTTCGCACTTGTATCGTAATGTACTATTACAGACTATGCTAACGGCGATATCGATGTCGGCGATCGCGACGAACGGCGTGGTGCCGGCGGGCGGGTCGTACTTCATGATCGGCCGGTCGCTCGGCCCCGAGTGCGGCGGCGCCGTCGGCATGCTGTTCTACACGGGAACCACGCTTGCCGCCGCCATGTACATCGTAGGCGCCGTGGAGATCGTGCTCGTGAGTTACCTTCACGTATTTCACAATCAAGATGTGGAATATCATTTTCAAAATACTTTTAAGGTTTTACAATGGTGCTAGGAATTAGAGAGTTGTAGTATCTGTAAGTACGTTCATTTGGACGAGCATCTTCCTCATGACAATCCTTTGGAAAAAACCTACGACTATATAGTTCATTCGCGTTAAAAATGCAGTAAAATCATTATTGTCCACTGACCTAGCCTGGCACACAACCAATCAAATCATTCCTAATTAGAAAGTATGCCTTCAACTAGTCACTGTGATCTTGACTTTTAGGGACGATTTGATTCGTTGCGAGTATCGCTAGGCCGGCAGACAATGATGAGTATATTGAATTCTTATTGCGAACGAACTATAGGCCTTTTAAAAAAGAAATTGAATATAAAATTCAGTACATTAAAGATTTATATAACCGAACCCAAAAAATCTTTGATTTTTTCCTCTTCTACGCATTTAATCGAAGCACTTCTATAGCTTGATTCAGGGCAAACTTCATAATTTTATTACACGTCCCAACCAAGAGTGACTAAACATAAAAAGGAGAACTAAATTTAGCCTCATCTATTTTCCACTCGACCTAGCCCGGCGTCTAAAGCATTTCTAATTCCGACCTCGCCGAGTCATCCTGTCTCATTTCAGTTAATCTTATACCTCAACCTTTATAGCTCTTTCGTATTACCTACGATATAGCTGAGATTCCAACACTGTCATCCTTCATTATCAGGAAGCCTAAGTGGAAATCAATATCCACAACCGCGCTTCAAATAAATATAAAGAGTAATATGAAACCTTTATTTTCGCGCGGAAGCTCTTTTCAAGGTTTAATTCAATAACCATTTTCCTCGCGTACGGTTGACGTGTGTGGAATAACAACATCCTCGGACTTATGCTGCGTTGTTCAGACCAAAAGGCATCCTCGTTATTTCAAACCACGTCGGTTACTTCCTTTGATCACGTATGACAGTAATTGTTAACCCTGGTCGTGCACACAATACTAACATGAGTACTTTGACATCTGTTAGCTTAACCCAATAAAAAGTTGGCGCGGAATGCCGTAACTGGAGCGAAGGTTGCTGGAGGGATGAACTACTTTATGCTTTAAGTCTTAACTATGTTTGGTTTAGTTACTGCTGACTTCTGTTGGACAATTTTACGGCAGCGCTTAGGAAGATGACATAGCTGTATTAAGTGTCACCGTAAAATAGTTACTGGAAGCACTGAGTATTGTTTACTGTATTCTTTTAATTACTTTTTCGTTTTCACTTTCTAACATTTCTTACAAACTTAAACTTCACTGAATCAACCGAGTGTTAGTTAGTAGAAAACTAACTTGTACACTGTAACTACACTGAAAAAGGTGAACACTCGGCATAATGCCAGGTCCTAAGTACTGGACCTGACGCTGGTCTTCCGTGAACGCCTGTAGGGAGACTAGTTGCGCGCAGCTACACCAGCTACAGAATAGTTACCAAGATAACCTATAATTGGCCTCCGATTGTTATACCGGGTGTTTCCTGTAACAGGAGCAATAAATTAAACTGTAGGCCGTTCTCCTCAAACATGTAGGTTACCACGCAAAGTTTAGAATAGTGAGGAGATATAAACATTATCGTTGTGTGTGCTATTAGACCCTTCACACGAGCTCCAAAGGCGGGAGTGGTGGTTAACAGACTAGGCAAGTAGGCAGCACACAGTCTCTCACATCTGAAGAAATGTATTCTTCTGTCTAATCTCACATTATCCTAATTTTCCAGACATACATGGCCCCGTCGATGTCGATCTTCGGCGACTTCACGAAGGACCCGGACGCGATGTTTAACAACTTCCGCGTGTACGGCACGGGGCTGCTTCTCGTCATGGGGCTGGTGGTGTTCCTGGGAGTCAAGTTCGTCAACAAGTTCGCGACGGTGGCACTGGCCTGTGTCATCCTGTCTATTACCGCCGTGTATGCTGGCATCTTCGTTAACTGGAACGGGAATGATAGCCTCCAGTAAGTTATCTTCGACGCCATGGGATTGGTAATCTTTGGACTCAAGTTTTTGGTGACAACAAGCTCGCCGCGGGCATTAGTTTCTCCATCTTCTATGTGTATGTTGGTTCTTCGTCAACTGGAACGGGAATGACAGCCAGTACGTCTTTGCGCGCATTTTTTTAAGAGCATCCTTACTTAGCTTAGTGTAGGCCAGGTCTATTTAATTTTTGCATTGTTTACGATTATTTTGTTTGTCTGTAGAATGTGCGTTCTCGGCAAACGGCTGCTGAAAGACATCCACATCAGCAACTGCACGAAGACGGTGGGCGGCGAGCTGGAGAAAATGTTTTGCGCCAACCGAACCTGCGACGAGTATTACAAGACTCATGACGTGCAAATCGTCAAGGGTATCAAAGTGAGTATTTCCTAATGGTTGACTTACGTACTTAGTAGTTCATCATAATCATCATATTCGCTATAACGTACGATTACGAGTACGATTGTCCACACTGTTAACTGATAATTGTAAACATTATGTATGTTCGTGCCTAGTCTACGCAGAATTGTAAACTATATATTATACTTACTTAGTGAAGTTAATATCTATGAAATTTCTATCTGTGAGAACCTATAATTGGCCTCCGATTGTTATACCGGGTGTTTCCTGTAACAGGAGCAATAAATTAAACTGTAGGCCGTTCTCCTCAAACACATCAACATTTGTTCAGCAACTTTGAAAAATAACTTATGTTTTAATTTTTATTACACGTTGAAGTTAATTCTAAGAGACAATTTATTGCAATTTTTTTTATGTTTAAAGCGTGATAAGCAACGTCAAATACACTGATATCAGCGTACATTGAAAATAATATTAAATTTGTATGAAAAAACTAAAATTTAAAGATTTCATAATTTTTAAAAGTTCTAATCAAAAGTTATATCATTTTAGGAGTACAATATATGGTTTAATTATTTGCTCGCGTTACAGGAAACACCCGGTATATAAATTATTGTTAATATGTTCCATGTGGTGTTGGTTTTTCAATAAATAAATAAATAATTTACAAATATATACCTAAGATCTACCAATGATCACTGACCATTGACCTGACTTGATATGACCATTGGTCAGTATAGTGTTGCTGATTCCTCTATTCCACAGGCTTAACAAATTGTCATCTGACATCGTTGAATATTCCTAGCGCCGTATAGTATAACCCATTGAAAGGGTAAGGGGTGGTGCCTTGCGTTTTTATATCCTTTATATTTATTGTACATTATGTAATGTAATGGGTTTATTTCCTTAAATAAAGAATCAGTTATTAATTAATTCACTTATTCTGTAATTAAATAAGGGTCGACTGGTTTATATATATACATATATATTTATAGTGGCAAAATACAGTTATCTTGATAAATCTAATTTTTGATTTCGAAATCCCATCGGGTCATTGTCAAATAGTGGAAAAACTCCTACTAAAGACTTATGAGTTCCGGCAAAAGTCATTAAGAAGACTTTTGAGCAGTCTAAATTTGCAACAAAAATAGTAAAATTTGGTCTGCGTAGCCCTTATATATCTTGAGATATAGGTGCTTTATTTATACATATATCAGTAATATAATAATTAGATGTAAGATCAATCCTAGTAGTCTTGACCTAGCAACCAGAACCGACTTTAAATGGTACAAGGCCTCTAAAACACAAAACAGTCCGCAAATGCGATAATTTACTCCATATTCTCAGGGCCTAGCGAGCGGTGTGTTCTTTGACAACCTCCAAGACTCGTTCCTGTCGCTGGGCCAGTACATCGCGTACGGCAAGGAGCCCGAGGACATCGAACAGATGGACCGGCCCACCTACAACCAGGTCTACGCGGACATCACCACCACCTTCACTATACTCATCGGCATATTCTTTCCGTCTGTGACTGGTAAGGACTGTTATTAATAGTTCTTTTAGTTTTATTTGTAGGTCACACCTGCATTTTGGATAGATGCTAAACAATTGGTAATTAAAAGATACTCTAAAAATATACCTATAGTTTTACAGAGGCAGCTACGCAGGCTAGGAGTTCAAGATGCTTTGAACACAAATTTGGTTAAAAAACTAAGAGCGTATACAGATCATTTTGAAAACCTGACAAGCTTAGCTGCTGACTGTAATTGGCCTCTGATCGGCTGAGTGTCTAAATTATCCAGTTACTATAGATCAAATAAAAGAGGCACTATGGTTTTAGAGATATTGGTCGTTTTTTAATATAGGTACTTTTCTCTTAGAAGTTATATTGCTTACTAGAGAGAAGAATTATTGTTTTATTAAATAGTAATGAAATAAACAAAAGTATATACTTCTTACAAACTATTAACTTTACCCACTTAATCTAACAAGTTGTACAAGTTACTACAGAAATTACGGCCAAACGCGAACATAAAACTTTTTATCCTCATCGACTTTGGAGATAAACAAGAAACTTTGACTTCTCCGATCCGCGGGGCATTATACGAGAGATGATTTGCATCCAGAATGGCTTCAACAAAATATTTGGACCATATAAAAACACATTAATAGGAAAATTAGATCTATTAAAATTTTCTATAATGTTGGATTAAGTTAAGTGAAAGAATTAAGTAATATTTATTAAGAAAAAGAGCCTTAAAATAACCAAATATATATAGAGGATCTTGATCTTTCTAGCCACCCCGAGACCATAAATAGGTCTTCCATTCCATTGTATTTTGAAATCAAAATTAGATTTGTCTTGACAAGTTTTGATTTGTGGGCGGCGGGGAGGTTGAATATCAAAAAATCCTCAATGGATATCTTCAAAAGTTTAGGCTGTTCATTTTCTGACAATATCTATTTATTTATTTAATCTTTATTGCACAAAAAAAACCTTATAGTACAAAAGGCGGACTTAATGGCATGAGGTATGAGGTCTATCTTCTTCTTACCATCCTGTTACCCCCCGCTAGGGTGTAGGGTTTGAACCATTTTCTTCCACTGACTCCGGTCCTGACAGTATCTATACATGCATATATATGCAAAAACAAGCTAGTCCAAACAACAGTCACTATGACTGATGTTTGGACTAGCTTGTTTTGGCCATGGTCCATCCATGATTCCATATCTTATCGTACATAGTAAGGAAGCCTGTGCCCAGCACCGGGACTTATATATACTAGTGATGATGATTGATATTTTACAGGTATCATGGCGGGATCAAACCGCTCCGGAGACCTGGCTGACGCCCAAAAAAGTATCCCCATTGGTACCATCTGCGCCATCTTGACCACCTCCACCGTATACCTCTCCTGCGTGCTACTGTTTGCCGGCACCGTCGACAATCTGCTGTTACGTGATAAGTAAGTTATCATCTTACCATTGTGACTACCATCACTATTTGGTACACAATACAGGTTGTGTACGCCTAGTGTGAAAAACCCACTGGTTCTGTTTATAAAAAGTTTGTTCTACCATACTGACAATAACCTGTTCTAATGCGTTCTGCATTGCATGATTTATCATTGCACTGTATGTACAGGAACCGCCGATATTTTAAAAAGTGGTATTCATCTACCTATGGATGATCCTAAAGTAATTGCGTTTAATGAGTTGGGTCGAATTTTAATGTTACAATATATTTAGAAATACTTAAACACTTTTAATTTATTTCAGGTTCGGTCAATCCATCGGCGGTAAACTAGTAGTCGCTAACATGGCGTGGCCTAACCAGTGGGTGATCCTGGTGGGTTCGTTCCTGTCCACCCTGGGTGCAGGGCTTCAGTCGCTGACCGGTGCCCCGCGGCTGCTTCAGGCTATAGCAAAGGACGAAATTATTCCGTTCTTGGCGCCGTTTGCCGTGTCATCTAGTCGTGGCGAACCTACAAGGTAAGTGGTGAGTGTAAGATGGTGTTGCTAATCAGCTGAAATATCTTTGTCACTGGACACTGACAAAACTTTTGTAAGAAACCATTCGGAATTGTTTAAAACCAAAGGAGAAGTATGCAAAACTAATAGTAGGTCTAAAAATCAGCTAGCCGTACCAAATACCAAGTTGGCTATGTGCAGAAAGGGGCCCTATTACCAATGTATTCAAATTACAAATAAACTCCCCGACAGTATAAAACGAGAACCGAATGACTTAAAATTTAAAAATATTCTTAAAAAGCTCCTTTTAGAGAAAGCATACTATACAATAGACGAATTTCTAAATGACCAAACACTGGAATAATGCTATGTACTTGCCATTAAATAAATTTTATTATAATATTATTGTTTTGTAAGTATTCATCGACATTCATGCAATATCTAAAATCACGCTATAGTTAATTAATATTAACCATGTTGCTTATTATTTTAATATATTAATAAAATAACCATTACATTTAGTATTTACCATCATTATTTTATTAATTTCATAAACGAACTTGACATTTTATATCTTATATTGCATAAACGTCGATAAAATATAACGTTATAAATATAGATCTCGTTGCCATAAGTATTAAATACCTAGACATAAGAAATATTGAGTGCCCTTACAGGGTGTCATGTACCTACCATCTTCAAATTGTAACACCTAATGTATAATGATCATGACTGCAATACAATAAAGAATAAAGAATAAAGAACTTTTCAGGTGCCTTAGACGGACTTTTGTCGGCCTAATAGCTTGTCTAACATAAGTATCTGTCAATATCAATTGTATTGTCATTGTTATCTGACGGTTAATGTATTGACCACGGGATCTGGACGTCTGGTTTACGTCGTAGGAATCCACTGAAAGATGACAGGGATAAACCATTGGTTGTGACAATGTTTATATATGTATATATGTCACTTTATTGCTAATTAACTTTATTGAACATATGTTTAGGTGCGATCGAAAGAATTTCATTTATACATTTCTGAGAATATTTGGTACCAAGTTATTCAGTGATACGTTGATAATTAATATACCTTATGGTCCCTAGGGCCCTGCTGCTAACGATGGCGATCTGCCAGTGCGGCATCCTGCTCGGCAACGTGGACATCCTGGCGCCGCTGCTGTCCATGTTCTTCCTCATGTGCTACGGATTCGTCAACCTGGCATGCGCACTGCAGACGCTGCTCAAGACGCCGAACTGGCGGCCGAGGTTCAAATACTATCACTGGTAAGTACTCTAATACTAATCTTACAGCTGAAAACAGAATCGCATGGAAGTCCATAACCATAACCAAGATCGCAGCTGAAACCTCTTACAATGGACACGACACCGGTAATAATGATACATACCTTATACTGGTGACGAAATTGATAAATAAAAGGCATTGAAGAGAATGAAGCATAGGTCCTGCTTATAATTTACGGCCGACATTGAAATAAATTTGGTAAGATTAGGACAAATGAAAAACTTCATTCTCTTCTACCGTCTAACTATTATTACCGCAACGGCTTTGGCTCAGTTTTCTTTTGGCCTTCTCCTGCATCAGGTTTTCGTGTATGATGTCCCCCCTTAACATATTTGGCGTGAAATATGACAGGGATTGCGTCTGACTGAAGGCCTATTGAACTTTTCCAAATTGATCTTATTTTGTCACTACCCGCAGCATATCTCACTCACGGTATCCTATCGCAAAAAATCATTCATTTTTCTAAACTTCTCAAACCGGCATCCTGTAAAATTAATAAGGTTAGGTTTATGACCCTTCTGAAAAACCGAGTTTTAGAAAAAAAAAACACGTGTTCGGTCAAATAAAAATGTGGCAAGTGAATCATCGGCCAAAATATGTTTCGAGGTTGCGATAAATAACCCTGACTGATTCCTTTAATAAACCTTATACAATCTCTCCTCCTAGATTAAAACAATTACAGCTTGTAACATAAAGTAAAGACCAACTAAACCCTCTTCTTCATTGCAGGTCGCTCTCACTGGCTGGTCTGACGCTCTGCATCTCGATCATGTTCATGACGTCGTGGATCTTCGCGCTCATCGCCATGGGCATGGCTGGCCTCATCTACAAGTACATCGAGTATCGAGGGTGAGTCACATCGAGGAACTTGCAGTACTTCTCTTGAGTTCAGGTTGCTCTGACTGGCTGGGCTAACGCTGGTTACGGATCATAATAGGCAAAAATGGGAAATTTCGTTTGTATGGCGCTTTCCGCAGAATTATTTTACATGTATTTATGGCGTATTTCCGATCATTAACTAGGTGTGCTAAATGCGGTCGTAGTTAAATTGTGTCTTCCATCTTCTTCATTACAAGACTCTACACACATCTTCTTGATTCTGTAGAATTATCTAGAGATACCTAACACAACAGCCGTAGGGTGCAATAGGTACACCTTTATATTTGTATTTTTCCGTTTTACTAAAAAAAAAAAAATATTATAGGACATTATTACACAAATTGACTAAGTCCCACAGTAAGCTCAATAAGGCTTGTGTTGAGGGTACTTAGACAACGATATATTTATATAATATATAAATATTTATAAATACTTAAATACATAGAAAACACCCATACTACTACTACTAGTTATTACTAGTTAGTCAAAATTGCTGACATAATAAGACATAACAAAAAGTATTAGTGATCGTCTCGTATTTTTCTTACCGGTTCTCATGGCAAAACCTCCTAATGTTTACTTAACTTTTCCAGAGCGGAGAAAGAGTGGGGGGACGGTCTCCGTGGTCTCGCTCTCTCCGCCGCTCGCTACTCGCTGATGCGGCTGGAGGAAGGGCCGCCTCACACGAAGAACTGGCGGCCGCAGGTGCTGGTGCTGGCCAAGCTCAACGACGATCTCTCGCTCAAGTACCGCAAAATGCTGTCCTTCGCCAGTCAGCTTAAAGCCGGTATGTACTTTATAATCAGATTATGTTATGACCACTATTGAACTCTGTCTTTAATCAATCCCACTGGTTTGATAATCGAATTTTATTCTTATTATAACTGGCTGGCGGGTTACCATTATTCAGTTTCAACATTACGGTTACTTGTGGTTGCAATCAGGAGGTCGGGAACATAAATAAAAATAATGATGGGAGAAATATCTTCTAACTGACATCTAGCAGCCAAGGGCAGTGGCTGGCAATATTTACAGCAACTTCTGTTGTAACTCTGTGACTTACAAATATTATATAATGGAGAAATCAAGATTAACCACGGACACGGAAGAACGGAGGGAGATAACGGAATCCAATTTTTGCCTTTAAAAAACTCAGGCCATTGGTCAGCATTCTTCTTCCTTCTACACTAAACAAAGTATGCTTGAACCAAGATATGAACTGTATCCAATCCACAGATCCATACTCAGAATAAAATTCCTTCATTCATCATGAAAATTATTCTCGGTTTCCAGGCAAGGGATTGACAGTATGCGTGTCGGTCCTGGGCGGCGACTTCACGCGGCGCGCGGGCGAGTCCACCACGGCCCGGCAGAACCTGCGCCAGTGCATGCTGGAGGAGAAGGTCAAGGGCTTCGCCGATACGCTGGTTAGCCACAACATCGCCGAAGGCCTGAGCCATGTGTGAGTAGAAATTGTACTTTGCAGTCACCTCCGCATATTTGTTTATGTTGTTTTCATAAACCCTATTTATCCTTGAATGTAATGTGAACCATGAGTTCCTTCGCTCACCGGCTAGCTCCGCTCTTATCGATTAGATTAGATAAACATAGATGGACATCTGCTTTAAAATTTAAGAGAGGTTATATTGATTAGTTGCCTCCAATATGGTGGACGTCAATGTACTGGTGTGAATATATGGTGAACTTGCACGAAATGAGAACGGAGAAGAACCGTTTAAATAGCGATCATCAGGGAAGACCAGCAGTGGACGTCTTTTCACACACAGTTGTCTCAGACATTTATTTCTACTAACTGAACGTATTTGTGTTGCAAAAATTTTAATTCTGAAGACGGTAAATAAATTTGAATATAGGTACCTATAATCACGGAATTTGAAGTTTAGTCACTTTTGAACTTTAATGCCATTACATAGATTCGAAAATTGACAAACCTTCAAATCCCTTGACTGTACTTACTCGTATGCTTGTAAAAAAAATCTTTTATGTGATGTTTCAGCGTCCAAACCATCGGCCTCGGCGGCTTAAAGCCCAACACGGTGATCGTGGGCTGGCCGTACGGCTGGCGTCAGTCGGAGGACGAGCGGACATGGCACGTGTTCCTACACACCGTGCGCGCTGTAGCTGCGGCACGCATGGCCATGCTCGTGCCCAAGGGGATCAACTTCTTCCCGGACTCCACCGAGAAGGTGACTAAGACTATCCTAATGCAGCAGCGTCATGGGTCTGCAAGACGCCGACGTAAACGCTCCGGTCGCCTTCTAGGCACCGGTCATAAGATTCAAAAGTCGCTTTATTGATAGCTGCCAGAACTTTTGTGATTCGAATTTTACATCTTACTCACTTGTGTAAGGTGGTTATTCGGACAAAATTTTGCAGGATACCTGAACCTTTAGCGGCCCTGACCTACTGGAGCCAGTTGTAGTGTTGTTGCCTTATTCTCTCTAATAAATATATTATACATCACTTCAAGGGAGCTGCCGGCCAGTCGTTGCTAAGATTTGTGATGGGTGATGGTAATCATTGGAAATAAGTTTTTTTTACCAACATTCCCTACCCAACAACAACTCAATATCTCAACATTCCAGGTGGCGGGCAACATCGACATCTGGTGGATCGTGCACGACGGCGGCATGCTGATGCTGTTGCCATTCTTGCTGAAGCAACACCGCACCTGGAAGAACTGCAAGATGCGCATCTTCACCGTTGCGCAGATGGAGGACAATTCCATCCAGATGAAGAAGGACCTCAAGATGTTCCTGTACCAGCTGCGCTTGGAGGCTGAAGTCGAAGTCGTTGAGATGGTCAGTATCTTTAAATTCATTTTTTTTCGGTTCCCAATTTTTTGTCCAAATACAGGATTAAATCATTGAACCTTGCCACGTTAGACTTTTTATCCATTGAAATAAATATGGTGCGTAAATTCTAGTTTTCCTTAATTTCACTGATATTCAGACTCTCCTCGTATAGATTATTAATATTGAGAATTTGCAGAGATATAAGAGCGAATAATATATTGTGGACGCTTCGTTATGCAATATAGATTATTGCAGGTGACTGTACAACCCTTCCTATTTATGACTCTTCACCTCTACTCTGTCACCCAAAATAAATATGTCAACCTGTATACATTCCTCTACTAGGCACAGACCTGTTCTTGTTTAAATGGTTTCGGTTATAATCCCCACGCTAATGCGGTTCGGGAACTTCAGACCAACATGTAAATTTCGCATATGCCTTTCCTTGCGACGAATCCGACCTGTAGGTTGAAGTTATTGAGATGGCCAATAGTACTCAGCACATATTATCCTAATCATATTAAAAGGATTTAAATCATGTCTAACGAATAAAAAACTGGATGTTCCTAGTGCTACTTGAGGACCGGAGCTCGGAAGAGGTCAGGTTTTTGTAATTGTTCCCTCTTAATTTCAGACGGACAGCGATATATCTGCCTACACATACGAACGCACACTGATGATGGAGCAGCGCAACCAAATGCTGCGCGAACTCCGACTCAACAAGAAAGAGACCCTCGGAATGGTACGTCCCATCTCTCTCACACTATAACTACACTTGTTCCACTTCTCACAAATGTTTAACAGTACTTCACTGTACGCTGTACAAATATCTCGTGGCTTTATAATGATGTGTGTTATACAGAACTAACTTGTATTTGTCTGCCGCCGATACAGATGCAAAATTTGGTGGACTATAGTGAGCAAAACGCTGAGGAGAAGTTGCCACTGGTAAACGGAATACTTTAACCCGATCGAGTCCACTTTTATATGCATTCTAGCTGTGATCCATTTACTAACCCCTAATAACCCTTGGATTAGAGCTCGTTTTAATTTAATCAGCCAGGAAGCGTACTTTGCAAATTGATTTCTATTTTTTACTTCACTCCAGTCACTCGCAACGCCCTCGGACCATTAATAGTAGCGGATGCATACAACTGATACGTATTAAAACTACAAGTGATGGAACTGATGAATAAGAGAATCATGCCATAATGGTGATGGCTGCGAGTAATAAGCAATTAAGCATGAGATCAATTTGTAACGTTCTTATTAGCCCCTAGCTCAACTTGGCAGAGAATGTCACTGAGGAAATGCGATTTTTAAGTCAGTGATCCAACGCTGTGCGTGAGATGTATGTCCTCAGTTGCTTTCTTCTGCTTTTAAGATTCTAGCGTTTTGATTTCGTAGGCATTTTTGTAGGAGGCCAGAGTGTTTAACTGTTTCCTTTCAATAAATAATTGTATTTTCAATGTGTAGTTTCGCTTAGAACCATGCGTCACTCATTCCACGCCTAGATGTGCTATCAAAGTCTAATAAAACTACAGCACACCCAGGTTTATATTTGCTTTAAGTGTTTTCTTCTCTTTCTACTCATAATTTTCT
This sequence comes from Cydia pomonella, assembly GCF_033807575.1. Taxonomy (NCBI): domain Eukaryota; kingdom Metazoa; phylum Arthropoda; class Insecta; order Lepidoptera; family Tortricidae; genus Cydia; species Cydia pomonella. The sequence goes on from NC_084708.1 coordinate 25,946,485, forward strand.
CATCTCAATGTTAACAACCATTCACTTTTCAATTCTCTCCTCAATGCACCCATTTACATGTACTTCTGTATACTTATTTCATAAAATTCTTGCATTTGTAGGTTCTTATTGATGTTTCGCTCTCTTGATGTTTATCTGATTATTTAGGATTTTAGTATAGCTATGTGGGTAAATAATACACAGCACGCTTTTTCGCCCCATAGATCCGTACTAATATTAATTTACTAATATTAATTTCTGTTTTCGTTCACAAATATAAATACCTATTCACGGATAATAACCCATTGGATTGCCGCGTAACTAGACCTAAATACAGACACAGATTACCTAAGCCATATGTAAACTTGTCACTCACTGCAAAAAATGCCTATATTATGTGTATCACAATTTATAACAAGTTACCTGATCGTTTTAAGGATATGGATCTCAAACTGTTCAAATCAAACACAAAAATGTGGCTTATAGAAAAATGTTTTTATTGTGTTAATGATTATTTAAGTGACTCATAAGTATTGTTATTCTTTAGATAAATATGTAAATACCTATATATGCAAATGTATGTACACCTGAAAAGGTAAAGTCTCAGTGTAACGGAATGTGTAATTGTATATTCGACCTGCAATGTAACCTGATTCTTATATACAATAAATAACTTTGAACTTTGAACTTTAAAAATAACATAAACATAATTTTTACTAACATTATTCAGGAACAGCGGATGCGGGAAACCATCTTAAGCGTTCAAAGAATTTCGCAATTTCAAAACTGAAACATATTTCAGGGAGAACGTATTGGGGGCTGTTTTCAGATTGAGCATGTACATTAAAACATCAACAGGGAAATAATTTTGATAATACCAGCTCTAATCATTCGTGATTTTTGAGTTCACTCGATCTAATATCAAATGAATTGGGGTTAAAGCATGCTATGGTATTTCCATGTGTACACCGATTGCGTAAAATAACCGAATTACGGAGAACTTCCAAATTATTTTATAAATCGTGTCCGGCACATAACAAAAATGATATTAATCACGTTTTATGTGTTAATACTCGTACAATCTTGATACTGTAACGACGCGTCAAGAGACTCCCGAAAATCGGTATTTCTACGCAACCCATCAAATATCAACGCATGCGCCACCAATACCCACCACACTACCTAAGACAAAATGAACTATAGGTACAAGCAATAGTGGACCACCACCACGCGGACGTGAAGTCTGCCAGCAAGGTGCGCTTCGCGGACGCGGCGCCCGCGGTGCCCGCCGCCCCCGGCGCCCCAGCCGCCCCCACCGCCCCCGCCGCCCCCGCCGCGCCCGAGCCCGCCGACGATGCGCCCAGCCCGCCGCTCGACGAGACGGAGAAGGACGACAAGGTGACCATCGCGATATACCTGTCGCACTTTTAATCTTATGACTTGATTGTTGACGAACCACCGAGGTGACCGACTCCGTTGGCAGTTTTTATGCAAACTGTCTTCAAGCTGTGAATAATCGGAGGCCCGCCATCACTTAGGTGGAGGAGACTTTACAGTCCTGTTGCACAGAAAAAACGAGGGTTTCGGATAAGAGAGACGAACGAGGCGACTTTTATATAAACCGAGGGTTCAAATTCAGACTTGTGATCCCAGGAAGGCATATGGTCATCAATTATTTGAAGCGAGGACCGAAAAGCACAGTATTGGGTAATTGTGGAAAACGATTACAATTGTGGTTGAGCCTTGGAAACCTTAAAAACTTTTTTCTTTCTCGTTTGTTGTCTTATCCGCAACAATAAAAATGCTTTAGACAAAAGAAACCACTGAAACAATTATACACTTCTTGACCCCAAAAAATTGCTTAATGAGATAACTTAAATAATGACGAGTACTTCAATTACCCCTATCTCTTTAATGAATGCTGTTGAATCATACAGATTTAGGTCCCGATGTGTCATTTCTGTTCCCAAAAGTTAAGAACATTGGTGAATTACGTCCCCACAATTTTAATACAGACCAAAAATTTGTAGAGAACGGTTTTATCCCCTTATTCATAAACGTCTACTAAAGTTAACAAGACGCTAATAATCGTTTATCCCTTTCCATCATACTAATACGTCGGAAAGGGACAAACGATTATTAGCGGCTTGTCAACTTTAGTAAACGTTTAGGAAACAGGAATAAGGGGGTTAGTCTATAAATCACATCACATCGACACTCCTGCTGTATCCTCAACTGTTGGGAACAAAATACACAACATTTTTTCTGTATAATGCTGTTATGAAATTTGAGATTAGTATAAACGTTAGGTATAATCCTGTTCCGCTAATATTGATGAGATTAAACATCCCGTCTCTGCTTGGACTGTTCGCTTGAAACTGAAACTATTTCGCTCTCCATTCGTTTCTGACACACAACACACCATTTTAAATTATTTAAATCCGCCAGTCTACTTTACATAGTTATTAAATTAATATTCAATTTATTATTGGCTATTATATCGTAATTTTTAACACACTTGTAAACGAATGGATTTTTTGATCTCTAAATGTGGCTTAATGTGAAGTCTGTTGCTTAAAATTAATATTTTCAGTTTCCAGTGAAACCATATACCCGTCATCAAAACCACACCATCAGCTTCTTCACCATTGCTATCTGCACCTCACATGTTTATTTTCTCATCGCATCCGATCATGACCGGTATAACCCAGAAGAGTCCCGCGAATCTACACACGGTGGTCATATGTTTGCCATTCACGTTGAGTTGTTCACATTTCGTTTTTCACACTAGATAAGAGATTGGATGTTTAAATGTCCGTAGTGTATTAACAGTCGAGATAATATATGACATCCCGTGTTTTATTCGCTTTGAATCCGTCATGTGCAACGTCCGGTTCGCGTCAAAATTCGATTGGATCGATATGGATTGGGGTACCGTAGGACGACTTTCGCAGTAGTTTGTTGCACATAATCGATTCAATGTGGGACTCGCCCGACGAACGCTCGCAGAGTGAGGAGGCGCCACCGCCCGCTGCCAACCCCAACGGAGACGCCATCAAGCCCAAGCCCATGCCAAATATTACGCCGTGAGTACCCGAATTCCTAAATTTCTTACTATATTCCCAGTCCTTTTTTTTCAGATTAATAATTTTATAACCTCAAAAATAGCAGTAACTTTTTTCCTTCAAAATTAAATCTGAGTAACTATGCACAGAATTATAGTGTCGTTTACATATTATTGTACCGCAATGTTAGATATCATAGAAACCCTACAATTTCGAAGAAAAAGTTAATTGCCACTACTTTTGAGGTAAGAAAATTCTAATCTTAAAAAAACGGGGTATAATGAGCAGGCAATAATAATCGGTATATTTTGTACAGTTTTAAATTGCCATTGATTGACATTATATACGTCCTTTAGTTTTTCTTTATAATGGTATTATTTTGCTTGTTTCAATTTGTTGAAACAAGTTTATGTTAAACTCTTTCGATGCGCAGGAAGATCGATGTTTTCGCTTTGTAGCAAAATACGAACGCTGAAGAACTTCAAGTGTCAACTTCATCTGTGACATGCGCACTAAAATGGCTAACCACCAAAAGACAAATTATAGGACGCCTCAATTTTTTTTATCCCCAAGCGATATTTGAACTTAAGCATTTTGTTACCAATTAAAACAAAGGTCATTATGATGTCAAAGGTTTTCAGTTTGAACTTAATTGTTAACTCTTAAGAAAAATATGATGCTGCGTTTACATGTTGTATCTCCTCAACCCACCTCAACCATTTCCGTTCCTGTGTCAATCTCACGAGCGTTTTGAACACCTAATTTCTTTAAAGTTTATTTTCATTTCAATGATGTTGCTTGTGGCTTGGGAGTGGTCAGGGCCCTTCGCCAGCCAAACAAACAAGCAAACATCATCAAAATATTGAAACACGTCTTATTGTATCCAAAAAAAATTGGGGGACCAAAAACGATGTTATATTGACACGCTTGTCCGACCTAATCTCCAGTCCTATTCGTTCCTTCTCTACAGGTATCCTTCCATCATTCCAAGCGGCAGGAGTACTGGCCGTTTTCATTACCTTTCCGTTCCTGGTCTGCGTTAGTCCTACCTCTCGGCCTTTCCTAGTTAGTATTTCTGTTTGTGCTATGAATAAGTGCGTATATAAAAGGTTCAATGAAATTTTCGGTTGTGACTGTAGAGTGCATATATCTACATACTTATGATTCCGCATTTTATAAAATTTTAGAGGACATCATTTTTTACTTAGTGGTAAACATTAACTATTGCAAGTGGAAAAGCACTATACTGATGTGTAGTGACCTCTCGAGTTTCGGTCTTAGTCTTGGTTCCCGTGGGTCCAACGTATGTTCAGTTATTGCACCGTCCTTTTAGCGCGTAAGCAGTTGCCAGAACCGGACTTATGTTTAAAGCTCATTCAGTTTATTGAATGGATGTCTATTAATCTACATACATGGGCAGGGACGAGGGCACGGTCCGGCGGATGCACACAGCCGTCAAGCTCAATGAAGTCATCGTGTCGCGGTCGCACGACTCGCAACTCGTCATCCTCAACCTGCCCGGCCCGCCGCGCGACACCAAGCTGGAGCGAGAGTCTAACTGTGAGTAACACGGCCCTCAACGAGGTGTGTCGCGGTCACAGCTCGTAATCCTCAACCTGCCCGGCCCGCCGCGCTACACCAAGCTGGAGCGAGAGTCCAACTTTACTGTGAGTAACACGGCCCTCAACGAGGTGTGTCGCGGTCACAGCTCGTCGTCCTCAAGCTGCCCGGCCCGCCGCGCGACACCAAACTGGAGCAAGAGTCCAACTGTGAGTAACACGGCTTTCAACGAGGTGTGTCGCGGTCACAGCTCGTCATCCTCAACCTGCCCGGCCTGCCGCGCGACACCAAGCTGGAGCGAGAGTCCAAATGTGAGTAACACGGCCCTCAACGAGGTGTGTCGCGGTCACAGCTCGTCATCCTCAACCTGCCCGGCCTGCCGCGCGACACCAAGCTGGAGCGAGAGTCCAAATGTGAGTAACACGGCCCTCAACGAGGTGTGTCGCGATCACAGCTAGTCATCCTCAACCTGCCTGGCCCGGCTCGCGACACCAAACTGGAGCGAGAGTCCAACTGTGAGTAACACGGCCCTTAATGAAGTGTGTCGCGGTCGCACGATTCTTAGCTCGTCATCCTCAACCTGCCCTCGCCGCGCGACTACAAGCTAGAGCACGAGGCCAACTGTGATTACACTTCAATTATCTGTAGTTGGCCCTAAGTCGGTAGCTAATATGATGTCTATATTACAGACATGGAGTTCCTGGAGGTGCTGACGGAGGGGCTGGAGCGCGTGCTGATGGTGCGCGGCGGCGGCCGCGAGGTCATCACCATCTACTCGTGAAGTGTCAACACCATAACTTTACCGCCGGCTCTCGGACTATTAGCGCAAGGCGTTCACGCCCTAATGAAAGTCTTTGTGATTCTATCGTAACTGTTAGTGTTATTTCAAGTTTCGTAAGGTTACAATCGCATAACTGACTGCTAAAGACTGCCGCTCGGCGTCGAGTCGTTGCGATTGCGTTCATTTGTACATTGTATGTATTTTCTTACGATGATTGACGTTATTCGTTTGACTTGTACATGTTAGGTTAGTTGAGGTTATGTTGAGTTTGCTTAGGGTGATTTGGAGTTTATTCACTGTTGTATAGAGTGTGAGTGGAGTGTGAGTGTAACGAGAAGCCTTACTATCGGTCACGGAGTGCTTTGATTAGTTCTAAGTTGGTTACGTTGTAGACGCGGTAGGTAGGCCCGAGGGCGTTACTTTCTGTACGTATTAGTTGTTGCCGTAGGACTAACTTCAACTTTCTATTACGAACGGTTGTTTTCTATTTTTTTAATGAATTGTTTTTCTATCAAAGTTGTATAACATAGATAGTTTATAGACGTATACATTTATTAAAGAATAAACTATGAATATTTTTATCTATTTAAAAACGTATTTTGTAAATAATAATTCTGTTCTAAGGTTTTATATCTGCTCAACTTAAAACTTACAGTGGGACTGAAGCGTGAAAGCGACGTACCTAATAAATTCGTATTTCGCAATTTCCGATCGAGTAGGATTTAAAGTATAAAGCTATCTAGTCACTTTTGACATTAGTTACCTGAGACGAACGTCAACACACACACCAATTCAATTGCCTCTATTCATATACACTGTTTGTTACCGAGTTGCGCTGAAGGGAAGGCCCGCGGCCGCCGCGCGACGGGCCGGCGGGCGAGGGGGGCGGCGCGCGGGGCGTCCCGCGCGTGAGGCGTGAAGCGCACCGGGCCGCCCGCGCCACAATTAACCTTAGTGTCTAAACTTTGGAAACTTGTTACGCACATTCGCGTAGGTAGATGATTTCTTACTGTGATCGTTTGTATGACGTTTTTGTCATCTGAGCTTATAATTATAATTTTCATTTGTCATCGTTCGCCTTAGGCGATCGATCGGAATTAAGGACGCGGAGCGAACCGAGCCGCTAGCGTCGAGTGATTTGTCAATTTTGATTTCCGTAACACCACACGATATTCGTAATTGGTAATGACGAAGTTAGGTGACTGCCAAATAGGACTCGGGTGTCTCTTAATAAAATATCTTAGTCCCTAAGTGATTAGGTACGTATTCACTACCAAGAATCTAATGTGTCATGGTTCAAAAATTTCATAGGATTATATCCCAAAAGCGTGTAATAGTTTTAAGAGAAATGTATTACATTATATCACTTCTATCGATAATAGGTAGAGGACTAGACGAAATCTTAGCAGATCTTCTTAAGAATTGGAAACTTTGCTAATAAAAAATACTGCCAAAAGCGAAGCAGCCACAGGTATAAACCGTCTGTTTTAGAAAAAGCAATAACTTCATGGTCTAAAATGCATCTAAAATGCTAAATAAGTGACGCGAAGATGCAGATTTGAGTGGGCTGTGCCCCTAGATCGGGTAAAAATTATTTTATTTGCTAAATACCAAAAATATTAGAGTCGAACTCAAAGTTAGGGATAGATACGCACGTAAATGCAGCCAGACCTACTTAGGAAGTAGCGACGCGAACCGACGAGTCGAAGTGTACTGTAAAAGCGGTTTACGATTATTTTTCTAAACTACTTGTATTAAAGCGTAGCTCTGAAACCATCGTAGATAACAAAAATATTACTAATATAAGTAAATAAACTCTTCTTATTAAAAATAAACTTGCTAAATAGTAAGAGAAGTATATTACGTTAAGCTACTTAAGTTTGTGATTGTGTTCTATCACATAGTGATAAAAAAATAAACGGAACTTGTTTGGCAACACATATCTTCCTCTGAAAATAGAAGAAAGTATTTAAAATATATACTCAAATCAGTATAATACGTTTATTATTATTATGAAATATTTATGCCTATCAATAGGTAATGAATAATAAAATTTAAATCTAAACCTTATTAAAATATACTTTCGTAACAGACTACGTATAAAAATTATACCTGTACATTATTTTTAATTATTATAAATCGAATTTATTATATTAAACTGAATTATACGTTTACGTATTAGGCCGCGTTATTTCTCTTTATATCGGCTCTCGATGCTTCCTCCAGTTCAACCGAGGCGCGCGAGACTGGCGAGTAGCTGGAGCCTCGGCCCCCGCTGTGCACTTGATTTGCCAGCTGATATTCCGCAATAAGCATTCCTAGTTAATGTCGAAGTCACTACCGTTTTATTAGACCCTAGACGTCGCGATAACTTTAGTATAGGTAGAAGATAAAATCCGCGAAGTTAAATAATACCTATGTGCCAAAGCTCACATTATTGGAAGGAAGGATTCAGTGGCAATACTAAACGTAGGATAATCTACCTACTAAGTAGGCTACTCAAACTGTACTATGGTAATTGAAGGGAGGCGCCTGCGCGTTCAGCGTGTCGACTTTAGACGATCATTCAACTTAAGAGTGACACGAACCAAGCCGCCGCCATACAATTAAAGTTACGCTCTTATTTTAAAACGATATTATCTAAAATAACATAAATATTCAAGTAACGTATATCAATATCTGGCACTACCTATCTAGCGAGTAAGTTTTAAGTGAGGGGGGGCGAAGTGCGCCATGCGATTTAATTGCGCCTACCTTTAATATATCGAAAACTGCTTATAGAATACTAGTAATATCACTAGTAACTACTACTACTAATAAAACTGCAAGCTACTAGTTAAGCAGTTTTAGATATATTAGTGTTAGGCCCGAGTGGACGCTCGAGTTGGGCGTGCAGCGGGGCGGGGCGTGCGGCGTGCATGTTAAACAAATGCAAACGTATAGGAGCGGCCGCAGTGCACGCTGCTCTAATCACTTGTGAGCCCGACGCCACGCTGCACGCCCCGCCGAACGCTCCGCTTAGAACTTCGACTCAGGCCTTACACTTAAAGGTAGGCGCACTTCACCCCTCTCACTTTACGTAAAAAAACTTCTAAGTACTCGCTATATTTTCTTTGTATAACAATTTTTAGCAACGAAAACTAGTTACGTTAATGTTTATGTCAATACCAGTATCACGTAATATCAGACATGTCACTTCAAAATGATAGCGTAATTGGTATTGTATGGAAGCTGCTTTAAAAAAAATATGGCATACAAAACTACCTCTAGACATGTATATTTACGCGGTACTGTTTTCCCCAGTACTTAGTATATTATGTATCTATGGACTTGGCCCTTCAATTACCTGCGTCATAGGTTATGGGTAATGTTTACCTATCTATTCGTAATAATAGCTTTCAGGATACATGAGTGTTAGAATTGTCACGGTAACTACCTAGTCGTATCGTAATTCAAAAGATTGCACATAGTTAGGTACCTATTTCAAATAGATTCAAGTCGTGTTCGTTGTTTCAATCGTACGTTTAGCCTTATTCGATCCGTGTAACTCTGTCGAGTGATTACTCTTTGTAATATTACCTTGTTTAGATTAGGCTGTGATCAGCGACACATTCTTTACAATTTGATATTCAGGCTAGAGTTGCTGTGATACACCATTATGGCTATACAATTATAGAGTAGTCACTTCTGGCTATGGGTGAAGGAGGGTCGAGCGAGTTAATGACGCCAGGTTATCTGTGATTTCTGCGACGTAGTCCCCTACCCGCGCCCGCGCCCGCGCCCACTGGCGCTTGTGTTGTAGCCCCATCCTGAGACCCGTACGCCATTCTGACTATTGGGTTTTAAATTGATAATTTCTCGCCTCATTGTAATTACCTTATTGTAAGCATTTTTATCTGGAACGACTTTTTATTAGAGAAAAAGAATAATTCGAATTGTAAAAGTTGTTTAAGAAATTATTAAAATATTTAAAATAATAATTTTAGTGAATTAGAAAGTGAGTAAAGTAAGGAGGAAAGTTATAATAAATGTTACGAGTATAATGAAATAAATTAATGATAAAATATTGTTTTTTTATTATTAATTGAATTCCCTACCTACTAATATAAAATTAACTTGGACATACAAAGTTATACATATTGTTTTATTTTATGTTTACCACTTGGTTTATATAGACTAGAAAAATATAGGCACTTATTTCCTTATAATTACTTTTTAACTTATTCTTGACAATGTTGGAGTAATAAACCATATTTTTTTAATTACAATGCTCTGCATTTCTGATACATTCAATGAGATAGGTCTCCATTTCGGATTTGTTACGTGATATGTAACATTTGCTCAGCACAGAGTACTTGACACTTGCAACCTTAATCCCTAAGAGCTTAAGATGTTTTTTCCTCAACATCTGAGGCCCTATTAATGTTTCATTGCCTGAACAAAAATGATCAGGCAGGTGGATTAAAATAGCTGTATTTTCATTCTTTTCGGACTTCAATTTCCAATTAAAGTTCTCTGTTTCTACGCCAGCTGGGTGCAATAAGACATCTATCATATAAGTCTCGTCTGCGTAAAGGAACGGTATTAAAACTGCAGTTGACATTTTATTGGCACTGGAAACCTTCAGCAGGCTATCTTTTATCTTCTCTATAATGTTCCGTACTCTGCGATCTAGCGACATAGATTTGGACCATTTGTCTTTGGGTAAGAATGGACCGGCATAGCCTGTGCATTCTATTGCTAAAGCTGTGTCAATCAAGTGAAGTTTCCTCAGTGTTTCCGGATTCTTTATTTTCACTAAATACTCTGCACTGAATAATCTTCTGGCCAACTGCAGAGGATAAACACTGGAATATATGCTAGATAAAACTATGGAAGAAATGTCATCAGGGGTCATTGAGTCAAATTTTTCATTCAACATTTCCTCTGCCAATTTCCAAAACTTCTCGTGATTTGTTGGTTGATAACTTAAATATCCAAAAGGGTAGATGAAAGATTTTAGGAAGCTAGTAGGCACTTGGCTTCCATTATTGATAAAGTATTCACAGCAGGCCTCCAAGATAGATTCATTGCGTATTTGAAACTGCATGCAGTAATTAAGAATGCCAACCGTAAGTATCTGCGACTGAATTTTAGGGCCTTTGAGTTTCATATATTTTTCTACAGCCTTTTCAACAATGTCATCTGTATAATTTAACCTGGTAAACTTAGTCACTATGTCCAATAGTGTATCCTCATCTACAGCATGGAGGTTTGCATAAAACCATCTTCCAATGACATCAAATGTTTGTATGGATGAGTATTTTTCTTGAATAAGGGTATTTAAAATATGTTGCATGCCGGGAACCTTGACATTATACCACAGCTCAGCTAATTTTTGTTCCAGTAGAGATAGAATTGTCTTCTTACTTACTTTAAATCCTGGCAACACTTTAAATATTATGGCAATATTGTGTTCATTAATATTGTGTTCTTTGTCTATGAAGCCAACCCACAGTTTGTCTATAGTATCAGAATATTTAGCATCAGTTTTATTTTCCATCAGGAACATTATAAACTCGCATAGTTGCTCAATGGACAGCTGATTATCAATAGCTCTGAGCAACAGTTCATCACAAAACTTATGTTTATATGGCTCCATGAATGTTGAATTGGAATTCAGTACATTCAGTATTGTCTGAGTATCTTCTGTCTTTGTAACAACCTTCAACAGCTTATCTAAAATAGCACCTTTAGCCAAATTGATGTGGACGGTCCTGGGAGCATCTAGGCTAGAATCCATTCCGATTCCAGGTGTCTGAGTGGGTATTTTTTCCAAGTCGTAAATGCGCTCCATAGCGCCTAGCGCGATGTTCGGGGTAATTTTAGTACACTTGGAGAGTAAGGAGAATACATCTCGCAGGTCCGTGCAGAGCTTGAACTCTGCCTTGATGAGGTGGTAGTCGAGCGTGTCGGGCGCGCTCGGCGGCGCTACTTGTGTCGGCGCACCCTCGGACACTTCCGCCAAATCCTTTATCTTCCGCACCACTACCGGAAGCTCGTGTACATTGAAACCATTCTCTATTAGAATCGTACTATTAGTAAACTCCGCATTATTTATAATGTCATTATTATCACTGTAATACCGCGAGAACCGACCGCTGCCGTACGACGTATTAACGTTTCCTGAACATAATCCGTTGTTTCTGAGCTTCAAGTACGATCTTCGCAGAACAATTGGTATCGCCATAGTTCATAGCATAATACAACACAATGTGAAGTAAGAATAGAATTAGAAAATAACAAAAATCTCTGACCTTCACATAATAGACTATTTTCGTTTCGCCATTCACAAGTTTCACAACATGACTCTCGCTGTCACTGTCAGTGTCAATGGTGACATTAGGCAACCATATTTTTCTAGCGAACTTCCTTTTGCCATAAAGTGGTTAGTATCTGTGTTGTGGCTGACATGGATTTTCCTACAAACAAGAAGTGCTTCTTGTTTGATACGAGTATACGAGACTTGTGTGATTCTGAAATCGGTGTCTGTGGCAGTTGTCAGCTGACAGCGACGATTGATGGTTGTATCGTGTGCGTGTGGCCAATGGACTGGGTCTACGAACGTTATAATAGTGCACTAGCGATTTAATTTTAAGGTGCATTGTCAATATTTTTATGAGATTTGGGTGATATCCAAAGACACCACGAACGATTTGCATCTGTAAAAACATTTATGCTCTTGGACGTCGGTTAGCTGCTGGAAAAAGATTGTGGAGGTCGGTATTTGTTTTTATTTAAATAGAACAAGTAAAATGAATAAATCCATTATATCTATTTCAAGGATTCTGTTTGTCTAGAATGGAATTCCATGCTTATGCATTTTGCACGCAATACTTTTACATGAAACTCATCGAATAACTTCGTAAATATCGTGCATTATGTTTAGGAATAACAAATATCATTTCAAATAGTGCCGCGTGTTTTTATGCAAATTTGGAGTCACTGATGTGAAGTTGAATGCCATAACCATAGTATTCATTAAAGCCCCATATTTCAGCGCTATTATGTCTGAAAAAAGAATAGAGGGCCGTGCCAAAAATTATTTCTATTATAACTTTTTTAAAGCTTTTTCTATTATTAGACTGGGAAAAGCACTTCAGCTAAGGATAATATTTCTGCGAGACTCTATTTTAAATGGGTTATTGACATTATTTCAGTTGAATAATAGATCCTTGAATCGGAACAAATCACATCAAGCAATTATTTGATAATTACTTAAGTAGCCCACTTCAAATCATAGCCCATTCAAAATTTTTAATATGTGAATAACATGTCTAAAAAATAAGCAAAACATTGTGTGTCATCGTTTTTGCATGTTAGGTTTTATATAGCTGTAAGTCTTAACATTAATTTTTATTTTTTACTTTGTATGTTACTAACACATACTTATATGTGTTGTAAATGTGTGAAATAAATGATTATTTAATTGTGTGTAATTAGCATAATGTGAAAAATGTGTAAAGCACACGCTAAACAATCATTAGACCTTGCCACTCTGTTTTATTGCCTTCATTCATCAAGCACCATTAACGCCATATTGTAGCTCATAAAGGTAATATAAATAAACAGGCTACCAATCAACCTGCTCAAATGGACACACACATACATTATATACATACATACATGCTATACACGGCAGATGTTCTACCACATAAGCATCTCAATTAGACATAGTTACAGACTTAAAAGGCCTTATGGTAGGGTGACCAGACATCATAATTTTTTATTTTACCATTGTGGGAATCCAATTTGGAACAGAATATTATGCTGATTCATAATTATCACCAAAATATTACTAAGCAATTTCGTCCAGAATCAATTAAACCTTTCCAGTGGCAGATTTGCAGTGTTGGGTGCCCTAGACCCAGGCCCTGTATTAAGTACCAGCCGCTCCTTATCTTATCTGATCTTTTATTTTCGGTGGCCCTTGCTTTGTGTAGTTGCCCCCTTTCTTAGCACCCATAATATGGACTGCTGTCCCTAATATCTGGCCACCCAAGGCCTCGGCCTACTGGGCTTTAGTCGCAAATCCGCCACTGTCTTTGGCTATATGCAGCAAACGGTTACATAGTAGACTAAACTTATGACATGAATTTTTTGAGACATCTCTGTCATGATTATTAACGACCTAGCCTTGTCGGTAGTAATCCTGTCTATGAAACAGGAGATCCCGGGTTTGAATCCTGGTATGGGCACTTATTTGTGTGTTTATCACAAATATTTGTGACACATTGCTAAGAAAACTATTACATAGAAATGTAAATTACGCAATTATAAATTTCCGGTTTAGTTGTATGTACTACTCGCAAGTAAAAAAACATACAAAACTATGAAAAATATGACTGGAACCAATTGATCAATTTCTAGAAAACAAAATTTGCCAAACTTTGTTCTTGAACACGGACAAACTATGAACAAAAGTATCTATATCGTTAAGAGATTCATTATACAAATTACAAGTGCGCCTAAAGAAAGAATTTTTAACATACTGTGTGCCACAGGAGGAAATAGAAAATGCAGGTTTAGAACGTGAGTGGAACCGATAAATTTTGAAGGAAACGCTATCTAATAAAAGGTTCGAATATATATGATTTCTAATAATTTTTAATAAATATAAAACATCTAGATATGCTCTGCTTTTCTCCAACGGAGGGAGACTATGTCTAGTTGCTGACGAAAAATAATCACAGTTATAGCGGCCGGTTCTATAATCAAGAGACTTACAAAAAAAAAATCTGAATTCTTTCAAGTCGAGACTTATGAATGCCAAAATGTGGGCTCCAAACAACACTGCCAAACTCCAAAATACTACGGACGAAAGCGTAATACAAAACGTTTAACGTGAATGTACTTTTGAATGGTTTACTTAAACGCATAATCATTCCTAAAGTTTTATATGCTCTCGCCACAATATTATCTATATGTTCAACAAAGGAGAATTTAGCATCCAGAGTAATCCCTAAATCTCGGATCGACGACACCCGTGAGACACTGCTACCATGCGCTGCGGCTGTTCCTGCCGGTGAGTAAGGTTGCCAGAGCTCAACGAGGGGGGGTTAGGGTCGGCAACGCGCATGTAACGCCTCTGGAGTTGCAGGCGTACATAGGATACCGAGACTGCTTACCATCAGGCGGGCCGTATGCTTGTTTGCCACCGACGTAGTATATAAAAAAAAAAACAGCTAATTTACCATATTATATTCATTTCGTTCCCTTAGTCCAATCACTGTATTGTTCACATAACAAAGATAACAATTTATTTCCATATGATTATCTAATGATAAGAAATAATCCACAATTATCTTTAAAGCTGTTGAGTATGTACTCAACAGCTACATAAATACATACCTACCTAAGTATGTATGTAAATACTTTTTAAGGAGTGGTTCATATTTAACAGAGAGCTGTAAAATAGTGCAGACTGATAGTCTTCATAAAGATACAAATGTTCCTTGTCATGTTACGTGTATTTAACATACTTATTCCAACACATTTTGTAAAGTGCTTTGGCCTCTGCTTAATTTTTTTATAACCACTAAATGGTTCACTGAAGGGCAAAAAAAAACCTCGACGAGGGACCCCGAGACGGGCCGAGAACGAGTGCGTTCATATTGCTCCCTTCTCGTATCGCCTTTCTCCAATTGGGTCGGAGCGGTGTCGAGACTCGGCGAGAGGCTCTCAACTGGCATAAAAATCACAAAGAAAAAAATATATCCAAGTTTGATAAATTATTTTGCCATCTACATGAATGTTTGTTATGTGTTTGGAGTTATTTGTAATTTAACACGTTCCTTGAATTGATTGTTACCTGCTACTTTAAACAAAACTGCATAGCGATAGAGTCAAATAGGCAACATTATATACAATGTTATTTATAAGACAACTTCCAAGTTTTGCAACCACTGCACAGCATCAGGCGTCAAGTCTAGATAATCACCCGAATATGCGCCGAGTGGGCACCGCTGAATGATGTGCTCCATGGTCCAGGGATCGGAAACCGGTATTTTTTGTATGGGAACGAAAATGGTATTTTTTCGTTCTTTGTTAATTATTTCATTTTTTATTGGGCAATCTAATAATACGAAGTCGTTTTCTAAAAACAACGGAGTCCTATATTTTGAGTATAAAATAAACCGAAATATATGTTTATTTCAAAGTTTTTCCAAAAAACCGGTCCCGATCCCTGCCATGGTCTGGTCCTCGATGCCTTAGTCGCACAGCGCGGAGTCTCTCCAACCCCACTTATGCCGGAAGAAGTTGCATCGTCCGTGCCCGGTTCTTACTGTTCTTAGGCGGTTTAAGCGACACCATAGTTTCCTAGGAAGGTTAGTCGGGTCGATGTTCCCGGCCGGGGTGCCGTCAGCTTGCCTCATCCATTCTTGGTCCCTGAGCTGCTGTACATCGAAGGAACTTTGTGTGAGTGTTGCAGCGGCTGCGTGTGCCATGCGACGGGACTTAAGTCTCGCTATAGGCGGGTTGGTAAACTCCTGAAACAAAACTCATGTCCTACATTACCAAATGGAAATATCACTAGTTTATTTTTTCATGATTACCAGTTTTAAATTGAACAACGGGTTCAATAAAATCAAATAAATTATTCAACTTAGGCCCCTAGTTGGGGCTGAAATAATAAGCTCTACAATTATTTTTTTAGCATTAGAAAAATGGTAATAGTTATTTGTTTTACAGGGGGCAAAGTTGTTTAACCGCTCGTGCTAATATTGACACCAGTGCAAGCGAAAGATTCCAATATTGAACCACGAGCATAGAGAGCCAGAGATCTATAATTTCCTACTACAATGTAGTTCGTCTAATCTAGTTTACCAAGATAACGAAATTCTCTCTGCCGTCGGTTGCCAGCAAGGCGATCCTCCGGACCCCTGCATATTAAGTCTGGCTATAAACTCCATAACTTATCATCGCGTTAAAAAAATCGTAGTCATCTTGCTTAGAAACAAAATTACAGCCGTATGTAATTTACAGTTTTGTTTCGGTACATGCCTTAGATTAGCAGTCGGTATTATTTAATGGTCAATAGCAATTGCTATCGTATTCCAAATAGCATAGTTGCAAATGTTGTTAAAATAATTCAGGTCATACACTCGACTCGATGTACTATGAGAAGGTTACAACTAGTCGCACGGGTTATTAACTGTCATTGAAATTACATGGTTTACTTTAGAAATGCTTACAATTTCTGTCTTACATTCTTTTACAACAATTAACTGGCAACACACTTTAAGGCTTCGCCGTAAGGATTATGTCAGTTAAAACTGTAGATACAATTTCAATGCCAACTCCAGTCTCTATGTATATAGGGATAAGATAAATATTTGTGTAGCTTTAGATAACTTTTTAAATGTTTCGTCATAGTTAATGTGTTTTAGATTGAGTGTGACCAATTTGATGCGTGTTTGACCCTAAAATGTCTATTACTTTGACATTGATTGACATTTTAATGCTCAATAGCCATTTTGTTACCGTGAACCATAGATAACCACCGAATAGATGGCGCCTAGGTATATAAAAGACGACACACGGTCACTTGTCTCAAAATAGCGAAGCTGATGGGCATCGAGTTTTATCGACAGGATGCCCCGCCACCGACATGCTGACCATGCTGAACATATCAAAAATCACTAACTAATACTAGGGGTAGGCAGTAGGTCATATTTGGTTGTCGAACGACGACGTTTTAATATAATTTCTGCTACGGTTTTGTCACCTGACGATTTATAGTAGTAGTTCGTAGGTATTGTTATTGGCACTGACATAAAAGTGTTTCCAGATGGGTAAGCAGCTCCGCTGGGGCGTGTGCGGCACCGGCATGATCGCGCACGATTTCCTCACTGCGCTCGGGACGTTGCCGGCGGACCAACATCGGGCTTGCGCCGTCGCCGGCAAGGAACGTGAACGGACACAGAGACTCGC
This sequence comes from Cydia pomonella, assembly GCF_033807575.1. NCBI lineage: Eukaryota > Metazoa > Arthropoda > Insecta > Lepidoptera > Tortricidae > Cydia > Cydia pomonella. The sequence goes on from NC_084708.1 coordinate 25,963,843, forward strand.
GAGTTTACACCAAGCGAGAATTCACGAGTCGTATGAGGCGCTCGCTTCCGATAACAACATAGGTATGTATTATGTAGCTATTATAACCATAATACAATGTGCCGTCGCGGGCCAGGAACGGGAACGGACATTGCGAATTATAACCAAGCGAGAATGCACGAATTGCATGAGGCCGTAGCTACCGATGAACACATAATGTATGTATAATATGTATAAGGTAATATGTTATAACTAAATGAAGCTTGTGCCATCGCCGCGCCGGTAAGGAACGAACGGACACAGAATGAGTTTTGATCAAGCGAGAATGCTCGAGTCAATAACATGGAGTGTATATCTTTCAACTACTCGTACCTTGTTGCTACAAGGTAGTTGGAAGATGTACACCCATCCATCCATCCATCGAACATCCCCTTTTTCTTGTTTGTTTTGCAATATTGGAATTTGGCATATATTCGCAATAAATCGTGCAAATATTATAATATTCGTAACACCTATTTCTTGCAACCTGATAATATCATATCATCTAAGTTAATAACTGAATCAATCATGATTCATTATATAGGTGCAAAAGAGGGGAAATGCTAAGAATTATGTCATAATCATAAGTAACCTTAGAATTTTCCTCAGTGTAAAATCGCTCTCGGTGCACTATCAATAGGTAATAAATACCAAGTGGCTTTTGTTCTCTAGACATTAACCACGCTACGCTGTTATAACGACAGCAGAATGGGTAAGATAGTTAACTTACCGCTGTGGTTTCAGTGCACCTAAATATCATAATGCCATAGTATTTATATGTCCTAAATTTCAAAACAACTTAGTCCCAGAATGCCTTAATATCAAATTGTGCCCTTTTTAAAGTGGTCACATGTCATAACGACTTTTATTCATATCTCGTCTGGAAATACCTAAATATCTTCCGTCTAATGCCGAATTTCCGGCGGACTTCTTTTTTAAATATATTTAGTTTAGCTAATATCTAAAATGCATTTTTAAAACCTTTATCGTATGTAGAGTATTATTTTAACAATCTGCTGGAACTAAAGATGATAATATTGGATATAATTTGATTTAGGTATTATGACACCACGTCGATTTGAACTTTAGGCATTTTGAGAATATGGCTTTTTGAGAAAAAAGTTAGGCATCTGAAATTCAGGCATTTCAATACTATTCCGTTTTGAGAACTAGAAATTTTGGTAAATGGGTAAAATGAAATTAGGGTGCAAAGAAACCAAAGCCTCGACCTAACCAAGCAAAGATCTTAAAATCAATTTATTGTCGATTTTCATTTTTCGTCCAATTTGATACATTTTGGTGGATGGATAGAGTTCCCTATTATGTAAAATTTAAGCACAATTTTACCGTATGTTCTATAAAATCTTCTAGTCCATCGAGTCGAGTTCAAGTAGCATCCATCATTATATATTATGTAAGGCACGTACCGTAAAGTTTTTTTTTTTGCAGTATCTTGATATGAAAAAAGTATAAATTGCAAAACGAATTATTATTTTCCGCTTATGTGGATACATTTCAGGTCTAAATTAATATAGCTAATGTTTTTATATTACTATAAAAACTAAAATTCCCGACAATAAAATAACGTGGAGAGAAACTGCTTTGCATCCAATCCAATTCAGATCGCGATTGAATTGATGACATGATAAAGTCGAAAATTAATTTATAACATATGGATAAAAAAAGAAATTTATCTCTCTCTCTCTTTCTCTTCTCTTTCACTTTCCGAACAGACTCTACATTCTAGTATTTTTATTTGTGCATTCTATATGTAGTTCATCAAGTCTTTCAGTTGTAACGATAGGTCTTCTAAATACCTTGTTACTTTGCTCCCTACACCATTTTTACATATCTCTGTTTGGCTCGATGGTTGACTAGTTGAGTATGTCATTAGGCATTAAGTCCGCCATTTGTTTATTTTTATGTTTTGTGCAATAAAGTTTAAATAACATAAAATCTTCCTATTAAGTTTTATGGTACTTCTTTAAGTTAACGGAAATTGGGATTTTATATTTATTCCGCTTGGAATGCGAAACTCTTTAAACTTACCAAATTGTACGAAAACCTGACGAAAAAAATCGAAAGTAAATAAAATCATTGCTTATTCAGAAGAGTTTTCACGAGGTTACCGCGGCGTCATTATATAAATCTGTCAGGCACTTTGTTTACGTTCGTGGCTCCGTGCCTCTTTGATCATATTTTCCCACAAACACGCCTGAATCAAACGGCTGTCCGATTACTCCGCCTAAATCTGGATATCAGTAAATGTCCTCTTATCTCTTTGAGTATTCATATGTCGGTCGTTGCAGCAACCTGGAGGCTGATTCGAACTTACAATTAGATAGTTACTTATTTCATGTTATTTTTACATAATCCGCCCGTGCATCTCACTTTTAACTAATATGATAAAATGCAAAAATACGTTGCAGTAGATTTTTTACTGTGCATAAGTAAGTGGTACAAGGTTAGGTATTACCTATTGACAATTTTAACAAACATTTGTGTACGTACTAAAGCCAAAGGAGAATATTTTAAAGACTTTTTTAGCCAATGGAGAGTATTTTAAAGTTTGAAATTAATAAAGAAGATGGTAGTTTCCATTCTTAATTACATTTTGTAACAAACGTGTAAGTAAGAACAATATTCCTAAAAATCAGTCAGCCTGCAGTAAGGTGGTACCTAAAACAAATTTTAAAAGTCTGAATGCCACTTCTCTTGCAGAACTGCAATCATGACAGTATATTGAAATTGAATAATCGCTCTTTGACTTTTACTCTCAAATACTCTAAAGTAGCACACACAACATACACAACAAAATTGTATGGGCTCTATCTGGAATAAATGTCTTTATTATTTATAATCTGTTATTAAACAAGAAGCCTTATGTCAATGGGTTTAGTGCAGTCAGCATCAAAAGTCATCATTATAGCTTAACAATAAGATAAAAATCCCTGTATGTAGAGCAATCTGATTGTGACAAATATTTTAGAACGCGGTAGATAATATCTCTATTTGGGAAATAATTCCAGGAATGCAGGTAGGTTTATCGATTTCCGCTACCTAGAGGTTGTCTGGAAGACATCGCTTTTTAGCGATACCACCTATTGTTTCCTCTACTTGTTTTTCTTGAGTTGTGCAATAAAGTGTATTTGTATTGTATTGTACTTTTGGAGCGCTGTTTCATCCATTACTATTGTTGGTGACTTTACTAAACGAATGCTCTATTCCATGCTTGTTGTTACTTACAGTGTACTCGTATATCAATGAAACTGAAGGAAATGTCACGCCATGCTGTAACGTATTTTGCGTTAAAAATTAGCATAATCTTGCAAGCGATTACGTAAACACTCCACGATGCCATCGAACACAGGTAGCCGAGTATTCAAACGTTATCGCTATGAGATAAAGTATAATTCATCAGGGTCACTTTCATGAACATATCAATATAGAACGCAATTGCGCAATATGTAATATTTAGATAAATCTACGAAAATACACATGCCATCAAAAACAACTTGTAAAAAACGCAAGTCTCGCAACTCTTCTTCTACCGTAAAAAGTTGTGAGATCCATGCAATACGAAGTCGGTTAATTTATTCAGTTTTTCTTTAATTTAAGACATTCAGTTCAGTTTATAATTTATATATGGTACCTACTACAGTACTTAAAAACACAAATCAAAATCACTAAAATCTTATAAAACATAGTCCCCCTTCTGCCTCTGTTTGTCTGTACTGTATGTTCGCGTTAAACTCAAAAACTACTGAACAGATTTTCATGCAGTTTTCACCTATCAATAGAGTGATTCTTGAAAAATGTTGTGTATATTATTTTTTTATACTACGTCGGTGGCAAACAAGCATACGGCCCGCCTGATGGTAAGCAGTTTCCGTAGCCTATGTACGCCTATACATATGTGTATATTTTGTTAAGGTTTACCCGTACGAAGCCGGGTCGTTAGTATTTAATATATAATGATTTGATTTGTTTCCAAAATTGTAGCATTTTATTCAGTCAAATCTAGCAAGCATTGAACCATTTCTCGATGTCTAATTTATTTGCAGAATAAAAAGGATACCTTCTTGAATGCAATATTTGTAATCAAATCACAAAGCATTTCAAATCGATGGAGCATCAATAGGCTTCGGTTACAATAGTAAAAATAAGCTGATATAGCTCCTTGAATGTCGACCGCTGAAAAAGCAGTTCAAACAGGCGGTTTTTACTATTATTAGCCATAGCCCGTGAGATGTAGGTACTATACATATGTACATACTGATCCGCTACCTTCTATTGGGATCGACCCCCAATAACGAACGGGTATCACAACTATCTCAATCTCACATAAAAAAGATTGACATTTGAACAATCCGAATATATGATACAGCTAATTGTTTTTTCGCAATTTCGGGTTTGTACATTATAAAAGTTGTTTTATCTGTTTGACTACTCTATATGTAGGTACAGTCAGCATAAAAAGTAGTGGATCAAATAACGCTTCATAAGTACCTACCTATCTACCATTCTATAACAGCTTAACCCTTTTCCACGCCGCAATCTACAAGGTTTTCCCAAAAAATCTAAATATATTCCAATTAATCGAGCTTTGATGATTCATTTGAAGACGAGTAACATTTCCTGAAAGTGTAATCTAATTTGAACCTTAAATCGGAATGCTAAAGTTGAAATTCTAATGGCGCGTATGTGGTCGATAAATCGTACTATGCCTGGAAAAGGGTTAACAAAAACTGAGGTCTTTAAAGTACGAGTAGAATAACTGAAACTATTAAAAGATATACTTTGGAACCTGAATTTAAGACGTTTATCCATATTTGGAAAAGTTATTGAGATGTCAGATACTTTTGGCGCGTTGTTTCATCCGCTACTATTGATGCTGACTGTACTAACTAACCATTCACGTCGCAAAGTAGGTATGACAGACAATGAAACATTGAAAAAACATCCTGTATAAGACCGCGCTGGGTCGATGTCATATCGATTTGCAGCTCGGATCGGATTCGTGTTCTACATTTGTTGCCGCAAAGTGAAGATCAATTGCAATGACTGAGTGAAATCAGACCCAAAGAGTTTTGTTCGAAATGTCAACTTGGTCACTTAACATGAGCGAAAGGTTAACAATTATAAAAAGCTGAAATTGGCCCAGTGGCTGGGTATTTCGGTAACATTAATCTGCGTATTATGCAATTAAATCATGATCAAGATGTAATCGTTCGGCTGATAATGACAATTTAAGTCAGTCTTTATTTTTTAATGTAGGACTATTAAATAAATTGCCCGTATTAAATGTCAAAATGTAATTTGTAATGTTTGTTGTAATTCGCAACTCGTGTCGATTTAAAACACTCCCTTCGGTCATGTTTTAATTTATCGCCACTCGTTTCGAATTTCCTATTTTTCGCACTTGTATCTTAATGTACTATTATGCAACACTTGTCAATCCAAAACAAATAATTAAATGTAGTTTTAAGGAGCTGTGGTTAGTCTTAAGTTAATTGATTCATTGGTGTACCAATATTAATCAACTATGTAAATTGTATTTATTGTACTTAATTCATACATATATAAGTCTATAGCATACGCTAACACACGTCCTTGCATATAACTTAAATAGAAATGGCTTAACTGTCGTAACACAAAGGAATCAATTATCTTTTGACTAATTACAGATCGGTAACTATGTATAATTTTTCTGCAATACACTACTATCGGTGAGATAATCTTTTTTTCATTATGCTGGCGAAATTAAGTTTGTAATAAACTCGTTAACGTTTCTACGACAATTATTTATACATGAAATTTATTGTATTAATTTTACTTATACATCTTAGATACATACCTGCACAAAAGAATTTTCTTATGGTATCAACGTCTACTAAGTTTTAAATTAATTTAACATACCCAGCGCAAAACTGATATTACTTTATTAACACATTTTGTATGTACTAATAAATACCTACAGCAACTATTTGTACAGGTAGATCCTAATACAATAGTACCTTAAACTAAATAATTCTTATTACTACTTCAACAAAATAATTTCAATGTACTACACATCTATTCTGATTGTTTTAGACATTGTATTCGTCAGCGTGCTAAACCTCCAGCACTACGAAATAACCAAGCTCATGCTGGAGCACGGCAAGCACGTCCTCTGCGAGAAACCAATGAGCATGACACACAAGCAAACACAAGAACTCGTCCACATAGCGAGGGCACGAAAACTGTTTCTGTTAGAAGGCATGTGGTCGAGATTCTTTCCCGCGTACGATGCTTTGGACAAGCACATAGCTGGGGGAGGCTTGGGAGACGTGTATCATGTCAACGTGCAGTTCGGAGTCGAGATCAATGATATTGAGAGGAATTTGTAAGTGGTTTTTACGTACTTTTTTATATCACGACGGTGTTTGTTTGCCACACCCGTATAAGACCATGACGGAAAGCGGTTACCGCAGCTTATAAATACATGCAATTTTTCTACAAGGGTTTTATATCTGCGTTAGTCTCTTTGTAAAGGAACCTGACATTTATTGGCCCCCGCCTTTTTACTTGTTTTGGACTCTTTGGAAGCAATTATTTTGTTATTGTTATTGATATTGAATACCTAATTATAAATCTCTTAGATCTATTTTATAATTTTGTAACCATTATCTTCCTAGCTTCTTGTTTAGTAACACAACGGAAATATTGCGTGATGTATTTATGTGCTAATTAGATTATTTACCGGTTAATTGCGAGTGTTGTAACTTATTACATTTTCCTTCCTATTGATTCATTAAATGGCAGTATACTTATTGTCATTTATTATTACCTATTTACCGGGTATAAATACAAATTAGGTGTGTTTAGATTCTGTTAATTGGTATGTACTTATGCTGGCTACACACGTAACTTTATATCGTAGCGATTAATCTGTGCAAACCGAATTGCGCAGATTTATCGATATTGTCTATGAAAAATCGTTGTAGATAATCGTTAATCGGTGGCAGTTTCAATTTATATTAAACCTTCGATTGTTCTGCTCAGTCTGAAGTCGCTAGGATATATATTTACGGCATAAGTCTTCAAAAATCCTAGTCCATTTTTTTTTATTAATACATATGAATTATCCTATGCTTCATAAATTTGAGTTCATATTTCTAAGGCAGACAATTAATTTATTTAAAAACTATTCTAAGTTCCTTTTGCATTCGTCAAAAAAATGAACATGCTACACATTTCAGAATGAAAGACCTCGGAGGCGGCGCGGTGCTCGACCTGGGCCTCTACATGCTGCAACTAGTCCAATGGATCTTCAAGACCCCGCCTGCAGATGTCGTGTGTACGGGACATAAGAGCAATACAGGCGTGGATGAGTCGCTGTCATGTGCGCTCAAGTACCCTGATGGGAAGACTGCGACTATTGCGGCCCATACTAGGGTCGCTATGGGCAATAAGGCTGAGATTGTCGGCACTAAGGGCTCTGTCACTGTAAGTATAGACTAGGTAGTTATTTCTTAAGTATTCTACAGCAGATGCAGGCATAAGGGCAATACAGGAGTTGACAACTTGACAAGTCTATGTCATGTCGTGTGCGCTTAAGTACCCTGATGGGAAGACAGCGACTACTGCGGTCCATACGACGGTCGCTATGGGCAATAAGGCTGAGATTGTCGGCACTAAGGGCTCTGTCACTGTAAGTATAGACTATAGGTAGTTACTTCTTAGGTATTCAAAAACAGGTGCAGGCATAAGAGCAATACAGGAGTTGACAAGTATGTCATGTCATGTGCCCTCAAGTACCCTGATGGGAAGACTGCGACTATTGCGGCCCATACGAGGGTCGCTACGGTCAATAACGCTGAGATTGTCGGCACTAAAGGCTCTGTCACTGTAAGCATAGACTAGGTAGTTATTTCTTAGGTATTCGATAGCAGATGCATGCATAAGGGCAATACAGGAGTTGACAAGTCTATGTCATGTCATATGCGCCAAAGTACCCTGATGGGAAGACAGCGACTATTGTGGTCCATACGAGGGTCGCTATGGGCAATAAGGCTGAGATTTTTGGCACTAAAAACAAAGTTGTAGTATTTACTACTTATTTCCCAAGTTTACTTCAACAGATGTAGGAACGCCTGTGCACTTAACATTTAAGTATCCTGATAAAAATACATTATGTATGCCCATACACGGGTTGCACGACAAATTGTTTTAGTACTTTTTATAATAATCTAATTTGCGAGAAATATAAATCAGCTCCTGAAGCGAATCGATCATTTCTTATCAGGCCGCTAATGATGTAGTTGTCGCGTTATAGAAACTTAACCGATAACGTGCCATCCAAATTTATGATAACCAGAACTTTACATATTTTTGTAGCACAATATTTTCAATAAAAGTGGACCTAGACTTTATTGGAACTATTTTCGATTAAATTTTGGAAATATCTGCAAGTGTATTTAAACCAGTTTAAAACTTGAATGTTCCAATTACACCCACAACATTGTCTTAAAAGTTAAGTGGGTATTTATACAATACAATACAATACAAATATACTTTATTGCACACCTCAATACAGAAACAGTACAAATAATACAACACATAAAGAAGAGGTAAACAACAGGCGGTCTTATCGCTAAAAAGCGATCCCTTCCAGACAACCTTTAGGTAGCGGAATTAAAAAAAAAATGTTAAGTTATACAACAATACTGAGACTGAAAGTACATTAGTACAACAAAGAATCAAAATATTCTTTAATATAAAACAATAACAACACCAACCCAAAGTAAAATAAACCTTGTAGCAAAAACGCAAAGTTTACAATCGAGTAATTAAAAACAAAGGTCATCCCTGAAGGCAAGACGTTAGAAAAGTAGGGCAACAAAAAATCATCTTTGTCTCCGTTAGACTTTTCCTGCTTCCTCTATTCTGTTTGTTTTCCTCAAAGCCAAACCTTAGACGTAAAATTAGATAACATATTGTTAGATAAGATAATTTGATGATTGAGTCATGGCCTAATACAAAATGTACAAAGTATTGTACGTGTTAGAACAGTTATTATCATAAGGAGATGGAGAGATAAAAAAATAGGACAGTGTTTTGTTTTGCATGCTGCTACGCCAATTTCTTTTCACCCAGTTGATTTTACTTTTAGATTGTTATTTTAAGGAAATTTGATATATGCGCCAAACACAAGAAAAAAAACTCAAAGTTGAAATCATACAGGTAGAGGCATGTGGGCATAGTTCTGCCGTTCTCGAGAACTTTCTCAATTTACTTTGAGAAATATTCTCGAGCGAGAACATTGCCTATACTAACTTACCTGTTCCCATATATTTTTAATCATATTACCATAAGAAGGCAATCGGGCGCAATCGGTTGCATCTCTCAAGGGGAGGTTAAAGATGCTATAGATATCTGACCGATTAATATATATATTTCTATTGTTTAGTTGCTTTATATTTTTCTACTTCTTTCCAACTTTTAGTGTATTTTCCCCATTCCTTTTTGTTGTAAGTAATACATGTTTATCCTATAAATTATGTATATATCCTTATTATATCCTTAGTCTTTCTGGTACCTTGTTCTACATTTTGCTGCATTTGTCACCCTCTTTTCACTCTCCTCTCATCTACTCAAAGGTTAACTGGAAGAGATCCCTCAAAGGGATAAGTTCGCCTTTGTACTTCTTACTAATTGTATGTTACTTTTAATATGTATTTTTGTACATTAAAGACTTTACTACTACCATAATGCGTTTTGGGTGCCCTGAGGCAAGGCCTGATTTTTATTTATCTTTTTTCTAAAATCGGGCTAGCCTCTGCGCATGCTTTGCAGTGACATAATTGTTACGAAAAACTTCAAATTCCTGCGAAACTACTTTGTCACTTCAAAGTCTGTCCAGGGCTATAACCGCGCGAAAATCGAAGTTCGCAAATTGCGGGCATCTTTCTCTGTTACTCTAATTACGCCTTTATTAGAGTAAAAGAGAAAGATCCCCGCAATTTGCGAATTTATGTTTTCGCAGTAGGCCCCCTGAGTTGGCGTAGAGCTCTATTTTATTAATTTAAGAAGAAAGAACACTAGCTTAATGCTGGATATTCTTTATCAGCTGGACTACTTCTGGTGCCCGACGGCGCTTCGCCTGTCGGCCGCCAACAGCACGGAGTGGACGCTCCCTCGAGGCCGGTTCAACTTCCATTTCCACAACAGCGCCGGCCTTTCATATCAGATACAGGAGTGTCATGATTGTATTTCAAAAGGTAAGTTTTGAAGGACGAATTATAAATATTTTGCAGAAAACTTTCCAGCGATTGTACAAACATCGAAGATTATTACTTAAGCTGATAACCGTATACAAACATAGCAAACGTACTAATGAGGCGTGGGTTCAAATCAAATTACCATAAATGATAATGTCCTTACGAGACCTTATCTATAAATTTCTTTTTTTTTTTCAGGATTACTAGAAAGCCCAAAGCTGCCACTAGACGAAAGCATACTCCTGTCTAAACTGGCCGACACGATGCGATCGCAACTAGGGGTTCTAGACAACGAATTATAACGCATTTACCCTGGCCCGCCGGCCTTTATTGGCTCATTTACCTGTGACAAAAAAAGGCTAGGACAACAAACAGCTCCAATTGTACAGTCTGCAACAATATTATGTTGGACAGCGAAACGCGCAAAAATATGTCACACACAAAATGAATAGTTGAGTAAAGCTCATGTTATACAGGTGGCCCACAACACGGCTACAAAATATTTTTTGGAATAATTTTCTAAGACGTGTAGTCTTTTACTGTTTGCTGTAGGACACGCACATAAATTTATTCAGTTTCAATTGTACCGGGGTGTCAGTTTTACTTTTTTATAAGTCCAGACTTACTCAGCTTTGCCTGAATCACATGTTAATTATAATATATATCCGCAATACTTTATCAATTTATCATATTATGGTAATAGATAATAATTTATTGCTCTAAGTGACCAATATCCGGGCGGAGCCCTATCGAGCCCTGCGCGGGGCCGCCGACTCGCCGCTCCTCCAGTAGGAGCGCCGAGAGTACTTATAAACGGTCGTGCAAACAGAGGTGGTTCGTTTTATTTTCAAGAAAATATACATGTGAAGGCTCAGCGCCCGAGTTGTTAAAGTAATGTATATTATGGATTTATAAAGTTTTCAGCTTTTTTAATATAATCAGGTTAACGATTAATATCTAGGGGCGTTTGTATATTATTATCAATATTTTGTGTATATCAGTGGACAAGACACTCGGCGCGCGCCGGCACCGAGCGACACTGGCAGGCTGCGACTATATTATTTAGTTTATCATTAAAAATTATAATACTGGTTTCAATTTCCGGGTTGTATGAGGCCACCCTGTATATTATGGTAGGTTTCGTTCTGCAAGATGCTAAATATTGCAAAATTAGCAAATTACTGTACAATGGGATAGTGACGTCATAGAACAAATGATAGAACAAAACGAGAATAATAATAGCCAGTGGAATTTTAGTGTTACATCTACAGATATTTAAAAAATAAAGAATATACCAAAAACGTTTAACCCACCCAGTGCTAGTAGTTATACATAATGGGGTGATTACTCTATTCAGTACTTTATTTATACATTAGCATTAAAATAAAGTGAGTATTTAAGCGTTAATATCGTCTTACAAGTATAAACAAATTAGATAGATATTTAATGATAGTTATTTATAGAATTGTGTGTAGGTATAAAACGGCTGGCATGAGATTTTAACTTATTTTTATAGAATGGTTAGGAAGAAAGTTAGAAAATTTTAAAGCAAATTCTAGGTTATAAATAACAATGTGAAATATCAGCGGAACAAATGAATGTGATAATACAATTGGTCGATATCGAACTATTATAAATATAATGATTTTAATGTGAAGCTAGCTTTAGATCTATTATAATACGTATTATTTATTTACTAACTGTATGTTACTTTTAATATGTATTTTTGTACAATAAAGAGTTTACTGCTATTTATACATACAATACTTATACATAAAAATTAAGCTGCTTCATATTTCTCGGTCTATTAAATTTTACCCCCGCACAATATACAAAGTAATAGTATCATACCTATTTAATATTTTAATTAGGTATGGCATATTGTATCATATAAACTTAATCAAAGAGAACAAAGTAATAACATTTGATTGTTATTGTCACACTAATAAATGTAAAATCAGTAAAAAAAAAATTAAAACATCGCAAGAGGTTGCCCTGTTACATTAAATATATATGTTTTAAATTTACCTCGACTAACTGTGATTGCCCGGAGAGAAATGTACACTAAACATATATTTTATTTATTAAGAGACCAATCCGATCTGTTCACCAATTTATAGTTCAACTAGCCTAGAATTATATAGAAATATTATACTAATCGGTTCAAGCCTAAGTAAGCAATAACTTTAACAAAAATAAAAGAATCGGCTTATACCGTAGTTTATTTCTTATTTTCTTAGCATATTTAACCGAGTGATATAGGTATCGGCGGGATAGTTGTGGCGAATGATTACACACAGAGCTAATCGCAACAACAGTATTGAATGAATGAATGATTGTGACTTAAATGCACGATATTTAGCAAAAAAAACTTCGAAGAAACTTTTTGGTCCATCTAGCAGTTGGCGGTTCACTTTTTTTTAAGTAAGTAGTTAAGGCTATTGCCAATCCTGTAAAAATAATAAAAAAGTTGGCGGTTTAACTTGCTATCATTACATGAATGTGTTGTTGTGTGCGTGACTTCAACACTAGTGCCAATACCTATAATGCTGTTATTCAAATGAAGTATTTTGTCGGCTTAACAAGAGTTCAGCAGACCTTACTAGGAATGTTTTGATGTTAAGGTGACCCTATGGATAACTTAAGTATTATTTTTGAATAGATATGTAAAATTTACTGAAGACGTTCACCGGATTTAAGTTACTGAAAAGTAAATCTTATGACAAGGCAGTATGGCTTAGAGCTTTAGCCTGTCCAAATGGACGAAAAAAAAAAGTAATATTTAAACGGCGTCTGTACTTTCTACCTTGATGCATTTTCTAAAAGCTGTAACAGACGGGCGTACCGCACCGCAACCTTAATTCGATGAGAATATCTCTTTCTCGCTCTCACTTATAGCTGCGTCCTTAACGGTCGTACGGCGGACCACCTTCTATACGATCGGACAGTCCTCGGACCGGTTCTAGGTCGCAGGCCGGAACGCCTGTCTGTTACAGCGTTAAGACTTGTCACAAGCAATTTACTGAAATTCATGTACTTATTTAGGTTAGGTTAGAGAGTTCGCACAAAGATTTAATATGTCTTCTACTCACCCTTTAAATAAATAATTATTGTATTCTTCTGTACACACCTCATAAAAATATATATACAATTATAACTGGTTTTATATCTTCTTCATATTCCTTTAGTACAGAGGTCACCAAACTATATGTTTGCTTACTTAATCATTCATTTTAAGTAATTTTATTTTAAGAACCGGACCCCTGAAAGAACTAATTGGTGACCCTTGCGTCAATATCTCCAACAAAAACGGAAACCTACACCGGCATAATAGGAACAGCCGCCAGATATTTCGGAGCGGCCAAGGTGCTCCAAAATACCTGAACATGCCTCTATTGTCAAGGCGTTAGTGCGTGTTCATATACTTTGTAGACCAATGGCTTCATTTGTATCATCAGAACTATGAGGGTGTAGAATATCTACCTACTGACTTTGTGTCTTGTAACCACAGTCATTTAATCCGAGCTGTCATCACGATGACGCGTGTTTGACTTGTATTGTCATGATATTAAAGGATAGATTTGACAAATTTGCGCGTCATTGTGGATGACATGATCTATAAGCGTGTACCTAATGAATTAGGCACACTCTCCACGCTAACCCTACTTAATTCGTTTTTAAATGTAAAACGCCAATGCTCGGGTGCACACGAATTTCGAATATTTTTCAACATTTTCAAAAATTCTGTCCCGTTAAATTAAGACTTAACTACTACTAACTTATAATTATAATCTTGTATCAGATTCAAGATTTAATGATTATTAGTAAAGGAGTTCCGCTTGATTTACAAGATACAAACTATCGTGAAATGGACCCCGCCTCTTAGTTCCCCGCTGTGAGCGTACGATCATACGATGTAGAATAAAAATCAACATGGCGTAGTTAAAACTTTAATTACTAAAAGATAGGAAAACATCGCGCATGATCTTGCAAGCGTCACGCAGTTGCTGCTCCGTGATGGTCAGCGGCGGTGCCAGGCGGATAACTTGTCCGTGGGTAGTTTTGGTCAGCAAACCGGCATCGCGCAACCGTAGCACGACGTCGTAGGCGGAAATATCTGAAAAAGTAACGCATGACTTCATTGAAAAAGTAAATAAATGTCTAAATTAAGAAACCCCGCCTTTTTACGCCTGCCGGAACCATAGACAATGATCGGGGGGTATTACTTATATTTAATTAAATACCCACACGAGGCAATAATTGTACCTGTCTGTACACACAATCTGGTTAAATTGTCTGTCTAGTTTTATGAAAAATTAAATTCAAGGACATGGGTTCGCCGATCGCACTTGATCTGATTTAATGGGCAATTTGAGTGTCCTGTGTGGGCGGGATTAAGATCAAGGTATGACATTTTAAAGATGTATTTTTCTATTGAATATTCCTAACATTCTTTCTTCTCATATCATATATTATTATTCATTTAATCTGTATGTTCCTGGACGTAGCGGATGCGGATGGTAGACCCAAAAAAACGATGGATGGATTGTGTGAAAGAGGATATGAGAAAGAAAGGAGTGAATGCTGAAGTGACGAAAGATAGAGGAGAATGGAAGAGAAGAACATGTTGTGCCGACCCCACATAACGTGGCATAAGGGCAGGAGGAAGAAGAGATTTTTCTATCGAATATTGGCAAAGAAAAACTTTTAAAAAATCTAATCTGCTCTGGATGAATTTATTCTTGCGTAGAAATTCGATCAACTTACTGTCATTAACGTCGAGCGCGAACATGAGCCCGCGGCCGCGCACGGCGCTGACGGCGCTCGCGGGGATCTGCTCCAGCTCCGCGCGCAGCACGCTCTCCAGCCGCGCCGCGTTCTCGCACAGCTTCTCTTCCAGCAGCACCTGAGACACGTTGTTCTTATTAGAGTCACATCAAGCTAACTCTGCACTGACTCGACAAGCTACAAGTGTAACAGAGCCATCATAAAGGTCAAATTCTTATAAAAGTATATATTACTCTGGGAAACCCACTTTGTCAATAGAAAAAAACACGAAATTCAAATTTTCTATGGAAGGGGTTGTCCTTCCATTTTTTTTAACCGACTTCAAAAAGGAGGAGGTTCTCAATTCGACTGTTTTTTTTGTATGTATGTTGCCGCCAGCATCCTTGGTACAATGCCTCAAGGGCCTATTTTAGATATAAGCTAGTTATAGTAATCATCTGTATATATCCATTATGTATATTGTTATTGTAAATAAATACAGCAATATCATTTTTGTTACTCGACATCTCCGAGAATCGTGAACCGATTTTCAATTTTTTTTTTAATCGAACGGGTATAACCTCGAGATTGTCCCGTTGCCACCAAGTCGGGGTCTGATGATGGGATCTTGGAGAAATCGAGGGAACTCTTCAAATGTTATGGCGCTTTTGGTAATATTTGAAGTTGGTTTTATTTTTTGTTATTCGCGCCTACATTTCTTAAATTTGCCGCCTTTCTTTTATTAAAGTGGCATTGCTACATGTTGTAACTGATAAATCTATACAATAATTATTGGAAAAAAACCGTATAGGTGGTATGTTTTATATACCTTGATAGCTTCCGTAGCTACAGCGCACGCCAGCGGGTTTCCTCCATATGTGGAGCCGTGTGTGCCGGGAGTTATTACCTGAAATCAAGGTAATTAGGTCCAAAACTATGCACTTAAAATTGAAGTTATTTATCGGGACTACTCGGTAATATCATTGGATACTTCAAAGAATATTCAGTTTACCCCTATACACAGGAAACACTCTGTATTTAAAATACTAGGGATCAATACATGAACTGTAGCTCGCTCTACAAATCGCAAAAAGATTTGAACTACCTACACAGGTCATTTAGGCATCTTGATGGTTAACAATGACGAGTGCTGTATCATACACAAAAACCCAACACGTAATTTTAAGATGAAGCCAAATTTCTGGTGACTTACTTAACAGCCAAAACCAGTCCATAGTTTTCCGGAGTATCTAAAGTGTAGGTCCAATACTTAACTTTTGGGAACAGAAAATGTAAATGTAAAACCAAATCCGCCACCATCGCTACACCCAGCGAGTTGCTACTTACGTCCATGACTCTGCTGTCCGTGAGCACGGCGGACACGGGCAGCGCGCCGCCGCTCAGCGCCTTGCCGAGGATCACGATGTCCGGCCGCACGTCCTCGTGCTGCACCGCCAGGAGCTTGCCTGTGCGTCCTGCGACATACGTTCAATCCCATTATAAATATTGCATTCAATAGAAATTCTCGACACGCCGAGATCACTGATTACAAAGTCGCATCAGGATCCTGCGCCGCTGGAAGTAGTTGGCTTACGTGTTACGCATTACTGCCTGATATATTTACGGGTTAAGTACGAAAACCAAACCCACAATGGAATGGGAATATGGGGGAGCTCAGGTTTTAACTAATTCTTCATTCTACGCACTCTAGGGAGAGATTAACGTGATGCTTGCTTATTTTTGATATAACTATATCAAGAATTTATTTAGGAACTGAAGATAAGCTTAGTTTTTTCGGCTAGAGATACGGTATAGTCTGAACACGCCAAGTTTACATGCCAAATGCAACGTTAAGCACGGCGCTTATATGAGATATGTATGCCCTAGCTGTCACTGTCGGTGTTTTTATAAGTTTTTACGACTTTGAACTCACCTAATCCTGTCTGGACCTCATCAGCAATCCACAGCACGTTGTGCTTGGTGCAGAGGTCGCGCACCTTTTTGAGGTATCCGTCGTCTGGGATGACTACACCCGCTTCTCCCTGGATCGGTTCTACCATGAACGCAGCCACATTAGGGTCTTGTAGCGCTTTCTGGTAAGAGTTAGCAGGATTTAGAAAAATTACTTAAATAAATCATATTAAATGCCATCAAAACCACTCCCATTAATAGACATAATTTATTGGTCATAAGGTATTACAGGTCATTAAACAAGAAAATACCCAAGTATAAGTTATAAATCCCTGCCAAATTCTTGTTGTGTTTATGTGATAATTAATCAGCTAAAGTTTGACTTTTCTTCGCTCCATATTAAGTACGCTTTTTAGGGTTCCGTAGTCAACTAGGAACCCTTATAGTTTCGCCATGTCCGTCTGTCTGTCCGAGGCTTTGCTCCGTGGTCGTTAGTGCTAGAAAGCTGAAATTTGCCATGGATATATAAATCAATAAAACCGACCAAGTCGTAGAATAAAATCTAAATTTTTTTTTACACGTAAAGTGGGGGTGAAATTTTTTTTTCGCTTCAACCCTACAGGGTCTTCAACAAACATTTTTTGATAAAGTGAATATATTCGGAGATAATCGCTCCGAAAGAAAAAATAATGTGTCCCCCCCCCCCCTCTAACTTTTGAACCATACGTCAAAAAAATATGAAAAAAATCGTGGAAGTAGAAGTAGCTTGAGAAAGACATTAAACGAAAACTATAGCGGACATAATCAGTTTAGCTGTTTTTGAGTTATCGCAAAAAGTTTCCCCTTCATAGTAAAAAGACGTACAGTTCATCCACAGTTCATCCCTTGGTTAATAATCTACTATAGTTTAAGCTCCAGTTTAGCTTATTGTGACGGAAGAGTAACTACGGAACCCTACTCTGAGCATGGCCCGATATGCTCTTTTCTCTTCTTACTTACCTCAAGAGCTGGAATGTCGTTGTAGGGGATAAGCTCAAAGCCCGGCATGTAGGGTCCGAAGCCCGTGTAGCAGTCAGGGTCTGAAGATGCGGAGACAGCCGACATTGTGCGACCCCAGAAATTGCCCTCTGCGAAGATTATCTGGGAAAATAATATTTTCTTTAGTGTCCATCGATATATGCTTAAGATCCATTTAAAGTTTCAGGCCGCGTAGCCAACGTGCAAATCGTTTACGCTGCGTGGCGATCGAAATGCAACTGTCACTGTCGCACTAATATGGAAGAGTGATAGAGAGACATAAAGCGTTTCATTGTCGTAACGATAGCGATTGTCACCTTGGCTAGGCCGGCAGGTTTCAATGCCTGGGTGACACAAAGCAAATGTCGACTCTTTTAATTACGAAGTAAAAGCCTGATATCTCTACAAATATAAACAAATAAGTACATATTGGCACATTCTTACACAAGTTGACTCAAACTCCACGGTAAGTTCAAGAAGGCTTGTGTTGTGGGTACTCAGGACAACGATATGTATATTATACAAATACTTAGGGCCGGTACGCCCGGTACAGACGGACTGCAACTCGACTGCAACTTGTATGGGAACTGCACGTCGACGTTGCAGTTGGAGTGCAGTCGGCATGCAGTTCCCATACAAGTTGCAGTCCGTCTGTACCGGCCCTTAAATACATAGAAAACATCAATGAACCAGGAATTCAGGAACAAATATCTGTGCTCATCACACAAATAAACGCCCTTACCGGGATTCAAATCCAGGGCCATCGCCTTCATAGGCAGGGTTATATGTCCGGTGTCTTTGTATTAGCTATTAGGAATTCTGTAACGGCATCGCAATGAAAGTATTTAGGTCGTGGGCGCGTGGACCAAAACAATAAGCTTGAAGGGTAATGGGTGCCGACCCAAAGCTCGAAATGTCAAGCTTTCTATGCTAATGTATTTGTGTGGTTGACGCCATTTTAACCGCAACGTAAGCCGCAACCTTTTCAAATTACTTATTTTATGTCATGCTAACTTATTGTTATTTTACTATGACTCCAACAAAATACCTTGCGACATTTACATGTTACCGTGCTTTCCATTTCTGCATGGAAACCGCAGCATTTAAAGAGTTAAAAATATAATTTAGTAACACAAGAGATAAATAGAAGCCTGCTTGAGTGCGATTATAGGTTGGCCTCTCCTAACGTCGGCGATAATCACATTCGATTGGCAATTGCGGCAATTGATCGATTGATTGAATTTGTTGCAACTTTTGTAAATGCCTTATATTTAGCAATAGACAGTGGATACTTTTAGAGTTCTTAAACCGACGATTGCTATGGTATGATTCTCATATTTTCTATCAAGTTGTGTGGAAGGAAACAACCAAAAATATTCTACTACAGTAGCATGAGTGACAGTAGATAGGTATGTACCTTAGCCTGTTTGGGCGGAATCTTCTTAACATCGTACCCCCACTTCCGAGCGATCTTGCAGGCGCTCTCGCCGCCCTCCACGCCGGTGTTCATGGGCAGCAGGCGGTCGTAGCCCAGCAAACCAGTCATGAACTTTTCATATTCTCCTAGCTTGTCTGAGTAGAATGCTCTGGAAATGTTTGTTTTTTTTTTATTATTCGCACCATTAGATTACAATACATTTAAGAAAGCAATGATTAATATGAATTAATGTAATTTATAACTAATGTTAAAATAACACGCAAGCACTAACTTACTACCTAAAACAATATTAAAACAGATCAGAATACTTCCTTCGCATCTGTCATCCCTATTTTTACTTAGATTCAACCAACCAATCTGTTGCCATTAAAAAACTTGTCAATAACTTAGATATTTATAGCCTGCACCTTTTCTGAACAGTAAAATAAAAGTTTCAAGACCTGTTTTTATTTACGTAGCACCAGCGTGACCAAACCGAGCTATCTTATCTCCTAAACAATATAATCTGTCTAACCTCTAGCCAAAGCCTAACGCGGGTAGGTATATATGAACCTACGATGCTAATATCGCACGCATACATTGTCTAAAGATGGCCCACTCGCTCCACTGAAGTGGCGTGCGTGATGAAGTCCACCTAAATACATACCTGGAGACAAGTGTCAGCTGGCTGGCCTGCTTCTTGAGGGCCTCGATGATGCGCGGGTGGCAGTGCCCCTGGTTCACCGCCGAGTACGCGCTCAGGAAGTCATAGTACTTCTTGCCTTCCACGTCCCACACGAATACACCTGGAAGACAGAGGGATCGTTCGGAAATAAATCGGCAGAGTTGCTTAATACAAAATTGTTGGAAGTTGTTCAAAGTACTAAAAATAACCTAACTTTATCCGGCTCGAAGGACCAGCCCTAGTCTTATATGGCTTATGTGATATCATCACATATAGTAAACACCCCTATAATGGAACATGCACCAGTAATAGGATGGTATAGAGTATAGACAAATTCTGTAGAACAAGTATTTACCATCAGTTTTTAATCGCCGGCAACATTTTACCATAAACAAGAGCCAAAGAGCTGCTTAAGTTTAATTTTTCATTGATATTTGTTAGTTTGAAAATGAATGGCACCATACATCCCATGACTGGAGCAAAAACTACAGTTTCAATTGGTCAATAATTTTGAAACCAATTGCAGTAGCTTTCATAAAATACATAGAAAACATAAAGGACGAATAGGACATTGAACTTTTAACGCGTAAAGCAGTAGACATTTTACAGATGTGTGTGAAATATAAAAAAATTCCAAATTTTCTCTTAAATGTCCCATGATTGGTGCCGTTAACATCGGCAGTGTGATCAAAGTTATATTTAAGAACAATTTAACTCCGCAAGAGGGCACACGTGTCAAGCAGGACATTAATTATATATTAACATTTTAAACAAATAGTCTACCTATATTGACGACAGATGAATGAACCTAATAAGATGAACCTTAACCATTGATGTACGTCTTAACGTACTAATTAAACATTTCAATATCTAACACTTCTGATTCATTGACCGCTGTTCTAAACATTGAAAATTCAATAATTATGTTTGGTGGTGTATTCCTTGTATGTCCCCGCCGGGCACAGATGGGAATCACTTGCACAAAACACAATCGGAGCAACGTAGGCTTTGACTTTAGACTGTTTAGACTGCTCGACTTGATGTCAACCATCTAACAACGCATGCATGTTCCATAGGAACGCCATAAACATAAATAAGTACTTAACGTAACACTTGGCATGAAGGTTTAACGTGTTCGGAGTGTATTTAACTTTAATATCAGAGATCATAAAAACCACGAAAAATTGCTCTCGTGTACATATAAGTAATCCCAGGTTTAGCTAAAGCAAGCAAATGTTATAATTATTTTAATTGCTTTAATCTTGACGACTGTCAATAGTCAGTTATTAGACTGCAGTAAACACTTGAGATAAGGGAATCAGCGTTAATACTTGCTAGAGATTAGCTACACGTGCGAGGCATCTGCTCAAATAATGCAGAGATTGAGGCAAGTAGTACCAACAGGTACTGGCACCAGAGTTAAGGGCACGCACACTACAACTTGTCATAGTCTTCGACCGAAACATGACTATGCCGTAAGTGACCCGTAACCTGCCGAAACCGAAACTTCGGTCGGTTACTACCAAAAATACAGTTTCAGCACGGCCGAAAGGTTCGGCAGATTTTTGGTCGAAATCGAACCTTCGACCAAAACATGATATCAAAACGACCGAAACTGAAACTTCGGTCCGATACCACATGTCATGTAACGACACCGAGACTTCAATAATAGTTTTCTTTTTTCTTCATACCCATGGATAGAAAGTTCAATCACTTAAAATATAAGATTGACCGAAAAGTTTCCTCAGGGTAGCTTAAATATCGGGTCCTTCTCATTAATGATGAATTGATGACATTCATTCACTCCTTCATTGTTGTATTTAATAAACTGATAATTGAATTGTTCAGAATGATCTATAGGTATTTCAAAATATGACGAAGAGCTGAAAACTAACTTGTAACTGAACAATAGTCTGTATATGTAGTGTTGTAAATGAAGATAATGTTGGGTTGCTAAGCGAGAAACGGGAAAGTGATTACGATAATAAATAAGCGCAACAACATAAACCAGGTAATCTACTTGCAGCAAAAATAAGTGCCCGCCGTTGGTTATCTGAAATACTTACTTGCATGTATATTTTGATTTGTTTTAAATCTGGACGCACCTGTAGATTAATGAGATTGTCACAAGATTTGATTCCTGAATAATACGTTTACTGGCCACATGCCCTTACCTTCACCACGGGTGAGTGCCACCGGCACGGGAGCATAGTTTCTGCAGCCATACTTGTCCTCCAGCGCGAAGATCTCTTTCGAAGACAGCTTGGCCATGTTGATCTGCAAAAAATATATTGTGACACGATACAAACAACAAAAAATTCCCTAACTCAAATAAAGAGCCGTATCTTCAGTTAGACTTGTTACAATTAGGTATGGGTGGCGCGTGCCTTAACATTAGGACAGCGATTATTAGGAAGCGGGCGGCAAATAAAGGTTAGTTAGTCGTAAAAACTAGGCTTGCGAATCGTGACAAGGGAAAGACGATACTGAAATTTAGAATTAAGAATGGATTAATAAAATATACTTATTAATAATTTGCCCGATGCTGATTAGGATCCCGCTCTTTTTGTCACCTCTTTATTACGTTTATTTTAAAAATATAGGACTAGGACCGAAGCCTGAACACAACTAAATTCTAAATAATATTAAATTTTAATCAAAAATCCTGTCAGACTAAGACATATAAACGAAGGATCTGCCTCATTGTAACCAGAACGCCTCTAGGGTAAACAAATATGTATAAACTTTAAAAAAGTAAATGACCTTTTCCAATATATTTATTGAATAATACTCTTTACTTGTAGATTAATGCTTGTGATTGACGTTTGTTCTTACTCTGGATTCTTAAGCGGGGATCACAAACTACCAAGACAAACTCTCAGAACGAACTAAGGCCGATCGACGTTGACAAGGAGTAGTTAGCAAAACTGATATGCGGTCAAACATACTGATCAACACACGCTATTAATAGCCGTTTTATTTAAGAAACGTAAACAAAGATAAGTCGCCGATAACCGCTATTAAATGTATCTGGAAGAAACTAGCTGTGGTAATGCTTTTACGGGATTTCATTGCGCCTTATCAAATGTTGAATGACCCTTTTACCTTCAAAATTGGATCGTGTATACGCATTATTCGCAATTAACGCAAGTTAAAGCCGGGTTTCCAGGCTCAGTCCGTAGGCGCTTTTCGCTACATACGGGTTTTCATAATGTTATCGGATACGCTCGTAGCGCGTAGCACTCGCTGGCACTATGAATGTGTTAAACGTGTTTTTTTTTCTTGACATTGATTTGTTTGATTGAGTTCAATGTTTATGCTCGTGTTACAACGCTATAGATATATTTACTTAATTACTTTTTAATAAAAATATTTAAAAAAAATTTTTTTTTTCAATGCCATTTAGTTTACCCATATCCCAAAGTTAACGGAATTCAATCAAAACACGGTGTATTCGGTCGGATAAACGTTTTTCAACCAAGCCTTCAAGTCTTTCAACGTATGAAAACTGAACTTTTCGAACAGAACATGAAAATCCAATTTTAACGAATAAGCAAGCATAGACGGTATAGTACTTACCTACAGGAGAGGATGTGGCTACGCGGTAGGTACGTGAAAATGAAGAATGTTTGCGCACGCATCTCTTTTATAGTCGCAATCCTTACAGATTAGAATAAGCATTTAATGAAGTAGGCAAACATTCAATTAAACGAGACAAACAGAGGCATTGAACTAATAATCAAGTTACTGATACAGGACATTAAATCATTCCATTGACGGCGCCGCCGCGGCGATACCTTCCATTCAATTAGGAAAATTACAAAAAGTCAGTTGGAAAAAGGGGCCTATTTAATTTGACTGCTTTTTAGGGTTTAGTACCCTTATAGTTTCGCCATGTCCGTCTGTCTGTCCGAGGCTTTGCTCCGTGGCCGTTAGTGCTAGAAAGCTGAAATTTGGCATGGATATATAAATCAATAAAGCCGACAAAGTCGTACAATAAAATCTAAAAAAATTTTTTTAGGGTACCTCCCTTACACGTAAACTGGTAGTGAATTTTTTTTACTTCAACCCTACAGTGTGGGATATCGTTGGAAAGGTCTTTAAAAACTAATACGGGTCAACAAATATTTTTTGATAAAGTGAATATATTCGGAGATAATCGCTCCGAAAGACAAAAAAATGTGTCCCCCCTCTAACTTTTGAACCATAGGTCAAAAAATATGAAAAAAATTGTGGAAGTAGAGCTTAAGAAAAACATTAAATGAAAACTATAGCGGATATGATGAGTTTAGCTATTTTTGAGTTATTGCAAAAAGTTTTCCCTTCATAGTAAAAAGACGTACATCCACAGTTTATCCCTTGGTTAACAATCTACTATACTTTAAGCTCCAGTTTAGCTTATTGTGACGGAAGAATAACTTCGGAACCCTACTCTGAGCATAGCCCGACATGCTCTTGGCCGGTTTTTCTTTAATAAATAGGCACTACTATATCCTTGTATCATAAGGTCCTCATATTAGGAATACCGAGATGAATCCAGTTGTTTGGACAATCCGCTGCTGCTACCAACCTAACCATTTCATACAAGATTATCCGATCAACCGAAATGTATCAGCCGCTACAATAATTGGCCACGAATGATTGCAAAATTAAACCACGTCGCTACGCTCGTGGTTTGAAAATGTTAATTTTTAACATTTCACACAAAATTAACGCGAGGAAAATATTAACTGTAAAACATTACAAATCAAATCCAAATTAACGCTACCGGTGATCGTAGAGCTGGCAGCTTCCTCGCACAGAGAATAAGTATTGCGATACAACGAGGAAATGCTGCCAGCATCTACGGCACCATGCCGCAGGGGGATAGTTTTTAATTATTTATTTTAAGTTTAGATTTAGATTTTAAGAAGAAGAAGAGAACGCTGTTTAATAAAATTCAAATATTAATATTTACATTCAAATTTCAAAATTATCAATTCCACTATTAGACCAAATGAGGAAAACTCAACATTTTTAATAATACTTTGCCACCCTTATAGATGAAATACAACTTTTTCATCAGGTTTTTAGTGTTCCGTAGCCAAATGGCAAAAAACGGAACCCTTATAGATTCGTCATGTCTGTCTGTCCGTCCGTATGTCACAGCCACTTTTTTCCGAAACTATAAGAACAAGATTTGTTGTAAAATGTCCATTCTGATAATTAACTCCCCATTCCATAAATAACGATATCTATGGCTAAATTGTTGTTTATACTTAGGCGTGTTTTTTTAATGCACATGTATTTTACTTTCCTGGTATTCGAAATTAAAAGTAGAGTGAAAGAGAAGGTAATATAATCGGGTGAAAGGCACTATTTCAGTCTCGAGCTATTGGAGCTCTCACTGCATTCTAGCGCCAAACTACCTCGACAGAAATCGGTGGCTTACATCCCATGGTTAACAATCTACCATTGTTTCTAGATTTAACCATTTTGATTAATACCAAACCAAATATATCTATCTAACTTTAAATTTAATTTTATAAGTTATGAATTGTATGTCAATACCCTGTGTGTTACATAATGAGGAATTTTGGGCAGATGGCACCTTGACCGCGACCAAGTGGCCTTGCACGAGCAGTAGATAGAAATACCTAAATAATACGGATAGTATAAGCCGATCAGCAGCAGCCGGTTGAGTCGGGTTTCACTTAAATCGGCGGCAATATTGTTATCACCCGTATTTCCATATACCCCACACGTATGGGTTTGATGATTTTTTTTTTAATTTTAAGACGTATTAAAAAAAACTACTTACTAGATCTCCTTCAATGGAAGTTTGTATGGCAATGTATATCTTTTTTTTTTTAGATTATTCATTCTGTTATTTTAGAAGTTACGGGGGGGGGGGGGGGGGCACACATTTTACCACTTTGGAAGTGTCTCTCGCGCAAACTATTTAGTTTAGAAAAAAATTATATTAGAAACCTCAATATCATTTTTAAAGACCCATCCATAGATACCCCACACGTAAGGGTTTGATGAAAAAAGATTTTTTGAATTTCAGTTCAAAGTATGGGGAACCCCCAAAATTTATTGTTTTTTTTTCTATTTTTGTGTAAAAATCTTAATGCGGTTCATAGAATAGATCTACTGACCAAGTTTGAACAGTATAGCTCTTATAGTTTCGGAAAAAAGTGGCTGTGACATAAACGGACAGACAGACGGACATGACGAATCTATAAGGGTTCCGTTTTTTGCCATTTGGCTACGGAACCCTAAAAAGGAAAATCCTAGTGTCAATAACATGATACTAAAATCATATAGAATGGAAAATATTTAGAAGTGGAAAAACATTTTCTGTTTTTGTATTGACGAGTACGTTCCACTTAACTTGGGCCACTTCTGGGGGCCTAGCCAAGATGCCAATCGTTTGCGCTACGACAACGAAACAATTTTTGTCTCTCTATTACTCTTACATATGTGCGATAGAGAGACAGCGTTTCGTTGTCGCGGCGCTAACGATTGGCATCATGGCTTGGCGCCCAGTACTCATTCATCTGTTTAGTTTAATTAATATGTAGTCAACAGATTTAATTTGTGACTCATTTCTTACTTTGTCACCGTGACAAAGGTCTCTAGCGACTTTCATGTTCTTTGTCACTCTGACAAAGTATGAAATGGGTTACAAATTAAATATTTTGACTTTACTATACTCTAGATTTTTTTAACTACAATTTTTTTTTGTTCAGTGTCCATTCAGTGCCTCTCTATATTTTTTTATTTATTTAATTGAACTTTAAGTTGCTATAGGTAGAAATATAAAATACGATTTTGACGACCGGTTTGGCCTAGTGAGTAGTGACCCTGCCTACGAAGCTGATGGTCCCGGGTTCAAATCCTGGTAAGGGCATTTATTCGTGTGATGAGCATGGATATTTGTTCCTGAGTCATGGGTGTTTTCTATGTATTTAAGTATTTATATATTATATATATCGTTGTCTAAGTACCCTCAACACAAGCCTTATTGAGCTTACTGTGGGACTTAGTCAATTTGTGTAATAATGTCCTATAATATTTATTTATTTAAAATACGAAAATACCTACCTATATCCAGCAGTATTAGGTATCTATTATTGTCGGCATCAAAGATATATGTAGGCACACTTGCACCTCACTCTTACCTTGGCAATAAATAGGTAAACGTACCGTTGACGTCGACTGTACCGTCTGTAGGTCTGTCCTATCGCCTAAGGTTAGTAACACATGCAGACATCGCACAAAATAATTACACAGTTCATTAGTATTTACTAAAGATGATGAAATTATGAATGAAAACAAGATAATATAAACTTGTTATTGCAGAATATGATTGTCCATCTGTGTACCTACTGCAGAAGACCTACCGCGAACACCGAAGTTCGGAAATCGCGGGTATCTTTCTCTTTTACTCCAATTAAGGCGTAATTAGAGTGACAGAGATAAATGCCCATAATTTGCAAACTTCGGTGTTCGGGGTAGCTTATGGGGTTATATAAATAGAAATGATTCCGACCTTTGTTCTGTTATCAGTAAGGTTCAAAGCCAGCTGCGTAGGAGAGCGGCAAGAGGTGTGGTCGGGTCCGAAATTAACTGCAAACTGAGGCAATTGACGACATGGTGTCTCTGTTGGCCAAAGGCGTAGGAAAAATACGCAATCGGCGTCCCGATAACTAATGGCATTACGTC
Organism: Cydia pomonella; assembly: GCF_033807575.1. Lineage (NCBI taxonomy): Eukaryota > Metazoa > Arthropoda > Insecta > Lepidoptera > Tortricidae > Cydia > Cydia pomonella. The sequence continues at coordinate 25,991,630 of NC_084708.1, forward strand.
ATACTTCACGATCTGCGAGCACGGTACAGATGAAACAAATATATTAGGAATGACCTAACGAGTACCTATGAAATTGGCGTTTTGTATAGAGAATTTGTCAATTTTAACGAAATTTGATTTTTCATACAATGAATTTTGCGGATTATTTTGTGATGGCATGTTCAACCCAAACAAATTTTTCCCAGTAATCTGAGACATTTTTAAGGCACATTTACTATCTAATTTTTTTGTTAAATCTGTCCCGTCAGAAAAATATAAGTCATTTAAGTACTCGAGCCGGCAGCACATGAAAAGAGCTATTTTCAGGGCGGTATTCTGAATAAGTACATAAAACAATAAAAGTAGCAAATAATAGTATGTAAAATCGTTGTTATGTAGCGCACTAATGAATTTAAAACATACTTCGAAGTTACTATTAAAAGAAATAAACTATGACATGACTAATACTTATGAACAAAAACGCCAATTTCATAGGTAATGACACTAATGACCCAATAGGGATCGTGCGCGTTGGAGGGTCTGCCATCTTGTGGCCTGAATCGGAACCATAAACATGCACATGTACACATCACGTGTTTTCTTGCGCATAGTAGGGTCTGCCATCTTGTGGGCTACATCGGAACAAAAAACATCACATTTACGCCTCGCGCCAAAAATCTGACCGCTCCTGTGCTGCCTCCTACAGTTCAAGCACGCTCCCTATAGTTCGTTTCATCCACGATGACTGATTTATCGAATCTAACTTTTAGGAGCACGACGTCACGAGTCAAGGTTCGCGTCTTCCTAAATCTATAATATTACATAATAAGTACCATCTACAAGTACATTATTATAGCTAACTAGCTTCTGCCCAAGCTGACTATCGTCAGTGGCGAGACCAACATTGTATGTGGGCAAGGTACCTACAGTTAGCGAGGCCCTCTGGTGGCGCAAGAAATAACGAACATTACGTTGTATCCGAGATATGGGTACTTATTTGAGGCGCGAGGCCCCTCGGACCTCGAGGCCGTAGGCGGTGGCCCACGTCGCCCACGCCTATTAATGCCGCCTCTGACTATCGTTGGCGCTACGATAATGAAACGGTTGCTCGCTCTCTATCACTCTTCCGGATTGGTACGATAGAGAGACAGATAGTGTCGTTGTCGTAGCGCAAACGATTATCATCTTGGCTTTATAGTTCATAGTGAGATATGTTTAAGGAAACGTCTATACGTGAGTAATGTTACCAATACGCTGTGTTTATGAGACTGTTTCTGTTTTATGTTTTTTGTTTTTTTTTCCCAATTGGGACTTGAACCCGCGACCACTACGACCAGTAGATAGCACTGGATTGGATGGTAGCCGTTTAAGAAGTATTAACACTCTTACAGTAGATGTCGCTAGGGCTCCCTAAGGCTCATATATGGTAGAAATATTCGAGAAAACTATTAACCAGCCATAATATATATTTCGTAAACGTTCATGAAAAGTTTCGTGTAATTTCAGCATGTTGTTTCAAAATGAAGGCATGACTTTGACTGAATGGCAGCGTCTTTTCAGCGGCGGTTATTGTGACTTAACCGTAGCCTCGTCTGTGTGTCAGACAGACGCTCCATGATAAGTATTGAATTATATACCGTGGGCCTATTAAACCCTACAGGGCGATAGATTTTAAAGGTTGTAAGTATTTTTGAAACTAAAATCAAAGTTTCCTGATGCCGATCTTATTCTAAAGATATGAAAATTTTTGTGAAAATTTGTATCTGTAAATACGTTTGTAAGTTCAAATAAAAGATACTAACTGTTTGTAACTACTAATTGTTTCTTTGAGTAATAAAAATTAAAACACTAACATCCGGTTCGAAAGACCAGAAATGGGGACGTAACGAGGGACCAGCGGAAACGAGCAGTCCCAGAAGTATAACGGGACTGGCTATGAGAAACTAAATTGGGTTCAGTTTTTCTTAAAATTCGTAGGAATAAATATTAAACAGGGGGGAGGGGTCGGCCTGTTCTTATATTTATTTATACAGGAGTGGGAGGCCGTCAAAATCAGACAAAAATTGTCTTTCGTAATAAATGAATGGCGCCTAAATCGTTCTCACATCGCCCGATCCGATGTCGGATGTCGAATGACCTTCGGTGAAAAACAGCTGGCCATGGCATTTATTTCTGCATCTTTAAAACAACAAACACAAATTAAATTTACTTTTTTTTCCACATATACAATTATCATCACAGGCTGAACTTTTTTATTTTTTGCTGCTTTGAAATAGTATCAGAACTTGGATGATTTAACAACTGGAGTCGCCTTTAAGAGCTTTGAGCTTTGAAAACCTCCGCCATTGTTTTTTTTTCCAGTAGTTACCACTGGTAACAACTAGGTGGTAACTAGTGGGAATAACCCGATCCTCCAAGTATCCGACATCCGATCGAGCAACGTGAAAGCGGTCTTAGTAGTACTTGTCTATGAAAATGGAAACCCTAGCAGCGCCATCTATTGTCAACAAAGTAAAAATAGGATAACGACTAAGGACTTTTAGCCAGTAACACAACGTTTAAAATAAATAATTTATTAACACACAATTTATTTTTATCTTCTATTTACACTACAACATGAAGCTATTAACTTTACACATACAAGCTACTGCAAAATTAACTAAACGGGCGAGGTATTCAAAATTATCTTTTTAACCATCTTATTGAGAGAATACTGCCACTGAATTTACAGCAAAGATTTGAAATAGAGGTGGACTGGAATATTAAACTGGCACTTTTTATTCTTCAAGGCATATTTAAATACAAGTATATAAATAAATAGTTGTGTTGCCATAAAAATAAATAGAACTTTATTTTATATAAAATAAAGTGTGATATTTATACCATATAACGATAACTTCATTAAATACAAACTCGAAAATATCCGTTTACTTCTATTTCATTCTGGATGTAAGACTCAGCTAAATTGCAATAAATACTCTAAGCCGGTGAACTCATAGCCACAGGGTGTAGTATCTATTCACTGAGATGAGATAATGAATACATCTAATACCCGATGACTTCTAAAACCCTACTGAGAATAGTATCAGTAATCTATATTAGGCATCTGTCCCCACGCGTAGCAAAACATCAGGTTTTTAAACGGTACTCGCACTGTATCTATACTACCACATTATCTATAATTGTATTTAACCTCCCGGACGCCAAGAACGCCTAAAGTATTCGCGAGCCACAGCGCCAAGAATACTTACAAGTGTTACACACTGTAAAAGTAACCTTCACACTTCCCAGTAAGCTTCATAATTGGCTCGCATGCGCCAATGATGTAGATTTTATGCATTTTGTATGGCGTTGAAAGGAGTTTAAGTTTAGTAATGTTTCTTCCCGTCGGGATGGTCGTCGGGGTGGCCCGTGTGGAAGTCAGCATACTTGGGGAAGGTCTCGGGGCCGCGCGGCGGCGCGCGGGGCGGCGCGCCGCCCTCCGCCAGGCGCCGCGCCTCGATCCTGGCCGCGTTCTCCTGCTTCAGCTTGGCTACGGCCAGGTTGGCGGCTATTTCTTCTTCCGTTGGTGCTTCCACTCTATATAATAATTAGTGTTATTTTAACTAACCTCTACAAATCAAATTTCACAACCGATTCTCGTGAAATGGTTTCAACCAGTGTGATTTGTCAGTTCGATAATTTTATGCATTTTAAAACTAAAAAAAAAAGAAATAAGATGTAAAGAAAAAAATGTATGTAGTAAAATTATGTATGTAGAAAAAAAATGTTTTATTTTTAACTTTATTTCTAAAAACTTTTTGATTCACCCATGTATTAAATATCTTGGGTTTCTATATTATGCATTTGTATTAAAATGTGATTTGAGGCAGAGTTTCTTTGAAGCTAAAAGCTTTAAAGCAACTGTTCGACCATTGTATAAAATTCTGGGTTGCTAGTTGCTATCTCCTTGGTTATAGTGGTCATGTGACATGACACATTGAATAGGCGGGTCCACACTGAGCGAGCATACGGCGCGCGAGTTTTTTTTCGCTCGAACGCACCGCCACGGCCGAGGCGCGTCTACACTGGCCATTTTGTGCGCGGGAAAATTGCCTCGCGCGTATGCTCGCTCTGTCTAAACCTGCCTAATAAGCTAAATTTTGAAAGGCTGCCAGTAAAATACCACATACTGACATAGAGATAAGGTTATATGCCAATTCCGTATATGAAATAAGTTGATAACATGAGAAAAAAAATGAAGAAATTTGAACCTTATATAATTCAATTTTAAGTTCAAATTTCTTCAATTTTTTTATCTCAGTTATGTGTTTGTTAGAATAGGGCAAAGCTTAACAAAGGTTTGCTTAAATGTATGAATACAGGTGTTAAACTAAAAGCAATGGTTATTACCTCCTCATCCTAAGCCAAGCCTCCCACTCTGCAGGGATGGGGTCACGGAAGTCCAGGCCATTGGGCGGGTCGTACCAGCGGGTGGCCTTCCGCTTGCCCAGGCTGGGGTCGGCTGGTATTTCATAGTACCTGTTGCCTTTGTAGTCCTTCCCTGGAATACCAACAAAACATGTTATTTCAGTAAAATTAATATTATAGCAACAAATTAGCATACATACCCATTGCATATTTGTCATAAACTTGATCATTTATAAAATTCTCAAAATTGTTGACTGTTCTTGTATTTTGCACGAAATTGCGTGTTGCAGTTTTTCTGTTAACATGGTATTGCAACAATGGAAGTAGAGGGACAAATAAAATTTGATTTTATTCCTTACACTTTGCTGTATAGTATACTTTGTATACCTATTTATTAATGAAAAATCAAAAACATATATTTAATACAATAGTTATTTAGCTAATTTATACTTAATAAATATCTTATTAGAATTTTATATAAGCAACTTTCAGATCTAAGTCAACTGCCCTGTGGATTGGTCATTTATAAAAGTTCAGCATGGAATTTTAAAAACTTTTTATCCGAATATTTGTAATTTGTATCTCCTTAGAAGTAATTTTATGTATACATTCCACTGCACACTACAGTCCTAGGCCTAAAGTTAATACAGTGACTTACCAATAGCGTTTCCTCTTATTTGGCGTGGCCTAAATGACTTGAGAAAATTAGTAAAGGCTATACGCCACACATAGCGGTACTCCCCGCCAGACATCTGAAATAGAAATATGAATATTAATTATAAATTCATATAAACATTACGAAATTTGTGTATTGCGTCTATTTTTTTTAAAACATCTACTAGTTATTCAGGAGCTTAAAACTAGTAAACTGATAGGACTTTTCATCAATATTTTGTGTTGAATTAGTAACGTACTGCTAACTTACTATTTAATTAAATTTATTAAATCCTAACCCTTAAAGAAAAATATTTTGAGAATCTGAAATAAATCTGTCAAAGTGACATTGACAGTCCTAACTGCGACGTGAAACGTGAAAAACAAAAAATGTTTCAGCCAGAAAAATACTGCTCCGAAATTGTTTTAACGTAGTGGCTAAACTGAATTTTGTATCATTTTGACAAATATACCGGTTCATGCTGATGCTAACTCTGTCGTTTGTTCATGTCTCGCTCGTCTATAGTTTATGGTTAGTTTGTGTGGCTACGAACGACTTCGTTGTTATTGTGCTATAAATTTATCATAAAACTGTTGTTTACACAATTCTAGATTGAATCCAAGAACGAAATAACAATAAACTACAATCATGGCGAAAATGGCATTTCAGCACCAAGCCGGCACGGCAATGGAGTGCCTAAGTGTAAGTTTTGGGACCACTCCCACCTTGTATCGTTCTGATTTCTCGAACTAAGTGAATTCATGATGTTTCTTTATTTATAGATACCAATAACTCTACAAAAAGAAGCTGGAGTGGATGCAGAAGGAAGGGAGGTCATGAAATGTGGGTTTAAAATAGGCGGTGGTATTGACCAAGACTACCGCAAGAGCCCTCAGGGGTACACAGACAATGTGAGTACCGCTAGGACTTTATAGCGAACTCATTAATTATAGATTGTGAAACTATGGTTCATAGAACTGTTCTAAACGTTCAAGTTTTGTTTACTTAACTCTAAAAATACCATATCTACTAGACATTTTTGTCAATAAAGATAAGGTAGAAACATTCTATCTTCTATGAACATACTTAAAATTACACTTTGGAGTTTAATATTCAGTTAACAAAACGTAAATACTAAATTAACAAACCATTTACTTGGAAACAATGTCATTTGTCTATTTATAACTACTTATTCAATTTTTCAGGGAATTTATGTAACTGAAGTTCACGAAGGGAGCCCTGCTGCTAAATCTGGCCTAAGAATGCACGATAAGATCCTACAGTGCAATGGTTATGACTTTACAATGGTGACACACAAGAAGGCTGTAAGCTACATAAAAAAACACCCGGTGCTCAACTTGCTGGTGGCTCGGAAGGGAGTCACGTCCACATAATCTTACAACACTCACATCCGTTCGGTACTTGATATTTTATGTAGCCGGTGACAAGTATTATAAAATAAGTGATTATGTATTGTTATTTATTGTTTAATAAGTACATAAGATTTAGGTTTAAATATTTATGAAGATATTTTTTTACTTGGTGATTAATTCAGCACTAGTTCATTCCTTCATGTTTGCAGGAGCATTAATATGCAGTTGCATTAGTTAATTTCTTGTCAACAAGTGAGTTACCAGGGACATCTCAAATGCTGCCATTTATATCTTCTTTTAACTTTTTTACTCTATGTATTATGAATTATTGTACAATTGTCTATTACTGTTGAAAGAGAGAAAACATGTATTTTAAAATGTATTACTTAGTTACAAATTGTCTATCTTGTTATAAATCAGTTGATTTATTTGTATAATTAGGTGTTTGATAAAGACTTTTCAATTCCTGACAATTTTTTTAGATGTTTTACTGCTGCTGCGTTTTTGATAATACTCATTTAATAATAATTTTTCACTTTTATGTACATATGGTTACATCTGGTCTACATTGACTTTGAAGTTCGTCCTCAGCTGGACTAGCAGCTAGTTTTAATCTAAGGCTTTATAAAGTTTTACTCATAAAAAACCTGAAGCCATGAAACAATAATACCTACTGATACTGTAACTCAGCTATATATGTATCTTTTTAACACCAATTACAACTAATAAGAGATTTCAGAGCAGTCTATGTACTTTCAGATAAGTTCTATTTTGTCTTTCTCTTTTAAAAACAATCAGGACAACTCCTTTGTAATATATTTACACGGTTATGACACTGATGCTAATTCGTACGTCGCTACACTGACAGCGCGTTTATATACTCTGTATCTTTAGGTATGTAAATAAAAGTAAACAAAATCTACCCTCAAATGGCTGCTTAAGCCACTTCGTTCAGTGACAGATCCAGGCGGTTTTGTATTTGGTTGGTTAACCAACCAATGTTATAAATGTCACCTCGGGCACAGGGTCGCCCGTATCCCTAGCGAGGGCCCTGTGTCTTCAATTGACACTTCAAACTTTAAAAAAAAAAAAAAACTACCCGAAAATGTACAAATTGTTTACTTTTATTTAAATACCTAAATTAACAGAGTTTATATTGATGTCCCGCTCGCACACCGGAGCGGCGCGCGAATCCGCATCCAATGTGAAAACCTTACTCACGCATCTTGTGATAATATACAATACCCCTGTGCCAATTAGCAAATACTATTGTAACACTATAAATACCAGCGCTTGTCCTAATTCTACTTTTCCATCACATTAGCATTCCTAACGTTGCACATAGATATAATATAAACCAATGACTGAAGCATAATGTAAACAATTAAAGCAATTTTTACTCTTACAGACATTTTGTACACAGTGGCACACCAAAGACTAGTAGAATACGAACAGACAAGGGCAGCTAGTGTATATACAGTCTAGTGTTGACTGGTCTTTGACCAACCAGGAGCAGTTTATGACAAGTACTTAATGAACACTTGCGTGTGACTCGGTGAATGCATTTACAGCGAAATGATATTAGCTTTAGGATTTACATGTTAATTGTATTTTGTTTAAGCCCTTACATGAATTTATTGAGAAAATAAAAAGTGTTACTAAGAAATAAATAGTTTTATTTGAGCGTGAAATAAATTGCCAGCAATTTATCTTACCGCAAAAACTCACCATAGACCGCGGACCAGGAACAATTTCTATGACCAATCGCCTCCCGGCTGAAAACTCGTCTAGTGCTTTACGGTTAACGGCGGTTAAAAGTGGTTAACGGCTAGGTATGATTAACCCTCGTGGACGTCAGCTGCCGCTTCGTTGGTAAGTTGAGGTCAACAAGTGTGTTTGTCAAGTCATTAGACGAGTCCACACAGAGCGTGCATACGCGCGAGGCAATTTCCTAGCGCACAGAACGGTCAGTGTAGACGTGCCTCGACCGAGGCGAGGTAAACGCGCGCGCCGTATGCTCGCTCTGTGTGGGTGGACCCGCTTATTCGAGAATCATGTCTTAGAACCTTTTAAAAGATACTAGACAAAAGATTCATAAGATTGGTTGGCAGTTGGCATGTTTTAAATATTCACCTTATTTCGTCGGTGTTAAGATAGAAAATCAAATGCATTCTAACAATATGTCAAGCATCAACTATCTTTGAATGTATGTGTATACCTGGAGGCCTACCGCGAAAATCGAAGTTCGTCAATTGCGGGCATTTTTCTCTGTCACTCTAATTACGTCTTAGTGGGAGTAAAAGAGAAAGATCCCCGCAATTTGTGAATTTCGTGTTTCGCGGTAGGCCACCTGACATCTAGCATGAATTGCGTTCTCGCGCGCAAGTCCATACTTGAATTCGCGCGCTAGAACGTAAGTAACTCATGCTAGGAGGTCTGGTAATGTTAACAAATATCATAAATTCAGTGATAGTGTCAAAGGAGTGTGTAGGTGGTATCTACTGGGCAAGCTGGAAATAATTTGATCTGTTTTTTTCAGGAACAGAAGAGTAAGGAGTTCATTAAATTTGTTTTAAAATATGCAAACAGAATCAGCGGGGAAAGCAGGTAGGTATAAAAACTCTTAGTGGGAGATCGGTTATCAATGAACTACTACCCTCATCTGTTATTTGAATCAGTCTATATTGAACGGGCTCCTAGCCTAGTCGTTTAGTCGGCGCGCGCGTTTTCCTCGCCCGAGCACGCCGCCTCGGGAAATTGCCTCGCGCGTATACTCGCTCTGTGTGGACCCGGCTGTTAATGACCCTGCCTACGAAGCAGGTCCAAAGTTCGAAACCTGGTAAGCGCATTTATTTGTGTGTTCATCACAGGTATTTTGTCCCCGAGTTATGGATGTTTTCTATGTAATTAGCCGAGTCCACACAGAGTGGCGCACTCGGGCGAGGAAAACGCGCGCGCCGCTTCGGCCGAGGCACGTCTACACTGGCCGTATTTTGCGTGAGGAAGTTGCCTCGCGCGTATGCTCATTCTGTGTGGACCCGGCTATTAAGTAGTACCCACAACAGAAGTTTTATATTACGTTGTTTCATAGTTTAGTAGTAGCTCTATACATTGAGAACTTTTTGCACACTCACATGTCAGGGATGCAGCAATTCTGCGGTATGAGAATGGCTTGCTCCCCGCATAACCGCATCCCTGACGCTTACCAAGCCTCGGCACACATGTAAATCAGGCATAAGATTCAACCTTGTGGGAAAAAAGTTTAAATAAAACATTTAATATAATATAGATAATTTAATAAGTAATTTGGTACTAAACACCGGAACTAAATATAAGCTATTTGTTGTAATCTATTGCTTGGTAGGTGGCCAGTCCCACTGACCCTTGGGGGCCCGGGCCACAAGCTCCTCCCAGGGCTTCCAGTTCAGCATTTTTCTGGCCAAGTTCAGTTCGTTTTCAGCTTGGATGATGAGTTCTTCAGCTTGACCACAGTTGATTGCCTTCTCAATTTCAAACACATCTTTAGTCTGAAATTATAAATAAAATCATATCATTTAATTTTTGATGACCCGTCTGGCCTAGTGGGTAGTGACCATGCCAATGAAGCTGATGGTCCCGAGTTCAAATCCTGGTAAGGGTATTTATTCATGTAATGAGCACGGATATTTGTTCCTGAGTCATGGGTGTTCTCCATGTATTTAAGTATTTACATGTACCCACATCCCAAGCCTTCTTGGCTTACTGTGGGACTCAGTCAATTTGTGTAAGAATGTCCTATAATATTTATTTAATTACTCTTATTATATCTATTCAAAATTAGAGTGTGTGTCTTAGTTCAGTATATGGCAAATCCTCTAAATATAAAATATTTTATTTATTGTATGCTGAAGGATTAAACGGTTAAGATTAACACTCAATATCATAAAATAAACTGAGTAAAATTAAAAGTATCTTACCTAAAGTCTAACTTTTGGTCTACCAAGATAACCCTACAGCGATTTTGATGGCACAGCCTGGGATATCGACATCGCTGCATAGTGATCTTGGTCGCACACTATCCCTTTTGTGTGTTTCAAGTCAGTTTTACAGTGCTGGAGCGATTGCGAATTTACACAGTAGTGTATACGTATAAGTGAATTGAAATTTTAAGTGTTTATGTATCAAATGGAAAAAGAAACCTGTGTGAGCACGGCCGCCCGCTCGCGCACAATCTGCTCGGTGTACTTGCGGTACACAGACGTCTCAGGCATCCTCTTCAGCGTTCGCAGGATCTTGCCGTACAGAGCACCCAGCGTGTGGTGAGGGTTCTGCGCCACAGCTAGCCCCATAAGGCCAGTGGTCTGAAACGCACCATAAAAGTATTTAAATACATGTGCTTAAAAATGTAAATAAAACTGCATCTGTGTAGAATAAAAACAATAATATTACCTTCTTTAAGGGACCCATTTCTCGGTTAATTTATTAGATAACACCACCAGATAGATACACAAGAAGTTTTTAATTCTGATTTTGACATTGACAGTTTATAGACTGTGGTAGCGTTCTGATTCTAATATAAAATTGAAATTTTTGGAATACACAATTATAATTAAAAGTGACAAAATTTCACTTAAACTTGTGATTTATTGCTTATAATAAAACAGTTTTATCATTCTATTTTTTCGTAGCTTTGTTTGAGAAGGGCACCTGCCCTGGTTCGTTAACAATTTAATTCCATATAATAAAATTCAAGGAATTTGAACGTTTTGTTATAGACAAACGATCAAAACTATGACGATGCATGGGCAGAGTGATTAGTATAATATTTTTATATTTGTTTAGCAACGCAGTGAAATAATAATAAGGCAATATAAAAGAAACGAGTAATATATACTATATATCACTCGTTTCTTTTATATTTTATAAAAAGTTAATAAATGTTTTCACAAAGCCTTTTTTCCATTTTGGCCAATTGTTGTTTTCTCTGTGGTGACTAGTTTGTCTATGCTTATGTTTTTATTGTAATTTTTATTTCATTCATCGCAAGTTGCATTGCCTACTTCAGTCTCCGCCCGTTTAGTGTTTTCCTTATAAACCATATTTTAAGTGTACATTTGTGTATTACGTTTTATAGTTTAAGGACGGAAGATTACGTTACGCTATAAAGTATACTGTTCAACGCCACCGAGCTTGTCCCATCCTCGTCTTCGCCTTTTCAGAAACCTGTCAGATTACGCAGACGCACATTGACAATGTAGTCGATCATCATGCGAAAACTTCTACAGAATCATGTAGCAGGGCTACAAATCTAGTTGCACTATTTCACAGATCCACGAAATAGTCCTATATCATTTCCTCTATACGGCTCATTTCAGTGGTAAGTATTATTATTACTAACCGTACCCAGGAAATTTCCCGTGATAATCATTTCAAGTGTCACACGTACGATAACAATTAAAAATCTTCTGCCGTTGCGTTCTAAATTTGAATTGTGTGAACTCCCAGTATTGGGTTAATTAAGTGCGACGTTGCAGACGTGACATGGATCTGCTGTCCCCGGACGCGGAGGGCGGCACGACGGCGGGTAGCGTAAAGAGCGACGACAGCACGCCCCCGCACGAGGGCGGGCGGGGCTCGCCGCCGCCCAACTGCGCCATCTGCCTGGGCACCTGCCGTAACAAGTGCTTCACCGACTCCTGCCTGCACCAGTTCTGCTTTAAATGTCTACTAACATGGAGCAAGGTGAGTGTTATGAGCTACTTCAACAGTGAGTTTGTGTACTGAGTTACACTTCACCATATTTATAGGCCAAGCAAGAGAGCTTCCTTCTACTGTTTCATGATGCCTCATCACTAATACACTCTGAACCAAAGATATACTACTATGGCACTTTAATAGGTTATTAGGCTTTGGGATTTCCAAGTACCTACACAAAGAATTCATAATTAGAATGTAAATATTGAATCAAACTTCCATGTGAACCTTCTACAGGAGGGGGTAAATAGCCCTCATGGGGTTTACTTGGATTTCCACACAATATTTCTTTTTTTCAATTCAATTCTTTTCAATTTATTTGCAAAAGGTAGTAAAGGTTGAACACGCCAAAACGTGGGCATATTAAATAGTCAATAAAAACATAATCAAGTACATTTAAAAAAAAAAATTATTACATTGGCTTACACTACTATCGTACATTTATAAACATACAAATGTGTTTTAATTATGCTTTGAATACGCCATTGCTCTCACTTTGCGTCGAATGCGGCTCATCAAGGTTTGCACGGCATTGTCAGGGTACTTTTTACCAGCCCAAGTCCATGTTTTTTGCAAATCAGCCACGGAATTGATTTGCCCGCCCTTCTTTTTTAATATCCCTTTCATTATGGACCAATATTCCTCGATAGGCCTGAGTTCAGGGTAATTAGGAGGATTGCAGTGTTTTGGTACCACAGCAACACCATTCTGTTTGTACCAGTCTAACACAGCTTTGGCATAGTGGCAGCTTGCAAGATCAGGCCAAAACAATGGTTGCGAAATATGTTTTCTTAGAAACGGTAAAAGTCGCTTCTCTAAACATTCTTTTTTGTAAATTTCGCTGTTTACAGTGCCTGTAGTGATAAATGATCGACTTTTTTTACCGCAGCTGCAAATAGCTTGCCAAAGCAAGTACTTTTTCGGAAACTTGGACCTCTTTTTTAACTTACAGTCCTCAGGAGCATTTTTTCGACTCGTACTAGTATAAAACTCCTGGCCTGGTATCTGTTTAAAGTCAGCTTTTATGTACGTTTCGTCGTCTAACACGATGCATTTAAATTTTGTTAAGAAATTATCGTATAACTTTCTTGCCCTTCGTTTGGCCGTCAAATTCTGTATAGCGTTGCGGTCAGGTGCAGCTTGAGCCTTGTACGACCTTAACCCAGCTCTTGTCTTTACTTTTTGTACATAAGATTGTGACATTTGTACCTTTTTAGCGACATCCCGTGACGAAATCTTCGGATTTGTGTTAAAAAGCTGTAAAACTCTGGCTTCTTTTTTTTTGTGTCTTACGTCTTGCTTTCCGCCAGTACCTGACTTCCGTTCTACAGTAAACCGTTCCCGGAACTTTTTTAAAACAGAACAAACAGTGGATTGTGGATATTTCAGTAACTTTGCTAGTGCTCTGTAGCTTAGAAGGGGATTTTCTGTGTGTTTGAGCAAAATCATTTTACGCTGCTGAAGTTCAGGGCTCTCCATCGTGAAAACGAATGTACGAAGTGACATGCTGTCATAATATTTTTTGTTGATCATACTATTTAGTTTATAAATATATTACTAAATAGTTTGTATAGTCGTAAATAAAAAAAATATAAGTACATATGTATGCCCACGTTTTGGCGTGTTCAACCTTTAATACAATAAGTTGTTATATAGAAAATGGTGCATACATTCTACTTGAATAAGCATGCAAATATTTACTCATGAGCTACTTAACTAAAACTATTCTAATAACTTATGCTAATAAGTTTTCGAATACGACATAAACTATAATTACTTACTGCTATAAAATAATAATTTTTACACATTATTTACACAGTGCATATCTAAGATGATAATAAATTATGATAATAAATATGTATTCATATCAAAATTTTAATATATTTGTCAATCTTATAATATTGCTCACATGATGATTTGTTTTTATATGGAGGCATGCCAGAGTTCCTTATATCTAGGGGTAAATTATTAAATATTTTTACTGACATACACAAAACATTATTTTGAAAGAAAGCTGATTTTGAAGGAAAGGGGTAGCATAAATCAGGGCCGTTCCGAGGTGGGTATTTGGTACATGAAGCCTTATTTCTAAATGAGTCAATATTCTGCTTAATGAAGAGTGCTGACTAAAAACAGGAAACCTTTTAAACCATGTTTGTCTCCCAGGGAATATGATTATCCCAATCTGTCTTTTTAGTACAAAAATTGGATGAATATTAAATTTTCCAATAGATCTGTCTTTTTAGTTTCTTGGATATAAAAATAGACCTAGGGGCCTAGCCAGGAGGACAATTGTTTAATTGTCATCTTGGCTAGGCCCCCTGATCTGTAAGGTACTGTGGAATACATGAAACCAGAGATAAGTAATTTTTTTATATTGATGATGCTTTTAGACTTAACTTCCTATTTTTTTACCTCTGTATGTTTCATAGATAGTAACATAAATACCCTTGGGTTTTTCCCCGTTAGCCAGGTCCACACAGAGTGATCATATGCTCGAGGCAACTTCCTTGCGCACACTAGACACGTCTACATTGGAAATTGCCTCGCGCGTATGCTCGCCCTGTATAGACCCGCCTGTTTAACCGTTTGAACGCCACGCCTATCGTACGCGGCGCGTAATCGTGAACCTTGTCAGTACGCATGAAGGTTAATATTGGGCTGTAGCCGCACACGTCATACGACGTCTTTGGTGGTCAAAAGGTTAAATTATATTGAAGTCCAATAGAAAAAGCAAACAATGGAAACAAGTATGACAGCATGCATATACAAATACAAAATACAAAAACAAATACATTTATTTCATTACTGTTTACAGAGTTAGTATTTACCTAAAAGTTAACTTTGTGAACATCATCCCTTACCAGGCTGATAACGTGTATATCCTGGAATTCCTTTTGATGATTCATATACAACTTTCTAAACCTAGATTTGAACTGTTGGATACTCTGGCATTTGACATCTAACTTAAAAAATTTATGCAGGTTGGCTTCACTGAAATACTATTAACTAACATATATAACAAAACATTGATACAAATAAAGTATTTAACCTTTTGACCGCCAAAGACGTCATATGACGCGCGCGGCTACAGTCCAATATCAACCTTCATGCGTACCGACAAGGTTCACGATTACGCGCCGCGTACGTTAGGCGTGGAGTTCAAAAGGTTAAGTATATAAATGATTGATAAGGTCATTCTAGACTCTCGTCTCAATTTCCATGAGCACCTGAATGCATTGACCCATAATTGTTACAAGAGGTTGGGATTTGTCATTCGAAATGCCAGGGATTTTACTGACTCAAGAACAATAAAACTGCTCTACAATGCCTTAGTGAGGAGTAAGCTTGAGACGGCCTCTGTCGTTTGGTGTCCCTACGAGACAACATATGTCTTACAACTGGAAAAAGTACAGAAAGTGTTCTTGCGCTTCCTATACAAAAAAATGTACGGGTATTACCCATTCCTTTATCCTACCAAGTTTTTGTTGGGAATGATGGGATTTAACTCCCTAGAGGTAAGACGCAGCTCAGCACTTCTCACTACAATCTGTAATATCTTACGCGGTGACTCTGACTGTGTCGAGTTAACAACACAAGTAGTGCGTCTGTTTGTCCCAACACCTTCTAGATTTGAGTTTCGGCCTCGTAATCGCTGTCTTTTATCTGTGCCGGGTTCCCGAACTGTGTCGCGCAGGAACGCTCCTTTTGTTCGAGCTTTACGCAGCTTGAATTCACTCCTCGCATCAGCGCCTGAATGTGATGTGTTTGCAAGTAGATGGATGTCAGTGCGTGATGAATGTCTGAGGTTCAGCGAGATGATGGATATTCTTCCCTCCTCTGTGTTATAAGTGTCACCTGTATTCTAATTAGTATTTTGATGTTTCATGTCAACTCTTTCCAATTATACATGTCTAGATTGTCTAGGTTCAATATGTAATTTCACAGTGCTTTAGTTTTAACTGTTATACTGTGTTAATTAAAATGAATAAATAAAATAAAATAAAAATAAAAATGATTGTCATCAAACAGTGTGTGATTACGAATTATTGAAGGTAAATTGGTTTGTTTACATTATTTGTAATTTCTATTGGAGTCCATTATAGATGAAAGCTTGGCCACTCTGTGAATGATGCCACATCTAAATATAAACTGTGTATGTACATTTGCCATGATGTTCCTGGACATTCAGACAATATCTTAATGTATGTTTATGGCAGCAATATCATCTTCACTAAAAACAATACGTTTTGCTTTAAAACAATGTATTTTATTATGAATAATGACAGAGTTATTGATTTTAGAAAAATAATCTCGTTTAATGGCTGAAGTAAATGGTAGTGTATATATATTGTGGCAACTGGATTGTCTAACCTATTAGAAGCCTTATCACCTACTTTATTTATGACCTTATAATTTCTAGAAAAAATAGTAAATATGTTCCCCAATTTTCTAAATACATTAACAAAAAGTCTGTCAATACACACACATGATTGAATCAACAAGGAGGCACTTCTTAAATGTTAATATGTAGTAAGGATTGTATTGATTCACTTTCACATATTAAATCTAAAGAGTCTTTCAACTCTGCAAAGTATTATCCAACATTAAATGCTAGTAACAGATGGCTGGCCTTAAGGTTATCAACCTCACTATCATGGTGGAAAGAAAACATGCATGAGTCACAAGCTGATGAAGTATTGGTTCTTACACTACATCATTGGTGCATTTTTTTAGACATATACATCAGCGGAATGTTCAAAATCTTGTTTTTTTTTTCATTTATTTCTGCAAATGCTGATTTATGATTTCGCAACATTGCGCAGTTGAAATTATTTAAGATCAAAGATAATAATTACACTTTGGATCTTCCTGCCTTATCTGTAAGGTCAATTTTGAATGGCTTATTTTATTTTACAGTACATATGGTGCTACTTTTCCGCACTAGTGCGTAAATTAGCACATTATGTTGTAACTATGTCGAAAATTTAAAGGGTCATATGTACTGTAAAACGTTGTACGATACATGTGCGAATAGGTAATTCGCAACTCGAGTCGAATTTATCGCCACTCGTTACGAATTTCCTATTTTCGCACTTGTATTGTAAATAAGTATTATATCACCATTCTCACTCCTTGGTAATTTTTATTTCAATCAAGGTACTTAAATAGCTCTAGGTATGCCATGATAAATTTAAGAAGTTCCCTCGATCTCTCCTGAAACCCACCACTAGATCATAACTTGATGACAATGGAAAAAAGGGTTACACCAATTGAGGACCTCCTCCTACTCTGAAGTCTGTTAAAAATAGGTTGCTGACGTCATTACCAAACATTATTTTACTTGTATTAGACGCATGCCTTTAATAGGTAACTAGCATTGATTGTTAAATACAACGTGTCTCTACCTTCTGGACATAGATGAATAGGACGTGTTGATTAGGGTAGTTCTAACCTAGGTACAAAGTCTCATTCCAAACGCTACAGTATTAACGGACAAATTAATGATATACAATTTAATAATGTATGTAGATACACGGGAGCAGAGCGTCAAATCTTATCATCATTGTGAACGACTAACAGTATGCTCCTATTTATTGATGTATTATTTGAATTAATTTAACATTTATAATATATTTTTTACACACTCACTAAAATAGATCACCAGAAGTGGAGATGGACTGGCCACATGTTGAGAGATAGGCAGGAAAAATAGAGCAAAATTGTAGCAAATTTGTTTCCAAGACGTTGCACACGGAGCCAAAGGAGACCTCGAACAAGATGGGAGGATGAACTCAAACTCACAGCGGGCCCGAACTGCAGACGAGTGGCCCACGACAGACCCCAATGGAAAGAGCTGGAGGAGGCCTTTGCCAAGCGGCACACTGAGTTAAGATACATACTCTAACTCAGAATTAAAGGGCTTAATAGATAGAATATATTTTTCAATGATTATTTAATCAAATAATTTACCATATTAGAACATTGTTGAGAAGGAACTCTACTCGGGATCTCGGTCAATGTCCAGAGAGTAGAGACGAGTTGTATGAGGAATACAATAGGAAGGCCATGTCATGTCCAGAGTTCTAAACATAATCATTGCAATAAAACCTTTTACTCTCGCATTTTGTACACATTTTTTTGTAATTTTAACAAATCTAACGAGATATAATTTCATTATTTTATCTTTATTATTTATTACTTATCTGATATTTCTGCCATCTGCGTGACTGACATCCAAGTAAAATGTCAACAGACATATGGGTTAACAACACTTCACCACACGAAAAAAGTTACAATTAAATAAAATGCAAGTAAAAAAAAATGGTAGGAAAATATCAGCAAACGAAATAGTGATCATTCCTTTTGAGTAACAGAAATACAAAACCCTAAAAATCTGGGTTTTGCCACTCACTTGTTGACTTGGTTGAGTCATATATAAATTACAATTACACTGCAACAGTCGAAAGACACAATCATCATCATTGGATTATGAATATTACGACAACAGCGCCCGCGCATTCGTCTTCGTGGAATGGTGACGATGATTATTACAACGATTGGGCATACTATATCCATACCAATCTTCATCTAAATCGGTTTAGTGGTTTAAGTATGACGGGGCAACAAACAGTCACTTTTGCATTTATAATATTAGTAGGGATTTGTAATGTTGATTTGTTTTTAAACAGACTGTTTATTGACATTTAAAAATGTTTTTTTCTTAAGATGTGAACTTAAAAATATCTGTTTTGTTTTAGGTAAAAGCGGAATGCCCTCTCTGCAAACAGAACTTCAAATCAATAATCCACAATGTGCGCTCCAACCACCAGTACGAGGAGTATATGGTCGAACAGCGAGTGGAAACCATCCCAGACCCTGCAGTGGATCTCAGCAATGCCACCAGAAGATTCCGCTACAGGTAACATAGAATATTCAATAGTGTCGCTAACTGCTTGCTGTAAAGGGTGTTTTTAAATGGGTTCCAAGTCACTGGTTTTTGCTTTTGTCTCTCTGGACTGTTAAAGATTTTTGTGACATTTAGAGATTGAGGGGTAGTGTCGGAATTTTCGTAGGTGATTTTTTGGATTAATCCCCTAATCTGTGAAATAAAAGGTCGTTTCTTTTATGATGCGGCTACTACTGCCTCCGACTCTGTTAAAAGTGAACGGAATGAGCCCGTTTACAAAGCAGCTTTACCATCCTGTTTATATGGCTCAAATTTATGCAACAGCTCATTCGGTTATAACACGTTTTGTTACGTATCCGACTCGTTCTACATCACCCAAACGTGTTATGTGTCCCATGCAGGGCCGGATCTAGGGTAGAGCGAATGAAGCGGCCGCTCTAGGCGCCAAATCGTAGGGGGGCTCAAAAATGGCAAATGTAAAATGTCAAAAAAAAAAGTTGCTCCACACTTTTTTTTCTACTTTTTTTTTACATTTACGTAAATACGCGCGAAATGGCAGGGCGGGAGTGATTTCAGCTAGCGAAAATCCATATAGACCACGGTGCAAGCAGAACCGACTTCGGTCGGATATGACAATGGTTAGTTGTGTTAGACATGAACTGGAAAGTAGCACCACAACGCCACCGTGTACAATTGTACTTCATGCATATGTTGTGTGCTGTTGCTGGGGCGCCATGAAGGGGAGATTCTAGCTCTCGACAAACTACATTGTTCTCGTTGCGAGGCCGAAGTCCGAGCTGGAGGGAGACGACGCAAAGGCTAAGTGTCTATCTATCGAGGCAAAGACCTGAAGGCATTTCTTAGGCTACGCAAAAAATAAAAGCCGAGTTCGCAGAGCGCCTCACCGAGGCGCGATTTCATATGAACCAAAGGAGCGCAAGCGTGATGATGAGCGAGCTTTGAAGCCCTAGGAAACCGAAGGGGACGTCCCACGCTGTGCCAAAATACCGAAATGTGCATCCCGAGGCTGAAGGCTGAGTTATTGCAGAGCCGTCTAAATCTTAGTGTTATAAATATAAATTGATGACAAAATAAAAGGTCTGACGGACGAATTTGGCGCCCCTTGAAGGCGCGAGAGCTGAAATCATATTGATTCAATTCCAAGCTCTGTCATCGGCCTCGCATGGAAGCGTGCTGCAATCTTCGTCGTCTGGTCTGTATTTGGATCGTATTTGAGTTTTCGAAAAAAGACGTACAAATGCTGTGATGGTACTCTCTTTTGTTTGTTATGTATCCACTAACTGGCCCCGTTCAGAGCAACATAATATTGTGACGCGACGGACGGGTAACTACGGAACCTAAGACTGAGCATGGCCCGCCATGCTCTTGGCCTGTTTTTAATATACAGCAATTTTGGTAAAAAAAAATAATAAACTGCGTCAAAACTCAATCTCGCTCTACCCTGATGCCCGGGCCGACGCCGGTCACATGATTTAGAGGATTGTGCGATGAATACGTTTCCAGGACAACGCTGACGCTGCCGCGGCGCGACACGCTGGCCATCCAGCACCTGCTGATGCACTACCCGATGATGGCCGGCGTGCTGCCGCCGCCGGGGCTGACGGGGCACGCGGGGCACGCCGGGCACGCCGGGCACGCGGGCCACGCCGGGCACGCGGGGCACGCCGGCCCCCTGCCCGGGCCGCCGCCGCCGCGCCGGCGCCGCCGCTCGCCCAACTCGTTCCGCCGCACCGTGTACCGCCACAACCTGTGGGCGCGCCCGCTGCCGGACTTCACGGGCCGCTACAGGGACTGCTCGCCGGAGTTCTACCGGTACGTGCCCATTGGAAATCCTACTCGACTGCTCTTCATTACAATCTCCGATGATAAGCAATCATTTCCTTCTGCGAACGCTTCGGCCGTGGAGCGACCTCCTTGTCGAAGTTTTGTTAAGGAGTTATTTGTGTGTTCAACTTTGTTTTTTTGTTACCCATGTTGTATTTGTATACTAGTATTTTGTACAATCATGATATAATTAATTAAATTATTGCCTAAGCAAGGTACGAGATTGAAAAGCTTGATTATAACACTATTGTATACAATACTTTTTCTAGAAGTCAACAAAAATAATACTTTAAACTAATAGAATCAAAAGTATACAGCTATTTAAGATACGCGAGCAGCCACGATACCTTCATACTCGTACGCGCCCCGGCCGCCGGGGCCCGGCCGGCCGGTCGGCGACACCTCCTCGTAACTCATGAGGCCCTGGTACTTGCTCCGCGCTAAATTCTATTTTTAGACAGTTTTTTTTCTTGATTTTGGCCAACGTAGACTATGGAGACGGTAAGTGGTAAGCGGGTTTCGTAGTCTACAGATGTTGCTATATTAAGGATGTCACATGTGCGTTTATGACTTATAAAGCAATTGTTTCTACTATACAATCTAAAATAAATAATTAATTTGAGCTATCGTTTTGTTTCGTCCTTTTATTCATTGTAGTTGACTAAACCGTTTCGAAATTAATATTATAGTTGAGTTGAGAGCCCATACATGAAAAGTAAACTAAATAAATAAATAACAGTTTGGTATACAAAATCTTAAGTCAGCAGTAGACGAGTAGAAAAAACTCTTTTGTATTATTTTTATTTTTTTGAAGTAAAAATGTATAAGACTTCTACTTATACATTTTTAACAATTTGTCAATTAAAAAAGAAAATATTATACTATAGTACATTGTGCAACGTGAGGGGTAAGTGAAATTTCGGAAGCGAGGGTAGTAATTAATGGTAATCGATAGCCTCAGGCTGGAGGGAATTAAAGACCCGAGGCTTGCAATATTCTTACCCCCAGAGTTACACACAATGTTTTTCATCACACAAGAAAAAAATATATTTTAAGAAGAATAAGCAGAGGAATTATTCTTAAATGGGTGACATATCAAACTAATAATTATTTGTTGACAGGTTAGGCATCGAAGGCACAGACCTATTCGGCATTCTGCCACAATTGAAAATTATGTAAAAATATTTTAAACGGCTATGCATTACTTACATTAATCAAATTAAATATTTTTAAACATATACAATTATACTTATTTATATTTTTGAAGTTAAACTCATTTACGCTACTTGGTTTGTATGAATTAGTGACATAATGAAAAATAAAGTTATAACCCAACTAGCAAAGTAGTCATATAAGATTGAGCTTATTCAGCTAATAAATCATATAAAAGTCATGTAGACGTGAATTATACAGCACATGTCGTATAAAGCCAGCTTATGCAGCTTTTTAGTTACTCAGCATATCAGTCATGTAAGCAAGTCGAGTAAACGTTTACTCGACTTGATTATATGACTAATAAGTCATATAAGAAATGCTGAATAAGTCACTTTTTTACGTGGCTTATATGACTATTTAGTCGAGTAACAGTGACTTATATATCTGACTTACGACATGTCAAGTGCAGTCGAGTAAAAGCAATGTAGTTTGCTATTATATGACATCATGTAACTTATACAGCACAATAGCTATATATGTTACATGCTGTCATATAAACGCGAATTATAGAACATGTTATATATGAGTATCTTATTCAGCGATTTAGATATTGCTGAATAACTTACCTCTACCTGATGCTCATGTGACTATTTGGTCGAGTAATGACATTTTATATGCCTTTATTGGAGCAGAATTAAACGTAGTCGAGTAAATGATACAACTTTGCTATTATACCACTATTTAGTATAAATGCTACCTTTTTATGACTGTTATAGCTCTTAAACATCATTTAAAGACATCCGACACGTTGTTTGGATATAAACATTTATTATATGAAAATGGATTGGATTAAATGGAAAAACATGAAAAAGACCGGTGGATACAAGAGGAAAATGAAAAAGAAGCGGCAATCTATTATCACCAATTTAAAAACTACTCTTACGCAAGGAATTTCGGTAAACCGAAGTGAAGTGACAAGTGCTAATTTTTCAAGTTGTTCCGTAGAAATAACAAATGTGACCGAAAAAAAAAACTAGTACTGCAGAGTCGGAAAACATGCACGTTGATGTTGGTGGCGTTGTAGAAGATAGCTCCGTACAGGAAATGGAACTCCAATTCAATGCTGATGAGAGCAGTGGATCCAAAGATTTGGATGATTTGGGGATGATTGTCAGTATTGTCAGTATTCACACAAAACTCACATTCCTCTAATGGATAGTGATCATATATAGCGTACTCTGAACAGTTTGGGCACCAGAAAAAAATGGTGTCGTGTAGATTTTTTATATTATTGTCCGATATAATAAAATGTGTGGGATCAATTGTCAACGGGGACGTTGAGTATCCGCATCCAATACACATCGAAGACAAAATGAAATGAGTCTCGCTCCAAGGCCACTGTACATCAGTATCACTACACAATTGATCTTCTTTTCTTAAAAAATAGTCCACATCAGCTACAATGACCATATTTCACGGTGCTACTTGTCTCTAGAAATAAAATACTAAAATCTGTAAAAAGGTTTTTTCAGAAACTCTAACGAACCCTAAAATATGTCCGACAAAATATGTATAATGGCGCTTTGACCGCTAAACTTGCTATATAAGATGCGATTATATAGCTTATAACTGGATAAATGCCGTATAACCGCGGCGTTCAAGAAAATCATCAATATTAATTAAATTTATATTTAATTAACTAAGAATTATAGTGGGGCATTAAATATTTACTATTAAACATAGTTTACTTCATCAATAAACTTACCTTCGCAATACATTTCTACCATACGCCGACGTTATGAGCATTCTTAATAAAAACATGTAACATCATGGCTGACTAATAAAGAAAATACTTACCGTCAAGACTTATTAAGACGAATTCCTTTTTTATTCTAGTTCGAGTTATATTCTATTGTTTAGTAGCCTAGGATGCGATTACTCCACAAATATGTCATATAAATGGAAGTTACAGATCAGTTCAGTCATATTTAAGTCATGTAATTTGCTAATATACAGCTAAATTGTCATAAGATAGTCACGTCGGTGGTTATTATAAGATCTATAAGTGGCGGTGGTTGCAGTTAAACAACTTTTATATGACTGAAATGCTGAATAAAATGGGCCCAAATCGCGTCATATAAACGTAATGATTTCGTAATGATGACTAATAGTAAGAGCTAAAAGGATACCGCAGAAACGTTGCCGCAACCATTATATGACGAAATTTTGCTAGTTGGGAACTCCCCCTTTTTTCTTTCACTATTTATAACTCCCGCGGGAACAATATATTAGATCCCTCCAACAATACAAGGATCAGGAGTTAAACTGCAGTCTAATAATTATGTATACGATACCACACAGATCCAGAGATTCTGGGTGCTTAGCCAATGTGCCAATCGTTAAAGTTCTGTAGCGTAGCGCAGTTATCTCTGTCCATCACTCTTGCATATTAGTGCGACAGTGACAGTCGCGTTTCGTTCGCTACGGAGCGTTATCGATTGACATGTTGGCTACGCACCCTGGTGTGGAATGTGGTGAAAGTTTAAACCGGTATCATTAAAAGCTTACTTCATGTGACGAGAAAACGGAAACGGAAGAAATGTAGGGAAAAGGCAAAGTAGGGAAAAGATGGATGCACTGAGTATGAGAAAATATACCAACGGGCGGCAGACAGTAAAACTCATGCTCACGCCGACCTCGCGCAAACAAATGGTAATTCACACTTTATTTATATTACGTCGGTGACAAACAAACATACGGCCCGCCTGATGGTAAGCAGTCTCCGTAGCCTATGTACGCCTGCAACTCCAGAGAAGTTACATGCGCGTTGCCGACCCTATTATATATTTGTTTATGTTTAAAAATATTTAACGTCTGACGCCTGCAAGTCCAGAGGAGTTAGATGCGCGTTGGTCCGCGACCAAACAGTGATAGACGATGACATTGTCCGCAGACGCAACGACTCGCAGATGCACCGGCTGGTGCCGTGGCTGAGCCGCGAGCTGCACTACCTGCTGAACGAGAACGCGGGCCACATGTCGTACGTGCTGGCGCGCCTGCTGGAGCTGCTGCCGCAGCACCACGTCACGTCCGCCGAGTTCGCCGCCGCCGTGCAGCGCTACTTCGGCGACCGCACCGAGCACTTCCTGCACGAGCTGCACTGCTTCGCCTCCACGCCCTACGACATGGCCGGCTACGACCGCCAGGTGCAGTACACCACCGACACCAGGATCTCCACCGTGGTCAACGAGATCTCCAGCACGGACTCCGACTCGGACTCCGACATCGTCATGGTGTCGGCGTCGGCCCCGCCCCCCGGGCCCCCGCCCGGGCCCTCCGGCGTGGTCCCCATCGAGACCGTGTCCCGCTCCGGCTCCGACGACGACGGCGAGGTCGTCGTGGTCGGCTACATCAAGCCGCCCGCCGACCGCACGCCCGAGGTCGTGGACCTGCTCGGCTCCGACAGCGACGTCGTCGTGCAGGAGGCCCCGGAGCCCGAGCGCAGCCTCGTCAAGCTGAGCCTCACGCGGCGCCGCCCGCCCAGCGACAGCGACAGCAGCTACGTGCCCGAGCCCGAGCCCGAGGGCCGGCCCCGGCGCAAGCGGCGCCGCCGCTCGGGCTCCACCACGGACTCCGAGCGGCTCACGCCCTCCCCGCCCGCCCCGGCGCCGCCCCCGGCCTGCTCCTCCAGCTCCTCCGGCTCCGAGCCCGCCCCGTCCTCGTCCGAGTCCGAGGACTCCGAGGACCGGCGTCGGCGCAACCCGAAGCGCACGCGCCGGAAAAGTCGCAAGGACAAGAAGCGCAGTAAAAAGAGCCCCCCGCGCCACCGCGCGCGCCGGGCCTCCGACCGGCCCAAGCACAAGCCCCCCCGCGGCCCCGGGGCCCCGGCGGCGCGCCGGCCCGAGGAGCCCGCCCCGGGGCCCAGCACGAGCCGGGCCGCGCGGCTGCGCAGCGTGGTCAGCGTGCCGGCCAAGTCCAGCGACTCCGGCTCCAGCGGGCCCTCCAACCTGCTGAACCTGCTGAGCAGCGCCATCCTCAACCCGCACTCCAACGTGCTGGCCTACAACAGCGACAGCGGCTCCGTGCCCGAGTCGCGGCGAGCCCCGGAGACGGAGCGGCTCATGCTGAAGGCGGAGTCGTGTTTCAAAACCGAATCTTCGGGCTCCGACCCGGAGGATGACCTGCCTCTTAACCTATCCGTGCAGCGCTCGCATCCGCTTTGAAGTGATAAATTTGTACACGTTCCTTCAACAATTGGCAGGAAATTGGTACCGACTCGCTTGAAGCGGGATGGAGCTTGTCTACGAACAGAGTGCTGCGAATCAAATCTAAACTAGAACTGGATTGTCTTATGTGGAACGTGTTAACGGTGAGGGTTCCTCTCGTGCGTGATATTGTGATACATTTATACTTAGGCGACGGACGCTCGGGTGACGTCATTGTATAGTAAACTATTTATGTAGATATTATTTGATCGATGGCTAAGTGCGTTGCGAAGACTGTTTTGATTGCTTTGCGAGATTTTCTTCGATTCTAAGGAGACTTATGTAACTCTTTAAGGCCGCCTCTCCGCATGTTTTGCTTACGTAAGTGCTTAGCGATAGGGACGAAGTTGTTTGTTAGAAGCATAACTAGATGCCGTCCCTAACGACTAAGTAACTATGTAAAGATATTTAAATAACCCGACTGCTGAAATAAATATACCTATGCCACAATCTTAATTTAATCTAACTTCTCTTCTGTTATACCGTCTAAAAAAGTAACGTTAGGCGCGCCAAAGAAATAGGACATACTCGTCATACGTTATAGTAATAGTACATCACTACAGAAGCCGGGACGAAAGGGGTTGCCGGCCGAAGTCATAGACTGATAGGTTTGAGGCGGGCAACCCCATATTTCCCGCTGAGGTATGTATAGTGATTTTCTTAACCATGCAATGAAATAAAGAACAAAAAAATTAGTTTTATTTTAAAAGCATAAGTAAATAAGACGAAAACTAACGTGTCTATTTCGCTATTTTTTAACTCTGTTTTAATAGAAAACAGATACTTCATACACTTATACTTTATTATAAGTGTAAAAAAGTACGAAAGCACGTTCTGAAGGAACCTTTAGAATTGACACTTGTTTATATTATGCTTCTCCTGCACTGTGTCCTTAACCCTTTTCCAGGCATAGTACGATTTATCGACCACATACGCGCCATTAGAATTTCAACTTTAGCGTTCCGATTTAAGGTTCAAATTAGATTACACTTTCAGGAAATGTTACTCGTCTTCAAATGAATCATCAAAGCTGGATTAATTGGAATATATTTGGCTTTTTTGGGAAAACCTTGTAGATTGGTGCGGCCTGGAAAAGGGTTAAGCATGGAGTACAATGCCCATAATGTTGAAGACTTCTTAGTTTCTGCCAGTTCTTTAAATATGCCAAAAACACGCGTTCTGAGAAACTTTTGGCTTTTTTGTGGTTTTCCAATTTATAAAATTGTCATAAGTAACCATATATTTAGCCTTTGATTTTGCCGGCAGCAAGTTCTGTATAGCCAATTCTGCTTCGGCTCTTAATTCAGGTGGGTTGCAATCAATAATCATTTCAGGCTGACGCAACTAGGAACAAAATAAGTTTTGTATGGAACTTGTTTCGCAAATCTTT
Organism: Cydia pomonella; assembly: GCF_033807575.1. NCBI lineage: Eukaryota > Metazoa > Arthropoda > Insecta > Lepidoptera > Tortricidae > Cydia > Cydia pomonella. The sequence goes on from NC_084708.1 coordinate 26,019,345, forward strand.
GCCAACGAAGAAAAATAAAACGTCAGTGCTATTTATTCTGTCAAGTTTACATCAAGTCAACTGTCAGCCTAATTGTTTTGTTTGTTATGAAGGCTTCAATGTTTTGTTCGGGTATTTCGTGCAATTTCTTTATTATTTAGTGAAAATATCGAAAATAGTGAACCGTGATCAATTAGTTACAATGCCACCGAGAAAACGGTTTATTAAGTGTGAAATATGTGGCAAGCGAGCCACTCGAGAAAATCACGAAAAAAGGGATTTTATGGCGAAGTTTCCCTTGGATAAAGACCGGTACGTATTGCTTTAGATACTTTTGACCTTATTTTGGTGCAGCGGGCTTTAAACACATCGAAAATTTGATATTTTATTTTTAGTTGTGAACTAGGGATGTACTAAAACTATCGATAATTGTATGTTTATTTGTATATCAGTGTAAGTAATTAAATAAAATATGTGAAATTTCCTGAGAACTTGCATCCAATATGACACAAAATTAATTCGTCGAAGATTTTCAGTGGAAAATTATCTATCATCTATGCATTAATGGTCATTATTTAACATATTTTTTTAAATCTAGTAATTATTTAATTACACAATTATATTACACAAATTGACTTAATCCCATAGAAAGCTCAATAAGACATGTGTTGTGGGTACTTAGACAACGATATATAGGTACATATAAATACATAGAAAACACACATGACTCAGGAACAACTATGCATGGTCAACACATAAATAAATGCCCGTACCAGGATTTGAACCTGGGACCATCGGCTTCATAGCCCAGTAGGCCAGACCGGTTCTCATGATTAACAGACATATAAATACATAACAAGTTAGAGCATTGATAAAGGGTTGTTGATAATTGGATGCCAAAAAAACATGATTTATAGATGCATATTAGCGCTAAATAATCAGTTGATCATCTCATTAGCAAACACTTGGAATATAAACTGTACATAACCAAGGCTGTATGTTTTCAGATGCAGGCAGTGGGTTAAATTTGTTGGGAACGAAGACCTGATACATCTTCCCATAGAAAAGTTACATTTATTGAAACATGTATCTGCAGATCATTTTGAAAATAGTGCTTTTAATAAAAAAAAATTAAGAAAAAAAAAATAGTGAAGGATTTTATAATTACATTCTGAGTGTAACGAGGTAATCTAAAATACAATCCTAGCGTAGTGAGGGATTCAAGTGTTAACGCCTATGGGTGGTATTCCACCTATGTAATTTCTTTGTCCAATGTGTATTGCGTCTCACATTTTGATTAATGACAGAGTGAGACGCAATGACATTGGACCAAGAAATTGGATAGGTGGAATACCACCTTAGGGTGGAAATATTTTTGCTACCACGTGATAAATTTACATACTGCTTTTCACATCACCTAAGAGGAAATTATTATGGTACAAATAAATAAATTTAATTAATGGTAATTAAATTAAATAAAACCTAAGAAGTATGCAAAAAGAGGAAAAAAAGTGATCCCTCCTAGAAGGGAAAAAAAGTGCTACTTTGATCCTTCCTAGTGGTGAAAAACAACAGGGTGTTCTAAAAAAAAATCGAGTCCACATTAAGCTCGACCACGTATTAGTCCACTCATAGAACTATCCACTATATAACATACAACTTAAATGTGGACTTGATCCTAACTTGATTTCGAGTACAAAATTTGTAGACAAGAGTCTATATTTCAACCCTCCCCATTTTATCGATATCGATAAGAAACGCAAGCGTGTAGCGTACTACACTATTTAAATTGCTTATGTTGGTACTATGGTTCTTTGACAGTTCTTTGTCGTACATTTTGGTAATGATTTGCGAAACAAAGGGATTCCACTCGCTAGTATGGAAGTCCCGTCTCTTAAAACGTAGTGATTATATTGATTATATGCTCTTTGAATCATTTCTTCATGGGTAGTTTCGTCCGAACTCATATTAAATTATTTATGACAAAAAAGCGGCCAAGTGCGAGTCGGACTCGCCCATGAAGGGTTCCGTGCCATTTATGACGTATTAAAAAAACTACTTACTAGATCTCGTTCAAACCAATTTTTGGTGAAAGTTTGCATGGTAATGCATATCATATATTTTTTTTATTTTATCATTCTGTTATTTTAGAAGTTACGGGGGGGGGGGGGGGGGGGGGGGGGGGGGGACATTTTACCACTTTGGAAGTGTCTCTCGCGCAAACTATTCAGTTTAGAAAAACATGATATTAGAAACCTCAATATCATTTTTGAAGACCTATCCATAGATACGAAAAATTATCAAGTTTCCCGCCAAACCTTTTTTTTCTATACGGTTAGAGGCACGTTTCAGTAGACATTTTTACCGCTACCTAGATACCTTTAGACGAAATATTAATATTTCAATGTGTATAATTATAAAAGGTGCCCGTGAGCATTGCAAGAGATTTTAACGGTGCATTCCTGATGGCAACAGAAGCAAAAAATGTTGACTTTTTGTGAAATTGGACAAAAAAAAAATTTTTTTTCCCTATTTCTTAACACTCCTGCGGTGGCAGCATGGTTCCATTTTTATCACTTGTCACTATGTCCGTCACTTTCGCGCTTACATACTTGTTAGAACGTGACAGGTATCGTGACAAATGATAAACAGCCGACCATCTTAGCCCTACTGTACATAAAACGTATTTTTTATTGATAAACACATAACCTAAAATTAACTAAAAGTTTTTATTTTATTTGGGGGTAGCCTCTCTAATACATTTTTTAAATTGTTTGATGTCAATCAATAGGTATGTCCAGACTAGACCTCAAAGTGGCAATACCACAGTCAAAAATGTGTTTTGTACCAACTTATGGCGAAAGAATGATTTCGAAAAACATTTAATTATCTCTGAAACTAAGCCTAATCCAGAAAATTTTATGACAGTTTCTAAATATTACCAGGAATGCTTAGTTAAAATGTCTCGCAATGCTCACGGGCACCTTGTATATAGTTTAGAAAAAAATTGATAATAATGTGTTATTTGTTATGTTAACGTGGATTTATTATGTAAATAAAACTGCATAAGTACATACCAAATCGTTTATTGTTTTTTTAAATACGCATAGTGGCAGAATGTCATGATGCCTGTGCCACAAATTGGAATGGAAATTAAAAAAAAAAGGACTTTGCCGGCCTAGGCCTGCAAGATTTGTATGAAATTCCATTAACGACCTCTTGTCCTAGCTGTACCTGAAACGTCATACTTCGCAGCCTATTCTAAGGAATATAACATCAATATTTCATTGCGTGTTTGAGAAAAAGTAATAAAACATTAACCTCTGTTGTTCAGCAGTCGGGTAAATTGGCAGGCTACTAATAAGACTTTATTCCGTACGTAGTACTCTGTTTATATGCCCTTACGAATCGTCGGCAGTAACAAATATTTTGAAATTCAACGTTATATTGGCGCCCAACTATTTTAAATTTTATTCTTCCCTATATGAAAACTTCAAAGAAAAAGATAGGGCTTAATTCGAGATTGAAATAAAAATACTAAAAGCATAGATTCCATGAATGGTTTTAACATTCCATGTAAGTTAACCATTGAATTACAAATATTTAAGTCCTGTGTTTCTCTTGGAAAAAGTACTTGTGATGTACAAAATGTTGCGACGATTGTCCCGCCCGACTTCAGTTTGTATTTACGGAACGTTGTGATACGGGTATTTAATTAGATCGGTAACTGCATTATTATCGTAAGTTTTATTTATAATCAAAATGGAAGATAAAACTATTGAAATAAATGTACAATAGACAAAATTATTGGACGCCTTTTATTTATTATCTAGCTTAACCCCTCGAATGTTTAGGTAGGTACGCCGTGGTCTACATTGTTGAAGTAACATTCTTCCTAATAAGGTTAATATTTGCTAGGTCGTGCCAATGATGTTGGCGTGTGCCATGGATATAACATGCGAGTCAATCAAAATGTACAAAGCAAAGCACTAAAATTTATTATCAGCATAAACTACATATCACGAGAATAAATAAATACACACATACGCTATGCTATAATATAAATAAATATGTCTAAGTTAAAAAGCTAGTACATATTTACAGAGTGCAACAATGTATAGAAAAGCAGTCACATGGCATTTAAAACATATCTACTTCATAGTAGGCTGTTAGAATGAATCTAGTGATGTTCGCAGTGAATGCAGCACAGCAGGCATTGGGAGGCTGCCTGAAATGAAACGGGGAGGTTAGCTCAGAGAATATGTGTAATAGAAGCTAGAGTCAAAGAAAAATAATTTCATTGCTCCAAATACGCATAGAACCGTTGGGCGCAGTGCCACAAACAATTCAAACTAGTCATGAAAAATATCTGGACGACCGAGCTTTCCCCGGGAAACATGTAAAAACGCGTTTTCCCAGAGATGAGACGTAGATCGATTATTCGCGCCCGAAAACCGTATAGCAAATTTCATTGAGGGCGTTTCCGAGATTCCCGAAATATATATATATATATAGGTATATATATATACAAGAATTGCTCGTTTAAAGGTATAAGATTACCATACAAAGGTACCCGTTTTCATTGCCTATGAGTGTAGGTTATGGCGTACGCTGTTAAAATAACCTTCATGCGTTCATGTAAAGTTTATATTGGCTCGCTGGCGGCTATGTTGTTGGCGTGTGAGCGACGTTTTTATTTAGTCCATGGCGCTATAACGGTTAATTTTCTTAACGAAATTTTAATAGTATAAATGGCTTTATTCCTGTAGTATAAAAGTGATCAAATAGAGACCTAACTAACCTAACCTAAACAAACAACTATAGAGCTGTAATGCTCATGTAATAACTTTTTTTTTAAATCTTCCAATTTCTCCAAAATCTCTAGTCAACCACACGCACACACATGCAATAAAACAACGCGTATGAGGTATATTTGTATTCACTTCATTAAACTCTTACAAATCAACAACTATCATTAAAATTAAGTCGTTAATAATATTACGGCATTTTTGCATCACTTAACCTTTTCAACGCCTAAAGTGGGCATAGTTTACAGCGTTATACGCAAAACTAGATATGAAGACAATAGAGAAGTAGGCACAAAATGGAAAAATATATCGTAGGCCTTTTTAACAGTTAACTAGATGGCGCTGTACGCGTTCTGGTCATTGTATTGTCAAATGTTAACGTTCGTTCCACTTTGCGCGTCTTCATAATCCTGAATCTATGTTTAGCCATAGATTCAGGATCCTCTTTACATTGATAACGGCTTATTGTAGCGTTCAAAAGGTTAACCTTTTGAACGCCAAATACGTCATATGACGCGCGCGGCTACAGCCCAATATCAACCTTCATGCGTACCGACAAGGTTCACGATTAAGCGCCGCGTACGATAGGCGTGGCGTTCGAAAGGTTAAACGAAACGTGATTATCATCAAAATTATGGCGACATTAAAATTGTATCACTTCCCGTCACTAACCTAAGGCTCTTATAATACTTGCAAGGCAGGACAACACAGCATCTGAAGTAAGGACAATAAGAACGAAGAATTTCGTACATTCACCCGCCTGGTTCCCGTCTCTATCGCACAGACCTCGGGCAATATCGTCAGTCATCGCCTCCCGATTGATATTGTGGCAGATGATAGTTTAGATGCAATTTAAAATTTAAAAAACCGTCAGCCATTTGTATCGCGGTGGAAAGACCGTCAGCTGGTCACCGGCTGACGATTTTTTAAATTCATAATAGCATCTAAACTATAATCTGACAAAGTATCAAAAGGGGGGCGACGACAAGTTTTTTTACGTGTTTCGGTAGCTGCCATTCCTCAGCCCACCAACGGAGCGGCAGCTGACGTCCACGAGGGTCATCATACATTGCCGTTAACCACTATTCGGGAAGCGATTGGTCATGGAATTGCACAGAGGCATTCACCGCTGGCATCACGGCGAGACAGCAATATAATTATGCGCATGCGCGCGCATTACCCCGCAATGTACGAAATTCTTCGTAGTTAGCGTCTGTTCTTTAGTGGCTCGCTCTCGAGGAAATTATTTAAGAGTGTACTGTAAGCGTGCGTAGTGTAATATCAACCTAAAACACATTTACTTAGGACTCAATTTCGTGTTGGCGTGGTGCCTTTAAAAATATTTTGATAGCAAAATTTAAAGCTTAGACATATTAAGGCCTTTTCTATTAATTACACAATCCCAAAATAAAATATTTCGTTGAATCAAAATGAGAAATGCTGCAAATTTTTCCTCGAACGCCGATTCAAGTTAACTTAGTCACTTTCAAACTTCAATATAATTATAAAGCATAAATAAGCACACAAGAAACAACTGGTGTCCAGCCCCAATCGTCCCTTTTGTGTAAATAAATAAAAACCAGCTGAATTTTATAATAATATGCAGTGCCAACTTAGTATAATTGGCTTCTCATAGTATATGTTTAACAAACATGGAAACTATAGGTCTAGATTAAGAGAAGAAAGTGTAATAATTATTTCATTTTCTTTATGCTGTTGGTATGTATGTTAACATTATGTACTTAATAATGAACCTCCAGGTCTATGATTCTTAAGTATGTTAAGTACTCTACATTGTACTTCAAATCCATTTGTATATGTGACTGTTTGTGTTCTAAATGAAAAAAAAAAAAAATATTTTTTGTATGACCGTTTGTTTCATATTTAAATAAATAAATAAAAATAAAAAATAGTAAAACGTTGAAAATAATTAACCTTTTGACCGCCAACGATGTCATATGACGCGCGCGGCTACAGCCCAATATCAACCTTCATGCGTACCGACAAGGTTCACGATTACGCGTGGCGTTCAAAAGGTTAAAATGTAAAGTGGGACGACATGGCTTATTGACCTCTGGACGGTTGACACAGCCTAGGCGATCATCACATTAGATACGCCGCACGTCGGTCCGGCGTGCGAGCAGGACGGCACATACCCGCATAGTGGTCTCCCTCGCACACCGGAGCGGCTGGCGGGCCCGAATCGATGTGTGATAACCGCGTGAAGCACTACCTACACTAACTTAAGTATTGCGTTGCTCATAACACTTATAAGGCAAGAGACCCTGTCGTACAGTCAGCATCAATAGTAGCGGATGAAACAACGCGCCAAAACTATCTGATATTGCGGATAACTTTTCCAAATATAGATAAATCTCTATAATTTACATTCAAAAGTTATCTTTTACCGACTTAAATGTTCTACATATAGAACCACCACATTTTGTTAAGCTGGTTCAGAATGGTAGATACTTTTGAAACCTTGTTTTATCCGCTACTTTTGATGCTGACTGTACTAGGGTCTCCCCACACATATCGACGCGATAACGTCAATAGCCGATAGAAATAAGCTTTGGCTACGCGTTAAGAAAGAAAATAACTTCGCCGCGTCGTAAAGCCGCGTTTTTACTTAATAAATAAATAAATATTATAGGGCATTATTACACAATACACAGATTGACTAAGACCTACAGTAAGCTCAAGAAGGCTTGTGTTATGGGTACTCAGACAACGATATATATATATATACAAATACTTAAATACATAGAAAAGACCCATGGACTCGGGAACAAATATTTGTGCTCATTACACAAATGCACTTACCGGGATTCGAATCCAGGACCATCGGCTTCATAGGCAGGGTCAACTAGTCCAGACCGGTCGTCAATCTAATCAGGTCGGTTGGCTTCATGTTCTGAGCGAGTAACCTTTCGTTCGTTCGGTTAATGGAACCACTTGCTCCAATAGTAGGTAAATAGGAAGAACAATTGATCAAAACAAAATGTTTGCTCAGAACACTTAAGTGAAAACGCAGAGTAAGGCGTCGACCGAGCCAAGCCGAGTCGGACGACAACTTTTTCGCTCTTTTTGCACAGACATAAAAAAAAATCTATCGGCGTTTGCCGATAACTCGTCGCCGTCGATAGGTGTGAGGAGACTCTTACGCGCTAGTAAAGCATATAAACGTTAATCTAAGTTATATGATAGATTACTGTTATCCTTACTATTTTAAGTAGTCACCATCAAGTGACAAGTATTCGCATGGCGACCAGGTGTGTTGCAATATATTGGCTGATCCTGAATGTACTCTACAAATAGTGTACGTGTTGTGCAAATATTGTGAGTATAGTTCACTTAACTATACTACTATACAGAAGGTTACACTACGAATCGATCGAAAGTTAATGATAGAGGACCTTAAAAGTCGGTAGTCAGACCAAGATAAGTTGGCAGTGGTTTTCGTAGGCCAGACAGTGCAAGTGTTATGTTGAAGGTCAAACTTCTATGAAATTATGACTTGCACAGGCTGGGCTGGTAAAATTGCTGCCAACTTATCTTGGTCTGACTCTAACACCCCCATGTATTTTCGGTGAAATTGTCGTCTGTTTAATCTGTACGTTGTGTTGACAGTGGACCCGAATAAGTGTATTACTAGGTATAAAATGTTAGAAAAATAAGACTATAAGACTGAGCAATAACTGTAAGTAGGTATGCAATGTAAGTATACGTCCTAGCGGACCTTTATTGAAAAGGACCTTCCTACGCAGCAATTGTGTTCAATGGTTTGGTATTAGTAAGTCGTTCGTTTTGTAGCTGGCCCTGGACGGCTAATCCTTTGCCTATTGTAAGTAAAACCGCACGTGCTACTACCTGCAAAAAATAATTCTTGTTGGCACCTGAGCGCGGGCTAGTCGCACGCTCAATAAATTTGTGTAAGTGCGGTCTCCGATAACGCGCTTTTGTTATGCATCTCGATGACACATTTTAGACTAGTTCTGTAGCTATCAGCTCTCCGGCACTCAGTAACCGGAGAGGGACCACCCACAGCCACGCAAAATATTTTTCCATTAGTTACATTTCAATCTTGTTGCAATTCCTATGTATTTCAAGAACCAGTCAGTCAAGTCAGTCAAATCCGGTAGTCAGTCGTATTTCAAAAACTGGTTAAAGCGAACGAAACTTTTTTTTATGGAGGTAAGAAGTACGTGCGGTATTACTTACAATAGACAAAGGATTAGCCGTTCGGGGCCAGCTACGAAACGAACGACGATATGTAAGATGTACGGGTGAGGCGACTTCCGAGTTATGCCAACATGAAGTGCAGTGAGCCTGGCCACCTTATACTGAAAATGAATTCTATTCACGTATAAACAGAATTCATTTTAGCATAACATGGCTAGTTATTCAAGGTTGACCAGTTATTGAAGAGTGGCCAGTAATTGACGATTTACTCTATAATGTATGCAATAATATCTTGCACAAGGAAGCACGCAAAGCTTTATTTATACCTACATTCATATACGACTTTCACACCGAAGTTTCTAATGAGCTTCTCTGAACGATATCATCAGAGATTTTACCAGACACATGAGGAAACCGAACTAATCCCAATATTAGCTAGTTTTCCCTTCAGGCTGGAAGTATAATACATCCGTAAAGCTAGTGTCTGCGCCAATACTTGGGATAGATAGTCAAGCGGACCCCGGGCTCCCCGGGTGAGCCATTAAGATAATTTGTAGTTACAGCGTGTACTATATATTTTTGCGCGCTTCGATATGCAACATACTATTGCATCTGAGTTTAATATCCGTTTGAGCAACGTAATGGTTAGCTGTATATCCGAATTATCTATCTTATATAAAATAAGTCCGTTCATATTACTTCAGAAAGGATAGCAACCATCAAACTTTAATAAATATTAATTCACCAAAAAACCAAAACGAATCAAAATATTTTCCCTGTAGCAATATTTCGTCGAACTATTTCCATCCCTGTCTTCCAAAGAGATATGAACGGAATCTCTCCCTCGCACACTTAAAGTGCATTAAAATATACTCGACCTAGTTCTAAAATTCATTATTAATAATAATGCCTATATCTATATACAATATACATAAAGACAACCCGTCTTATTATTTGCAGGGACTGTTTCTAAACGTTTAACATTCATTTATACATATCAACGTCTGTTTTCTTATCTAAATCTAAAGACTAAAATGACATGTCAGTTAATGTTGTGTTTTTATCCAAACATTGACCGCCTCGAGCGGGGTTCGAACCTGCGACCCTCTCTGTAATATACCTTAAGAGTTTTTCCACTTTTAAATATATTCCATTCTCCATGATTTTTTATATGTTATTGACACAATGAAAAACTAGGTTTATAGGTTTTTCTTTTTTTTTTTTCAAAATTTGCAATACAATTTTTTTTAGAGCTAAACCTATAATAAACCTAGAATATATTATGCTGAAGCGATCGACACCAAAATCAAAGTGATTTAAGATTTAGTCAGTTGAAAACGTTTTCTCCAGAAATGAATTTTCATAGAAAAACTACGGTTATTTCGCTAGAATCGAAAAACTATTTTTCTCTCTTAACTTAATGCAAACTGCGTTTAGAATCTTTACATATCAATCATACAGAAATAAGAAGTAAAAGAGTGCTCACTCCATACATCAGTTTTGTTACCAAACAGTGGTGGCAAACAAAGATTTTCCGCTAATATTATAACCAGAGTAAGCGTAGGAGTTGAAAATAGAGTTCCGGTTACTCTGGTTATAATATTAGTTGAAAATCATTGAACATTAGACTCTTTGTTTGCCGCGATATCTATTGTCGAGTAGCAGTACTGAGAGTCCCGCTACTCGATGCTAGATGTCGACTGCGTATATAATAAGCATTTTGGTACCAAAACTGATGTATGGAGTGAGCACTCTATTACTTCTTATTTCTCTATGATATCAATACAGCAAAGTACAGAGAGAAGGAAGAAAAAATCCCCTTTGGTCGAACAAGCCTCGGTAGCTCAGTCGGTTAGAGACTGGACCAATGTTCGCATTTTTGATTAAGTATTTTAGTCTTCAGTATATAAGTTATGTATCATGTAAACTGTAGTCAGTATAGAAACAGTCCCCGTACATTAAAACACGAACAATCGGATCAGTGGCATCGAGGCCGCAGCCCTCGGACAACCTACTTGCAATACTATTCCAACCGTCCTTTTCACGTCGATATCATTTTTTATTCGGACGCCATATTGTATTCCATTTTTTTTCTGTTCTCTGATTTTACGAGACGAGATTGAGGAAACTTTAACTCAGGTCTATACTCTGTATCTTTAGGTATTTAAATAAAAGTACACATAATCTACCCTCAAATGGCTTCTTAAGCCAGTTGAGGGTAGATGAAAACATTACATGATCAAATAATGTAGGTTAAAGTCAGGTCGTTCAGTGACAGATTCAAGCGGGTTTGTATTTGGTTGGTTAACTAATAAATGTTATAACTACCCGAAAATGCACAAATTGTTTGTTTACTTTTATTAAAATACCTAAAGTTACTAAAACTAGCGTCTGCGCCAATAATTACGATTAGGTTGCTAAATCGGACCCCGGGCTCCTTTAGGGTGCATTCGGGATTCCCGGGACAACATTAAGATGAGATAATTTTGTAACTAAGCTGTATTAGTGGCGTACCGTCTCGATGTCACTCCTACAGGGGGGGGGGGGGGGGGGGCTACAACAGGAAGGGGGAACACTATTCAGGGTTAACCTCCACCACGGTGTTCATGTGCTGCGGGTGCGGCTTGAACTCCACCACCTCCTTCCACACCAGGTCTGAAAGAAACAACAACTTACTGTCAATTTTTTTTTATTGCTGACTGTACTTCATCTCATTGGCATGTCTATCAAGAACTTCTTGAGAGCTTTATAACGAGCCTAAACTCGATGAGTTTGTGTTTTTCCATCGAGGAGTTCCTTTGATGACCTTCCGGCATGTTAGCATATCATGGCATTGTCATCGGAATTTCAGTAGTGTGTATAGTATTTCAACTGCATTAGATACCATTGCGCTATGATTAGTTCGCCTCGACACGCTAGCAAATGCATTTGAGTGCGAAGAGCAAAGATAATTTGATATAGAGGTAAGTAGGTAAGGGTATTGTCAAAGAAAAATTGGTAGCCACTTAAATTTACTGCCATCTTTCGACACGTAATTAAAACTTTTCGAACGCCATTTGACTTTGATTCTAATTATTTCACTGATATTGTGTACAATTTGTTAATATCAAAAAGTGACGCCATCTAATGGATGAAAGTCCAAAGGTTATAGCAGCAGCGTAGGCGCCATAATGGATGGAGCGATAATGCCCGGTAAGATGGCGCCACTTTTTGATATTTGACAAATTGAACACATATCAGTGAAAGAATAAGTGTCAGAGTCAAATGGCTTTCTAAAAGTTTTAATTATGTGTTGAAAGATGACAGTAAATTTACGTGGCCACAAAGTTTTCTTTTTTTTATGATAGAGGAGGCAAACGAGCATAAAAACAGTTAAAACAGTTGTTAAGGTTAAGTACCTAGGACATATGATCACGGAAGATCTACATGATGATCTAGATGTGGAAAGAGAGAGGAGAGCGTTGGCAGTACGAGGAAATATGCTCGCCCGCAGGTTTGCACGCTGTACACAGGAAGTAAAGATAACATTGTTCAAGGCTTATTGCCAGTCGTTTTACACGTGCAGCCTGTGGGTGAGGTTTACACAAAAGGCATATAACACGATACGTGTGCAGTACAACAACGTCCTCAGAATGCTGCTGAAGCGACCAAAGCACTGCAGTGCCTCTGGCATGTTCGCAGAGGCAAGGGCAGATGACTTCTTTGCAATTAGGCGCAAACGAATTGCCTCTCTGCTGAAACGTGTGCGCGGTAGCAACAACAGCATGCTGAGGACGTTGGCCGAGAGACTCGACTGCCCGCTCACTAAATACTGGGTCGGTGTGGTGATTGGGAGGGATAAGTCGGTTAAAGCCTATTGGTGAGGTGGTAATTTAAGGTATGGATTAGTTTGTAGTTGATTAACATAGATAATAAGATAGCTATTAAGATTTTTACTAATATCGCTATGGATTTTTTTTTAATGGTCCGAAATAAACTATTTTTATTTTTTTTATTTATTTATACGGATCACCTGATGGTAAGCGAATACCGTCGCCCATGGACACCTGCAACACCAGAGGGGTTGTAAGTGCGTTGCCGGCTATTAAGGTGGGAGTACGCTTTTTTCTTGAAGGTCGTATCGGTCCGGAAATACCGCAGGCGACAGTTCATACCATTCTTTGAAAATACACCTCTATTTCATATTCTCTTTGCGAAGAGTAAAGATTGGACAGTTATTGCGAAAACTATCTTTCGGCTTACCCTACTTCGAAACTCCAGGCACGCCCGTGACTAACAGCAAAGTTCAAAAAGTGATTAGTGACTAATCGTCAACCCTATTGCTAAGACAATAAAGTCGACAATGATCGAAGAACCGACAGCAAGCGGTCAAACCGGTGCTCATTGAGTGCCGAGTATTGATTTACGGACGATAGGCTAGACGGCTATTAGCGCGCAGATAACGTATCTACGTTAAAGTTATGGCATTCGTTTTGTTTGTCTATAAAGTATTGGGGTTCATATCCCTGATACTAATACTGATACTGAATTAATAGTTCTGTTAATTCAATTCAAAACAACTAAGGGCTTGTGCACAAATCACGCGAGGTTTTTTCGGCTATTTTTTTACCCCTCCACCGATAAAAAATAAGATAGTCTAACCAGAGAGTCAGTTATCATCACTCCTACATCGGGGCGTCTGGCAGCTGTCCATCAGTGAAGGCTAGATAAGAGAGGTCTCGCTGGTTACCCAAGAGAGAGATGCCTTATGACATTAAGTCCGACAAAAAGATAGAAAGAATTAAGGTACCTTTCCACTTGTCGACGGGCAGGTCCATGTCCTCGAAGCTCTGGTCGTAGGGCGCCGACACGGGCTCGTCGCTCGGGTCCGCGTACTGCTCGAGGTACTTGTGCGCCAGCGCCTGCTCTGCCGTGATACGTCTGTAGACAAACAAACACTATTATTTATTTTAAACTTTATTGCACTTAAAAAAAATACATCAGGCGGACTTAATGCCACTATAGGCATTTTCTACCAGTCAACCGTAAGACAAAATAGATGAGCGTCAAGGTGGGTGCAGTGAGAAATAAACAAAAAACCGAAACTTTTGAGCGAAGTAAAATTTCTACATAAATACTATGTTTAATTATACCTTATGAATATGAGTACACTAAATATATATATAAATATTAAAGGAGCGAAATACACCATGCATGGCCTACTGACTCGCCTCCAATGATAAGCAGCTGCCAGGCACCAGAATCAAGCAATACTAAGCACGAAGTTGCACCAAACCATCTATCAGAGTTATTGTGAAAGTACTACGAGTATATCATAATTGTGTCTCAAAATTGTAAAATTGTTGAATATGTACCAATTTGTGCCACTTTGGCAATAGTTGTAAGGTGCAAATTGTAATTTGAAATAATAAAATAAAATTGTAGTTCGTTACAATTTCCTTGTAAGCAAAGTTGGACAATTCTCATAAATAAATATCATAGGACATTACAAATTGACTAAGTCCCAAAGACAACGATATATACAGGGCGTCCCAAGACTACGGGATATCAAGGGAAAGTACAGTCAGCGTCAAATACTTTGTAGCAACCAAAGTAGCCAAATAGTTCGGTACACCATATATTTAGTATGGTGTACCGAACTATTTGGCCACTTTGACTGCTACAAAGTATTTGACGCTGACTGTACCTTAAATATCGTAGATACGATATTTTGCTGAAAGAACACTTTGTTATTTTTAAAGGTCAGTAATTCTGCATTTAAAGGTTTTCTAAGAATTACTTGCTTCATCTGGGAATCGAACCGACTTAAATGTGAAAAAAAAAATCACCCCTATTTTTATGATGACAATCGAAAGAATGGACAAAAAATAATAATTCTTCTTAAGTAACATAGTATTTTAAAAGAAAAGAACAACGTAAAGCGTTAAAGTCAAATTAAAAAAAAAAAATATCGATTCGCAGATGAAGCAAGTAATTCTTAGAAAATGTTTAAATGCAGAATTTCTGACTTTTAAAAATAACGTAAGGTCTTCTTTCAGCAAAATATCCTATCTACGATATTTAAGGTACTTTCCCTTATGTACCATAGTCTTGGGACACCCTGTATAATATATAAATATTTATAAATACACAGAAAACACCCTTGACTCAAGAAAAAATATCCATGCTCATCACACGAATAAATGCCCATACCAGGATTTGAACCCGGGACCATCTGCTTCATAGGCAGACAGGTCCCACTAGGCCAGACAGGTCGTCAAATTCTCATGAGATGTGTCACCGTCGTACTGATTGATCATCAAATGAGCCGAACATTGAGCGAGGTTCGCCGCTCGTTTTCTCGTAGCTCTGTCTTACTGATGACAATGATGACTCATTCGCATAAATACATAATAGTCGTCAATAGTTCGTGAAACATTTTTGACGTCATTGTATAAACAAACATATTGAATACAACACATGCAATAACTTCGGGTTTTGTAGCGTTACGTCAAATAAACTAACTAAAATAACTTATAGTACGAATATATAATGAAATGTATGAGAAAGTGGTAATTTATACAGGGTGACCTTAGCCATTGGACAAACCCTGAAATCCCACGTAGGGTTATTTCTCAGGAATGCTCTGACGTTAATATTTTTTTAATTAGAACAAAAGATAAAAAAAAAAACAAACAAAAGTTATTTGCAATAATCGACAAAAAGAAACACACTGTGTTAATCTTTGGCAGTGTTTTTGACAATTTGTTCGAAATATTTGATAATTATGACATTTTTCAAAAGTCAGAAGTACGGAAGGTGGAGATAAGGAACGTAATCTCCATGTACCAAAAAGTGTCATCAAAAATTTTAAATAGGTGGCGCTACAATACCTAGAGTACTTGAACAAAAATATCAAATCATAGACAGCGCAATTCACTCCGTCAATAACGCCTAGGTTCTTAGCTACTCTAGCGCTACTCTGGAGAGATTTGGAACTATTATTTATAGCTGACAGCTGGACACTTTTGCAACAGTTCTACCATAAGAGATGCCACTCCTCTTAATTCCACACTTCATAGTCAGAAGCTTATTAGCGTCATAAATAAAAAAGATAATCAAAAAGGTTGAAGAAGGTTCGATACTATTCTTTGAGGATATTACCTTAGGAGCTACTAACTCATACAGGCTGCTCCAAAGTAAAAATTGTTAATTTGTTAATTTCGTCGAAACCGCTACACCGGCTGTTATGATACTTTGTACACTGGTTCTAAATACCCTAATGCATATGTACATTTCGGCTTTGTCCAATGGCTAGGGACACACTGTATACATATACATCATAAAATTCATAAATCATATGCACACCTTACTGATGTTAACTTCTATTTTTTTACGCACACACATAGAACATACTTATAATGCAAATGCAGTCGCCATCAGATATATCTGAGCGGCCATGGTACTCACATATATCTGAACACGCCTCTATTGTCAAGGCATTTGAGTTCGTGTACTGTGTGTTCAGATATTTTTGAACACCTTGGCCCCTCCGATATATCTAATTAAAAAAAAAAGCGACCAAGTGCGAGTCGGACTCGCCCATGAAGGGTTCCGTACCATTTATGACGTATTAAAAAAAACTACTTACTAGCTCTCGTTCAACATTTTACCACTTTGGACACACATTTTACCACTTTGGAAGTGTCTCTCGCACAAACTATTCAGTTTAGAAAAAAATGATATTAGAAACATCAATATCATTTTTGAAGACCTATCCATAGATACCCCACACGTATGGGTTTGATGAAAAAAGTTTTTTTGAGTTTGAGTGAGTTAGTAGTATGGGGAACCCCCAAAATTTATTGTTTTTTTTTTTTCTATTTTTGTGTGAAAATCTTAATGCGGTTCATAGAATACATCCACTTACCAAGTTTGAACAGTATAGCTCTTATAGTTTCGGAAAAAAGTGGCTGTGACATAAACGGACAGACAGACGGACATGACGAATCTATAAGGATTCCGTTTTTTGCCATTTGGCTACGGAATCCTAATAAAAAAGGATTGTCTAACTCGTCTGCAATGGGGTATGAGATACACAAACCAGATATTTAATAAATCTATCATAAGCCCATTTAGCCCAGGCCTTTAAGTCTCTAAGCATGGCAATTTATTTACTTGGAATAATTTATGTTCAACATTTAAAAAGTAGGATGGCATGAAGGTAAGGCACCGCATTCTGATTACACTTCGTATTAGCTTAGATTTAAAAAGCATGAGTCGTTATGCTCGCACGTCACTTGCAGTCGTTGGCACGCGCGAGGCATCTATGACTCGATCATTGGAAATAGTAGAGTCGAGTCACGAGAAGCGCCGCTGAACGTTACGTGTTGTATTTGTAATGGATAGATATACAAGCCAATTCAAACGTATACAGACATCAAAATTACATCTGACTGAACAATGTTATTTAGTTATCGTACGTCTCGCCCGCGTCAATACACGTACTAACTTTACTAATAAGTTTTGGTTTCTTTGTTCAGTATATAATATAATAAGTATTAATATTTAAAAATATTAGTAAAACACGTTGTAAAAAAAAAAAATCTAGTGCTAACCACCAATTATCTGTTAACCTGTTGCTACCGGTGGGAACCTATAATTGGCTCTTTGTTATTTATATATATAACTAGTGTACAATTTATAGCTGTTGGTTCTTCGAAAAATAAATAAATAAAAACCGGCAAGAAATTAAAACTAAAATAAATATTTAGTTAAAGCCAGGTGCAAAGATAATTTATGCCCGCAGGGGCAAATACTTCTGTGCAGTGGGGTCAACTATCTCCGCAGCTGACTGTACATTTTAAGAATATATATATTGTACTCTATCTCTATTCCGCTACTTAAAGGTTGTCTGGAAGAGATCGCTTTTTAGCGATAAGACCGCCTGTTGTTTACCTCTTCTTTATGTGTTGTATTAATTGTATTGTTTCTGTATTGAGGTGTGCAATAAAGAGTATTTGTATTGTATTGTATTGTACTCACTTGTCAGCGTCCAATTCGAGCATGAGCTCGAGTAAGTTGATGGCGAGCGGGTTGGCCCCTCGGAACACCTCGCGGAAATCTCGGCGCACGAGTGTAGGTAATGATTGGATGTAGTTGCGGGCCTGGACACAGAATTTTCATTATAACATATTAAATAAATAAATAAACCTTTAAAGTAAGAGTTTTACATTAAAAAAACTAAATTTACAGTCATCCGGTGAGTTAAAACGTATCTACCTAAAAGCAAAAGCTTGATCACATACGAGTATTTATATTATATCCTCTTCAAAAACCGAAAGTAAATAGATTATTCCATTTTGGAAATGGATGCTATTGAGAACATCCAAACACAAAAGCACACACACACAGCCTCTCATACACCCTTTACGATGTCTCGACCTGAATGCATCTACCATATCCGTTCCATCGTGGGTAAAAACATGTGTCAACGTAATAGCCTAGCATTTTCTGAGGACATTATCCTTCTATCTATTCGGATCTTACGTTTACACATAAATTTCTTATCCTATTAATTAAAAAAAAAACACTCAACTATGAGTCTAAAATGAAATCGATTAATATTAGCTCATTTATAAAAATCAGCTTGCAGGTCGTCGCTACGGTCCTACGATGTATCGAATGACATACATACATTTTATGCGTCTTAATCAAAAGATAATAATCTCTCTGTTAATCACGTAAAAATCATTAAGCACTGAACATTAATTAATCAATAATGTAGAATTTAGAGCAAACCAGGTGTTTGTCATAATTAGCATAGATAAAACATTAGTAACAATTCTCAAGCAGGCAACCTACATTCTTGAGAGGAATGCAGATATTTGAGTTAGCCTCGATAATAACTAGTCCACGATGTATCACTATACACAAACAAGTTATCTTCATAAGCACTACATAAGGTTTATAAGATGACTTGGATATACTAAGCAAATCACCCGGGCCTACCGCGACATTGATAATCGAAATTTCGTAAGTCCTCAAAACTCCTATCTATATCGATTTGACATATATTTCGTATCATAATAGTGAAACAAATTCTGTTCAAATTTTGCGTAATACCAAGAAAAAATGTGGCTTTTCATCAGAAAAGGGTCTTTATGCTTGATGTACACAAGGATGCTTCTCTGATGGAAGGCCACAAATAATGTTTTTGATTTTAACACAAATAAATGCTCTTACTGGAATTCGAATCTAAGACCAAAAAAATTGTAGACAGGATCACTATCAACTAGGTTGTCTAAAGTGGTCGCATATGTGACCGCTAATTAATGACGAAACTACAAAATGGTTTCTTTCCTATAGTTCGTTTTTTATTAGCATTAGAAAGAAGGTAAGCGATTTTGACGTGTCTTTTTTTTACATATTATTTATATTGTTACATATTACAATTATAACTCATATATGATCATTTACATTATTTTGCTTTCATAAGTAATAGTTACTGATCTTTAAAAAGTTATCTTAAAGTCTTTAAAATGTTATTATTCGTCATTCATTAGCGGCACCCGGCCACTTTAAGCTACATGATAGTGATCCTGCCTACAAAGTTATTGGTCTTAGGTTATCTTTTTCATAATGCTAAAAAACGAACTATAGAAACTATAAAAAGTAAATGTGAATACTCGTACTATAATAGCTATACAGAGCACTGGAGTTTAATATTATTTAGTAATTACAAACGAATGAATGCTAACGAAGCACATTAACGTACATCAGACATCACATACGGCATACCATCCATGTACACACAATAACAATAAAAAGTCATGACTTTATACAGAACTTTCATATTCAGTAACCCATTTTCACTGTTCCCAAATATACCTACCCAACCTACACAATATTTTGCATTAGCCACAATGGGTAGAGACAAACACACTTTCAACAAATGCATTTTACAAACATGTAGTATAGAAGTATAGCAACACTTTGGACTGACCAAATGCATACCTTATCTCTTTACAATAAGGTTTACGAAACCTCAGTTAAAAATATGGACAATATTAAATAAGTCAACACGACTAAAAGAGCCTAACTCACAATTAATTTTATACAGAATTAAGTGGTTTCGGAGCCGAACGGAGTGGGTAGAGATAAGAGCCTAACTCACTATTACTTTTATACAGACTTAGGTCGTTTCGGAGCTAAACGGAGTGGGCATGAGTCAGAAACTCAGAACAGAAGTACGCTTGTTTTGATTTGCTCAGCTGATAAATTATAGTGATTTTGTAAGCACGGCAATCGTGTTAATGTTATTATGTTAATTCGTTGATCATTTCAGCGTTTTAATATTACTTTTTAGATGTTACACCTCAAACTGAAACGCAAAGCGTTATAATCGCTATTAGTGGCTCAGCGGTAAAATAAATTCCAAAATATGTAAACGAATTCAGTAAAATTGTAAATATTTGTCAACCAAGCCAATTTTAAATGTATTTACTTACTCATGACGGCGTGTACGCTATTTTACATCTTTCCTGCCTAGAAAATGAAGTGTTTTTGGGATACAGGGTAATAATTGAACACATAGATGGAAATTGGTCACTTTTGGAACGAGTTTTCAAGAGATATAGGCTTCTTTATGGACTATTTGTCGTGGTGACTTTTTACATTTTTATCTGAGTCAAACACAACAATTAGGCTCACGTATCTCCTGTGGTAATACCCAAAATAGTTATAAAGCCTAATTATTCGTTAACTATCAAAATAAATATTAACGGTGTGTCGAACATTGTCCACAGGAGTGAAAACTATTTTTTTGGAATCTTCGTATGACCCACAACCCACAGTACAAGCACTTCCAATATTCATACTGTCATTTTCCTGCCTACAGGTGTAAAAGAAGTCTGTCAAAAAACATAAATTTCCAAATCCTTACCTCTTCACTAATAATTTTCTCAAAGGTCTCTTGGTCGGGTTTCCCGCACAAGAACATTATCCTCGTGAGGTGGTCAATATCTGACAGACGGTTAAGGTTACAAGCACCAGACGAAAGCAGACAGACAAGCGTTAAAAAAGCAACGTTACAATGACAACTCATAATATACCTTGTGCAGTTGTAATAAGGTTTAGAATGGGTTGATATGCCTGCCATGCAAGACTCACACTATTTACAATCTTTATATATTTATTATTCGAATGTATACTAAAACCCAAGTATATGATTGACATAGTATCATTTTAGCTAACGTTTCGTCAAGTAACATTTGATACAAAAAGTTTATTCGGATATTGAGTGCATTGCTCTTGTACTTTCCAAATTAAGTACAATAATTGTTATAAAAAATTAAAAATTCATTGATACCACAGATATCATTGAATGGAGTTCAAAGTATCCATAATTCCAAAGGTGCCTACTATAGGTTATTTGCTAAGCATGTTAAATTATTGTTTCAGCAGCATTCGCTGTTAAACTGCAGTCCTAACTAAAATTATGTTTTAAAAAGCGTAAGTTATCAAATAAAACTCATTAAGTATATCAATGTCAATTATGCGAAACGTTAAGTGAAAAAACTGCTATGTCCGATGTCCTTTTTTTGTACAAATTACTTTTTATCTGACTGAACTTTTATTGGTGTTTTCATAATCAGAATTATTAACTTTTTTCTTTTTTTATATATGATATATTCAAATATGTAATAAAAGCATATAAGACAGAAAGATATGCATAAAAAAGATACTAAAATGTGGACAATTTAAAAAACAAAAAGAATAAAGCCTGATACAAAGTATTTTGTACATAAAACGCTCTATGTCAATAGGCAGGTCCGCATAGAGCATGCCGCCTCGTGAAGAAATCGCCGCGCGAAGCAACTCGGTCTATGTAGACATGCTTCGCCTGAGGTATTGCAGTGCCACACTGTGGAACGACCTATACTTGTGGTTGGACATGAGAATTTTCTGTTTTTCGATGAGAACTCTTTATGGTGTTGACAAAGAATCGTAAAATTTGGAAGGGACAGTTCTGAACAGATTCCGAAAATCCTTACAAAATTTCATAGATGTTGTTGGGGCAGTAAAAAGTTATCGTGAAACAGTAAATTTTCATGTCCTACCACAAGTATGGCGTCACTGTGTGCCACGTTCATTTACCTTAAGCAAGGCACGTATTCGCAGAGCGAGGTGCCTCGCGAGGCAACTTCCACGCGAGGCATATTCGTTGACGTGTTGTGTGGTACTCACAGACTCTGAGGAGATTTTCTGCATGAACTCCTGGGCGGGCGTGCCCAGCACCTCCATGATCAAGTTCAGCTGGTGGATATCTGATGACCATTAAGGTTTATACCACTTAGCCTATGGACGCTTCAGCGTTGTTACTGGCCTTATGCTTTATGGACTAGTTCATCATCGTCATCATCAGCCTTTTATATGTGTACCATGGGAGCTCTGGCGAAATTACTTACCATCAGGAATAAGACTCCTCCGCAATTAGACCTACTCAGCTATTGGAGAACATGAATAATATTGCATTGTAAAAATAAAACCAGGTATTTTCAGACACAACAAGTTTAAAGTTATTTCAGTTTATATTTTCTTTCCACTTTCAAGGAATTGAATCAGTAGTTTCTCATCTTTAATTTTTTTTATACTACGTCGGTGGCAAACAAGCATACGGCCCGCCTGGTAAGCAGTATCCGTAGGTACGCCTGCAACTCCAGAGGAGTTACATGCGCGTTGCCGACCCTAACCCCCTCCCGCTCCTCGTTGATGAATCGAAAGGATATTACTTTTTCCTGTGTTAGTGTGGATACCGTTCTTAACCAACGGAGCGGCAGCTCATGTTCACAAGGCATCATGATACTTCTTCCTTAACTACTTTATTAGGTATAGCTTGGGAGGAAATTACAAAAAAAAAAAATTACACAGCCCAGGATCTATAAATAAATGTGCAGTGATATTATACCTAAGAAAAGTATACAGAACTTAAAACTAAAATATGTAAAATGAAAGGCCATTGAACATTCATACACTACGTGCTATATTCAACAACTGTATGACGGCAAATGAAGTCTTATCACAGAAGACACATTTACATGACCATGATATTGTATTGTAAGATGATCAGTAAACGTTAACAGACCTTATTACATTACGATAAGGTCGACATTCGCTTAAGTGTGTCTATGGTACAATTGACTACTTTGGTCTATTGTAGGACGGACTTTGACTAACTACTGCATTATGGATAATGGAGTGACTGTCTGTCACTTGTGTATGTACTCTGTATGTGTATAGTTTGAGATATAATACTAAAGGCAAGCTGCAACTAAAAACATCGAAGACAACATCTACTAGAAACTAAAAAAAATATTAACAAACTACATTCAGAAGAGATGCCGTACTTTTTTTTGCATAATTAACCCTTTTCCAGGCATAGTATGCATTATCCACCCGTATTCGTGTCAATAGAATTTCAACCTTAGCAATACGATTTAAGGTTCTAAATTAAGCTTTGGGAAATGTGACTTGTCTTCAAATGAATCATTAAAGCTGGATTAATTAGAATATATTTGGATTTTTTGGGAAAACCTTTTAGATGGTGCGGCCTCGAAAAGGGTTAACTAAGGACTTATTTTGCCGTGGTGAGAAATGGAGGTGTAAAAGGATACGGTCAGAGCCGGGGAACAGGGTCCTGCCGGTGAGCAGTTCGGCCATGATGCAGCCCACGGACCAGATGTCCACCGTCTGGTTGTAGTGCATCCAGTTCAGCATGATCTCCGGCGCGCGGTACCATCTAGCGGGGGAGCGGGAATTTTAATTGTTTACGTGTACTACGTCGGTCGGTAAGCAGTCTCCGTAGATTATGGACGCCTGCAACTCCAGAGGTGTTACATGCGTGTACGATCGACATCAAACATATGTTTATATTTTTCGCCTTTAGTGAATAGTTTTTAATAAAATAAAACATCGATAACTAGAAAAAACGATACTATATCTGATCCGCTGATCAAATAAAATAATGCCTTCCAATGTACTAATTTTTTCCCACTAATTTGATGTGCTGTAACGATAGTCAATTATATATATTTACAGTACATTAGGCGCTACTTTCCCGCACGCGTGCGGGAATGAGCACTTTCCGTGCATATGTCGAAACTTTAAAGAGCCATACGTACTGTAAAACATTGTACTACACACGTGTGAATAGGTAATTCGCAGCTCGTGTCGATTTAAAACACTCCCTTCGGTCGTGTTTTAATTTATCACCACTCGTTGCGAATATCCTATTTTCTGCAATTGTATCGGAAATAACTATTCTCTCTCCCTTTGACAGAAGAATACTATAGAATTTTCGCTATAACAATTCTGCTCCTTGCTTATTACTAAGAAGTTAGGACCAAAAATGTAAACATATCTTTGACATCAACTGTGATAAACTTTGGGATTCGTCAATCTGCCATTTATTTTCGGTAAAAGTTCGTAGTTTAGTTTGAGTAGAAGGTAGTCTATCTGAACTTTAGGCTAGGCCTAGGCCACAGAATAGACCGGGGATCATACCCTTCGACCGCCAAAGACGTCAGCTGACACGCGGCAGTCCAATGTGAACCTTCGTGCATTCCGACAAGGTTCACGATGCCGCGCCGCACACGATAGGCGAGGCGTTCAAAGGGTTAAACCACTAGCACACCCACAGAGATATATAAACATTTCAAAAGAAATGATAAACGCGGATTAGCTAGTGTTTGTCAGCTGTAGTGTTAAATGACCTACCTTGTGGCAACATAACCCGTCATTTCTGTTTCAGTGGGTCTGGCGAGGCCGAAATCCAGGATTTTCAGCTCGCAGTCTTCGTTGACGGCAATGTTTGAGGGTTTCAGGTCCTAAAACAAAATTATTCATTAGTTGCCTCATAAATCTATCTAAAAGAAATTATCAAAAAGTATTTTAACATTTGATGTTTTATTTTACACTACCTAACTATCAGTGGCGGCGCGTCACAAATATTCGTAGGGAACCCGGAGCTAATTTTACTTTCCTTTTCTTCATGATCCGATCGTGAAAGTACTCAACGGTCTGAAATTAGACAAGCCGGTGGGAATCGAGTTCTTTGAACGATCCGCCACTGCTATCTATGTATTTATTAGGTAAGTGTAAAACGGGACTGATAACTATTGCTATATATTAAAATTTCCTTTTGCTTTATAGCCAAAACACTAATTGTGTTAAAAATTGGAACCGTGTGTACTAGAAGTGCTTTACAATATTGATGATCGAAGAGTGAGTGATTCCTCATGACCAGGGGTCGGACAAAAAGTGCGGATGACGTCAAACCACTTATAGGATGATTTCAAATAGTATTTTTGATTTTCATAAACAATTATCACTTATCATTTATCAACCTCATCCTGGTAAAGCAATTTATTCGTGTGATGAGCATGGATATTTGTTCCTGAGTCATGGGTGTTTTCTATGTATTTAAGTATTTATAAATATTTATATATTATATATATCGTTGTCTAAGTACCCTCAACACAAGCCTTATTGAGCTTACTGTGGGACTTAGTCAATTTGTGTAAAAATGTCCTATAATATTTATTTTATTTATTTATTTTATTTATAACCTCTTTATTAAACGATATCGCCACTTGAAATGAGTAAGTACGTTTTTGACTGACACATTGTCAATCAGATGAACAATAAATTGACTTCGTTATTGTTTAGCTATTGTATCTTCACGATTATATTTAGCTAAAATTTATATTTACTAATGTATAAGAAAACGCTCTAAAATGTCATCTTTACTCGAATATTGTGGCAATCCCACAGACTTGTTCGAACTAATTTCAAATAATTATACCTTATGGTAACAAGTTTCGTGAAATTTATTTTATTCACTACATCACCCTATATCTGTATTATTAATTCCATGGATTTATTTACGATTATTTTGTTACTTCATTAATACTACTTTGTTACTACATGTCACACGGAAGTTTAAATACAAGCTCAAACATCATCCTGTGTGCAAGATTACGTCATTTTTACGTCATCCGCACTTTTTGTCCGACCCCTGCTCATGACAGTCATTGACAAAATTAAATTGGAATTCTTAATAAGTCATAAGGTACACCTGCTGGAACCCTACTAGGTTCTTCTTGGGGCTAAGACAACTTCTGGATCTGGTAGACCAGGAACTGCACGTCGTCGTCGGAGAGCTTCTGCCGCACGATGTTGTTCAGGTCAACATGCGGTCACTAGGTACACCTGGGGACTGTTCCATCTGTCCAGTATATAACCTATGTATGATGCCCGCGGAGTAGATGTAGTTGAGCCCGCGCAGGATGTGGTAGATCAGGAACTGCACGTGGTCATCGGAGAGCTTCTGCCACATGATGTTGTTCGGGTCACCATGAGGTAACTTGGTACACCTGGGGACTGTTCCATCTGTCCAGTCCATACCCTGTCTATGATGCCCGCGGAGTGGATGTACTTGAGCCCACGCAGGATCTGGTAGACCAGGAACTGCACGTGGTCGTCGGACAGCTTCTGCCGCACGATGTTGTTCAGATCACCATATGAGGTCACTAGGTACACCTGGGGACAGATCAACCTGTCAAGGACATACCCTGTCTATGATGCCCGCGGAGTGGATGTACTTGAGCCCGCGCAGGATCTGGTAGACCAGGAACTGCACGTGGTCGTCGGACAGCTTCTGCCGCACGAAGTTGTTCAGATCACTATATGAGGTCACTAGGTACACCTGGGGACAGATCAACCTGTCAAGGACATACCCTGTGTATGATGCCCGCGGGGTGGATGTACTTGAGCCCGCGCAGGATCTGGTAGACCAGGAACTGCACGTGGTCGTCGGACAGCTTCTGCCGCACGAAGTTGTTCAGATCACCATATGAGGTCACTAGGTACACCTGGGGACAGATCAACCTGTCAAGGACATACCCTGTGTATGATGCCCGCGGAGTGGATGTACTTGAGCCCGCGCAGGATCTGGTAGACCAGGAACTGCACGTGGTCGTCCGACAGCTTCTGCGTGCGCACGATGTTGTTGAGGTCGGCGCCCATGAGGTGCGTCACTAGGTACACCTGCTGAAACTCTTCCAGGGTCTTCTCGGGGCTGAATACATCCAACAACCCTAAGTGGGATGGAAAGTGTTTATAGTCACTGTTGTTTATTATAACCTGAAATGGATGTTATACTAAATATAAATTAGCCAAGCCCTACATGGTCAAGGTCAAATTTGAACTGGCGTCTTCAACTTTGGCAGCTAACTATTGTTTCTGCTAAGCCACATATATATATTTTTTTTAATTTATTTATTTAAGTTAAACAAACAGTCTTTTATAGTTATAAGGAACTTTTCTTAAAACTAGACTTACAGTTTCCTTAATGAAAACATTTTAACATCATAAACATAAACGCGAGTTTAAAACTGGGTGCCTAGCTAAGGTGACAATAGCTTGCGCTACGATAACGAAATGATTTCTGTCTCTAGTCTCTCTATCACTCTTACATATTCGTGCGACAGTGACAGTTGCGTTATGTTCCCTACGAAGCGTAAACGATTGGCATGTTGGGTACGCACCTTGATCTCAGGGTGCGTAGCCAACAAGCCAATGCGCGGTGCTAGATAGCACTGAGTATACTTGTTAAATTGGCAAGCACAACAATAATGTATATTGCTACTTCAACTTGTTCAGTGTTTACAGTGACAAGTTTCTATCCCATGTGCCTTTCATAATGTGTCTTTTTGAACCCCCGCCGCAAAAATAGGGGTGTTATAAGTTTGACGCCACCACCATAGCACTCAAAAGGATGGTTCAATTTCGATGTGTTTTTTTCACGGGAAAGTGGGTTTCTTTGCGGTGGTTCTTAGCCATGTTTGATATAAACCGATCCAGCAGTTTGAAGAGTATCAGCTCTTTTCCAAAATGATGCAATTTTGCCATAAATGGATTTTTTTAGCATAATGCATAAGAGGTTTATATATTTTTTTGGTTATTCAATAATATAACAGTAAGAAATATATATATTGAGGTTTATGAATAAAGCCAGCAGGTCAGCTGGTATTCTAATTTTTATTGGTATGATTATGATATCACTAAGGGGTGTACCGCAATAAAACTGTAAACTTCAAATGAAAAAAACTGACGTGTTTGAGAAAAAAACCAAGGTTTTTAGAACAACTACAATAAAAAGCGACTTTTAATTTAGATAATTGACAGTTTTTTTGTATTATATTTTTTCTGTATGAGTGATAGGCAGCTTTTTCCTAGCACATTCAGTGGCAGCTTTTTACAGACCAGTTTTTCATATTTGCCTGCATCAGCTCATCACCTGCTGGAATTGTTAATGTTTTTTGGCTGTTTCATTCTTCTCTTATAATGCACTTTTGATTTGAGCCCAATAATAGTTGAGAGAACGGCACTCCACTCATAATTTTCGACTGGGCTTAGAATTAAATAATGCAAATTTTCGATTACTTTAGCTATCCTAACCTTTGTATGCAGAACTGAACAGACTTTCAAAATCAAGCATGTATGATGTTACAAATTTCCTTGCTATTTGGAAAATACCTATTTTCAGTGATCTCTTCTATTTACCGGTGTAACGTCTTAGCATAAAATCAGAATTATTTATATTGGAATATATAATATAATAATTTTGCAAATACTTCACATTCCGATGCTGATGCGAGGAGCATGATGATTTGAGCAGTTGTGCCAGGTTCTAGATGCTGTTTGTTTATAGCAAAGATCACCAAATTACAGCCCGTGCTTCTGCCAATTTGGTCTAAATTTCATGCTGTCAGGCCGGCAAAGAGAAAGCATAAGTCTCTTTGTAGATCTCTGGTCCATGTAACAATGTGCTTACCTATGACATTTTCATGGTTCATGTGCTTCAACATGCGCAGTTCTCTGTAGGTCCTCTTGGCATGCACGGCCGATTGGAAGGGCCTTGCTAACTTTTTGATGGCTACCTTCATGTTGTGTAGGGTGTCTATTGCAGAGCTGTGGACAATATTTATATATTTATGATTTCTAAACCACATACATTATATTTAATAATGGGGTATTTACATTACTTGTTCTCAATTGATTGTAATCATCCAAATTGACATGGCATTCAAGTATTCATTTATTTTATTGTTTATTTATGAAGTAGGCTCTTATTCTGGATATTGTCAATAATGGGAGCGGCAGATCAAAGAACTCATAGTGCTCTAGAAAAGTTAGACCTAGAAAGAGCTAAACTTTGGCAAGTGTTGATGCCTATTAACCTGTTGTCTACAAAGCTGTAAAAAAAAAAGAACCCCTCTATTTACCCAGGGCAGAGATTACGACTCCCCAGATACTGCTGGAGTGATGAAGCCATAAAAGACTCTGAATACCCAACTGGCATGAAGTGACGCAGGATAATGCAGAGTGGCACACTCTTGTGTCAGAGGCCAAGATCCTGTTTGGGTCACTGAGCCAGTGAAGTAATTAGGTAAGTAAGTACCTGTGCAAGCCACACCATATTTGTTAACAGATCTGTCAAAGCACAGAAGCAAACTACTTGACCATATTTTATCGCTTGTATTTCTAAGT
This sequence comes from Cydia pomonella, assembly GCF_033807575.1. Classification (NCBI taxonomy): domain Eukaryota; kingdom Metazoa; phylum Arthropoda; class Insecta; order Lepidoptera; family Tortricidae; genus Cydia; species Cydia pomonella. The sequence goes on from NC_084708.1 coordinate 26,048,906, forward strand.
GTTTATACTTTTGCATAACAATGTTTATGTTTTTTGGAAGAGCATGAAACAGGTTTCATTTTGTTTATATTGAAAATATTACTCAACATGTTTCATTACAGAAACCCTGGCTCATTCGTAGGATGTAGAAAAAATTCTCGTAAATTATGAATGTTATAAAAACTAACTCCAAAAAGCTCAATTATTGTCAATTCTTTATTAGGTTCTTCATTTAACAAAGTTAAACTTAACATGATGTAAAACACAACAGTTGATTATAATCATTTATTGTGAAGATAATTATTTTTTACCTATATAATCCACAGTAATAACATGCAGTCATAAATATATTGTGCTGCCTAATCAGACTTATTTACGCAGGTATTTTTTCTATTTAAGTAGGACTACATGATAATAGTGGGCAGCAAGGTCCTGGTAATGTTAAAGAATAGAGCTAGTGAAAGGAACGAACACCACAGCGACAGCAAAACATAAATATACGAAATACAAACATCGAAACCCGTTCCGCCCACGCAAGGGCAATGCACTGCTTTGCATTCTAATATCTTAGTTTCCACATACTGTGACTTATGGTGACCGTACTCCCTAATTATAAATATTCACTGGCAGGGTGCCTGCCTCTCTTTCTAAACAAATACGCACCAAACTTGACCGTAAGCGCCGGATCCTACGGGTGTAAGCATTTGGTATCGCTCTGGCACAATCCATTCCGTCTTGTTGATTTCCACTTTATAATACTTAGGCATATTTAGTTCTCTGAAAGTTTCTTTTAAAACAACTAGATAAAACACTCGCGAAATCGCAGTCCCGATACCAATCTCTGTAATTGAGTTCACTTTATCACGTAGGAGAAACTTTGGCATTTGGCAGTGCCGCGAGTGAGTGAGAATAGATTGTCTATTTCTACGATTGGAATGTTGTGACTTTTGTGATATCTTGAACAGTATGTGCAGTAAAGGAATTTTATGACTCAAATAACAAACCCCTATGTCAAAGTTCTAGATTTAGAACATGTTCATAATACTTATAAAAACGTTTTTACTTAGTTTATCAAACTAAAAACTAAATTCTATACATTTTTTAAATATTTAAAATAAACTTTGTCCTTAAAAATCTTTCGTACAACGAAGCACGCAGTCGTGAGAATAGACTTAAATTAAAACATGCTATACATTGTCATAGTAAATGTCAGATATTAAAAAGTTTATGATTATCCAACCTCGACATTGGCAGAATCATCAACACCTTGATGGAGCATTGATGGAGCCATAACACAATAAATTGATTGAAGCTTGCAAAGCAGCCCATGCTTTGTTATAATGCATGGGCTGCTTTATAACAAAGAAACGCTCAAATATCACAATACACCTAGAAGTATTTATTGACTATTACTTTGTCTGATCTATTCTATTGAAATATCTGGTGTATTTCTTTTAGATAAAATTATTTGACATTATTGTAACAATAATATTGAAAGAAAATGTACAGTAAATTCATATATTGACATACTTTTATTCTGAACATGAACGCTATCCTTATCAACTTATTTTGTTTCTGAATGGATTCTGAAACGTCAAGAAACTGTCAGCCTTTTTCTGGATATTTTTCTTGGTTATTTATCAGATTCTCTTATTAAGATATTGGCTTCAAAAATCTATAAAGATGTCACAAACGGCTGGTGTAAAACCTATGTCCATAGCTGGCCGTGTGGTTTCAGAGCGAGAAAGATGCCTAGGAATGACTGATGTCGAAAGAGCTTGGCGTAAACAGTGGCTCAAAGATCAAATTTTGGCATCGAACGAGCCCGTGCATGTTGAGGAATACTGGAAGGAACGCACCAATCCCATTCGCAGGTTCTACCGCGCACCCTTAGATAAACTTTTTAGCGGCCTTACCGGAGTTCTGGTAAGGTTACATAACAACAATAACCTATGGGTGTTCATGCCAACAGACTCCTAAACCACATTGCTATCGCTTCCAGGGCGCTGACCGAGCTGCGGTGTACAGATACATTACAGGGAAACTGGGACTTATTACTCTGGGAGTCTTTGCCACTCACTATTACTTCAAATACAATGGAAATGTGAGTTTTACTCAGGTTGGAATTCATTATTACCAAAATTGAATAATAATTCACAAAAAGTAATAATTAACTTTTAATTTTAGGACTGGACTAAGAAGGGAGGCTGGAGAGTGTTGAAGACCAAGCCCATGGTCCTGCCTGGGCAGCCCGGGTTCCCGTTTAAATCTGAGAAAAAAGTTCCTGCAGACTATGCTGACAGGGGCTTCAAAAATGCCACTATTTAAATTGGGATTAGAAAATGATGCTACAGCTGCCAGTGAATGGTGCAAGTTAATTTAATATATCTTTAATTAAACTGTAGTTAAAGTATACCAATGTTTCAATTCCTCACATTTCAGTCAATCATTTTACAGCTCAGGTAAAATTTAAAGGCCTGGTAATTTAAAGGTAGAATGATACGGACAATTAAATAGCTGATTTAAACTTTCATGATTTTTACACATTATTAACTAACACAAATGGGACTTAATTGCGTAAATTTAAAACTTAATACGCGATTAAGTCCCGTTTGTGTTAGTTAATAATTAAGTAGCTATAAATGTTGATTTTTAAATTAATTACGCCTCTGAGTAAATTGCCCTAAAATTAGGTATTTGATTTCAGACAACCAATATTAGATTGTTAGGCATTCACTCAATTAAAAGTGGATTAAATGAAAAACAAGTTCTGTTCCTATTTCTCAGACAGAAACCAAATAGTTGAATGCCCAAACGACGAAGGTAAAATTGCTCGCTCATCACCCCGAATGCTTAACAGAGGAGTAATCCAAGGGTCAATATTGAGTCCGACTTTATATAGTCTGTACACTTCGAGTCTTCTCGAGGTCATCAAAAATTGTTCGTACCACATGTATGCGGATGACACCCAGCTAATGAAGCATATACGCCCCACAGAAACTGACGTGACACTTGCAATATCGCAAATTAATACCGATTTAGAAGCTGTAGCAGGTTGGTCCAATGACAATGGTCTCATCATTAACCCTAAAAAATCTGTCTTCATTATTTTAGGAACGAAAAAACAGATTGCTAAAGTACGTGGCTTTGAAATGGATTTGCGAATATCAGGGCTGCCTATATCAGAAGAAAGTCAGGTTAAAAATTTAGGCATCGTAATGGAGGAGTCGCTTCGATTTGAAGCTCATATAAATTCCAAAATACCAAAATGTTATGGTGCACTAAAATCATTATATAAGCTTAGACCCTACCTAACACAAAATGTTCGCGAACGCTTGTCAGATGCACTAGTTTTATCCCAACTGGATTATGGAGACGTTGTATATGGGCCTTGCATAAGAAAAAGAACAGAACGAGTGATTCAACGTGTGCAAAATTCATGCATGCGTTTCTGTCAAGATATCCCTCGTCGCTCACATATTAGCCCTTACCTCAATAAAGCTGGTAAGCTGAATATGTCAAATAGACGAATATTAAAGCTTGCGGCTATGGTATTTACGCTTAAACAATCTGGCATTCCACCATATCTCGCGCGTAAACTTGAATGGAAGCCTAACCGAAAGTTGAAAGGTTTGCGTGAGCAACAAGAGCGTATCTCCCTTCCACTATTTCGGCTTCAGTCATTTAGAGGCAGTTTTCGCTATGCTGCGTCTAAATGCTGGAACAATTTGCCGCCACCCGTAGTTAACAGTAAGTCCCTGGCGGTTTTCAAACTGCGTTGCAAGGCATATTTACTGGACCTCCAAAAGGAAGTAACATACACTTTTGGTTGAATGACCTGCTCTATAGATATTTAAATTTAGTTATCTTTTTTTTTTGTATTCACTGCGTATTGTTCGGTTTTGCTATCCTGTCTTAAATGTAATAGTGTTAATGTTTCTGCTGTCCTTAGCTAGATGTACAAATACGGCGGTGGCAGAATAACAGCGTCCGTTGCTGGAAGTCCTTAGGGCCGCTGTGCCCCGAGGCCTTTTGGCGCAGACATTAGCTGAGCCACTTTCCCTTTCAATTAGTTTCTAAGCATTATTGTGTACTTTTATTATGTACTTATGTTTAAACTTTTTGAATAAACGTCTTTATTATTATTATTATTCCTTTATTTCTCTTTCTTCTTAGGGTTATGTTTTTTACAATATGGATATAAAAGTAAAATATATAAAAATACATTAAAAAATACTATACAAAACACATATAAACACATTGTAAAAAACTTAACCTAGTGTGCCGCCAGCAGCGGGGCAGGGCCCAAGCTGCCGGTGGTCAGGGCTGCAGAGAGAGGAACCGCCGCACTATCCGCGCCGTGTCCAAGATCACCGCCTTCTGCATCTGACCCTTGATCCAACCACCTAGCGAGAGTCTCTCAAGGTGTTGGTCGAGACTCTTCGCTATGAGACCGTTCGCTGAGACGACTATTGGGACAATGATCGTCGAATCAACATCCCACATGGCGGTTATCTCGTGAGCCAAGTCTAGGTACTTGCTGGACTTGTCCTTCTCGGCTTTCACGAGATTCTCATCATGGGGGATGGTGATATCGACGAGCACGGCCCGGCGTTGCGATCGATCTATTATCACGATGTCAGGCTTATTGGCTACAATAGTCCTGTCAGTGATAATAGATCGATCCCAATAGAGCGTGGCACGACCATTTTCGAGAACTGGCGCAGGTGAGTACTTGTAGTACGGTACTTCGCGGTCCACAAGGCGGTATAGAAGAGCAAGTTGCTGGTGAATAATTCTGGCTACGAGATTATGTCTGTGCAAGTACTCACCGTTAGCAAGATGAGAACAACCGGAAATGATATGCCTGAGTGACTCTCCGGGACGGCGGCATGCCCGACAAATGTCGACCGTACCGTCCTTCAGGATATACTTCCGATAGTTGTTCGTCATCATAACTTCGTCCGCAATTGCACAGGCAAAACCCTCGGTTTCTCCGAAGAGGTCCCCGAATCGTAACCAGTTCACCGACGCGAGCAGGTCCACGTCAGGTCCCGTGAGGGCCTTGTAGAACCGCCCGTGTAGCACCTTACTCTCCCATGCCGCCTTGCGATCCGCAGTACTTAGTACCACAGGTTTGCGCCAGTTCTCGTTTGCCAAGGAGAGCGGCGTGAGGTTCCTGTCTACTGCCACCACGTCACGATGCATCCCACACTCGTTGTTAAGGAAATAATTCCTGAGATTGCACATTGATTATTATTATTATTATTAAGTTTTCAAGCAAAATGTATTCCCTCTGAGTTGAATGCATGTAGCAGCTTCATGAAGTCATCAATGTCCATGGTCCGTGCTCGCATCTGGTCAGCTTCAGCATTTGTGAGGATCTCTTGCACCTTCTGTTTTATGTCAAAGTCCTCTGGGATTTCCTGTTAAGAGAATAATAATAATTTAATGCTTTGTAATTTATGAAAATTGTTAGCAAAATAGTATTAGAATTGCATATGATAAGACTGAGAAAGGTGTAAAGATATGGAGGAGGGGTATACCCGACAGGGGTCCTTAATATAGAAAAATGATACTGATAGAAAACATTAAATATTTAAGGAAAAATAAAGGCATAAATATATGATAAGGAATTTAAAATTGTCTGGCAAGTAAAATCTGATTTCCTGGCTAACTGATGACTATGTTAAATTATAACAATGGTTATAACAACGGTCCCCTTTCTTTTTAAGAGCAATGCCTAGCTGAGCAACTTTTCAAATCTCGAATTTTTGAAGCTATGTTTCTGTCACGCTGCATGCGTGTGATAAGGACAACTGCAGCAGCTCACCTTAAATTCCCACGCAAAAAACTCAAAAATCGAGGTTTCACTCTCAACTGTTTCCTCCTCCAAAATGCAACTAATCATAATGTAATTTTGGAAACTGCAAGAGGTAAAATGATCCATGCTGCTATGTTTTGATTTTTTGGATATTTGTTGTGATATTTGTATACTGCACCTTTTATTGCAGCCAATTCAATTGAGCCGTTTTTGCGATTTTCGAGGCGCTGTAGGTTTCTTCAAAATAAAATAATCCAATAAAACAAAACACAGTGGCACAGATATTGATGATATAGATCTTATTTGAAAAACACATTGCTCTAGGTTAAAAATCCAGGGTGGAAACAGTCGAGAGTGTTTGTATGGAAAAATCGCAATTAGGAATTCCTCTTAATATTAGAATTAGATATAGACACCTGTTGTCACTGCATTTTCAAACCAGGCATGTTACAATGTAATATTGAACAAGTTTACAGTAAAATGATACACTAGCAGCTAAAATCTGATGTGTATATATTTTAAGTATGTTTTTAAAACTGTTTACTGAAGGAGCACATATCACTGCTGCTGGTAATTTATTCCACTCACATACATACATGGGTTGATAGAAAGTGCTTCCTAGGATTGCTTGTGCTGAGAACTATAGTAATAATTTAATAATAATAATTAAATAAATAAATATCTTTAGAAACATACCTTATTGTGCAAAGAGCAGTGTACCCTATAGTTCTTATCCAGCACAGCCATGGTGGTGGCATGCTTGAAGGCGGCTGACAGTGTTTTGTTTTTCCTGACAAATGCTATCCTCGTAAGGCCATCCCACTCCACGAAGTTGATGGGCGGAGGCGGGTTGCGCGGCTCTATCCGGACAACACTGGACTCCACCTTGGGAGGAGGTCTGAAATTATTTTTGCCAACCTGTAATAAGGGAAGGTGTATTGAATTAAATATATATAGCAAATTGTTGCATTGACTTAAAATTATATTGAAAGTGATGCATTTCTTCATAGTTAAGTAAACAGTGATTATTTGCTCAGGGTGTTGAAGATTCTAAATTATCTATGGTGAGCAAAATGTATAAGCCTTTTTATTGTATTCTTAAATGTATGAAATGAATAGTTATTCTGTTATTTATTGCCACTTTAGCCTATGTCCTAAAGCCCAGTCTGACAAGAAAAAGTCCATAATTTTCCAATGAAATCTGGACCTACAACGTAGCAAATAGAGTTGTGATTGAGTCTTATTTATGTTATACAACAATAACCTTATTAAGCTTACCATGACACTAGGTATATTTATATATTTGATATCCATACCTTCATGAGCATGTCAACTCTAGCCAACAGCTGTGTGTTTATAGACAGCCTGCAGTACAGTTTGTCCCCCGGCTTGGCCACCAGTCTCTGCGCAAACTCCTGCTGGAACATAAGCACGGCACACCGGAAGAATGGCCGATGCAGCAGCAACTTAAACACCAGGGGAGAACTGATCTGGTATGGGATGTTGGCTACACATATGTCAAAGAATGGCAGTTCTGTCTTAAGAACATCTCCTACAAGAATTTGTAGTTTGGCTTGGTAAGGCGTGCCTTGGACACGCTTTTGCAATTCAGCTACAAGTCTGAAAAAAAAATGCAAGATAATACCTAGTAATGGCTATTTTACTCAGAAATTCAATTCATTACTTCTTGATGTTTCTCAAATTAATTTACCTGGTATCTATTTCACAGGCTATAACTTTCTTGACTCTGTCCAGTAGTTTTACTGTCATGTTACCTGTACCAGGACCAATTTCAAGTGCTACATCTGTCGGTCGCAAGCCGGACTTGTCTAACATGGATGTTATAATGAGCGGATTCTTTAGGATATGCTGACCGAAGTCTTTGTTGAACTGGATGCCTGCAAGTATTAAAATATTAGTTTGCACAAGGAACTATTTATAAACAGATCAACCCAATTGTAACCTCAAAGATGACCCGATTTAGGATCATGGAATTTAACGGATTGCTTACCTTGTTTAGCAATTTCATTGTGAACCCTTGTTTTCTTTTCCGCTTTAATTTTCGGCATTTTTGTATTTGATTGCTTTCCCACGTGAATAGCAATCGAAAATAGAAATCTTTCTGTTATGGAAGGTAGAGTTGTCACTGTCAAAATCAACATGGGATTGTCAAATTTTAATTCCATTTTACGTTATATTAATTTGCAATTGCACATTATTTTGCCTTTTATTTTCTGAAAACATATTTATTCAAGAATACTGAATAAATATAATTTGTTTTTAAAATGTGATTTATAAAATAATATTCTAAAACATATTTGGTTTACGGTGAGATCTATGACCTTGACCTATATATATATTTTGAAATTGCGTAAACTGGAACAAGTATTTACTTTTTTAACAGATAGAAACGTGTTTTCTCGAAATATAATCCAATAATTTTGTAAATAAACAAGAAATATAGTGATTTGTCATCAATTTTTATGTGTAATACGCTTTCATTTTAACTTTGAAATAAAAGATTATTTTATATTTTAGTAAAAATTATAAAAAGTTTTTGCGTCGTTACAAACAAAATCGATAATCAATTTTTATATCTGGCAAGTCGTCAAATTTTTGGCATGGTTGATCTTTACGGGACCGAGTGAAATAAAACCGAATTGTGGAATTATTATGAAAATGGAGTGGAAACCCGAACAAGAAGGATTAAGGCAAATATTAACACTTCTCAAGGAGTCACAATCACCCGACACAGCTACACAAAGAGCTGTTCAACAAGTATCCTTTTCACTAGTACCATGTCGATGCTCTCAACGGCGTGCGTATTTTTTGTATCTGTAACCGCTTTATACTTTATTTATCATGTTTCCCAGGAATTTTCCGCTAATAACATACGTATTATTGAAATGTTTTGTAACTTACTGAGCAATTATGTCGTAGGCGTCTCAACGCTTCATCATAAATCGATTTTTCCGACATGACAGTCATTGACAGCATTCGATTTGTACAATAATTTTCTTGACCCTTATCATCTCAGAAATTGGAAGAATTGAACAAGTATCCCGACTTCAACAACTACCTGATATTCGTATTAACTAAATTAGTCACCGAAGAGGAGCCCACGAGGTCTCTGAGTGGTTTGATTTTGAAAAACAATGTGAAGGCCCATTATAACAACTTCTTCCCGGAGGTAGCGGAGTTTATCAAGCGAGAATGCTTGTCGGCGGTGGGGGACCCGTCTCCCCTGATCCGTGCAACCGTGGGTATAATCATCACCACCATCGCAAGCAAGGGTGAACTCACCTCATGGCCAGAACTCTTGCCAGCGCTCTGCAACATGCTTGATTCACAGGATTACAATGTCTGTGAGGTAAGAAGTGTACCCAAGTTTGTAATTACTTAGAATATGTAAAAATGCTAATTATGTACACTGGCTGAAGAGATATCTGACCCCTATGTAATTTAACTTCTATGCTGGAGAGGTTTAGGTTTCTCTAGCGAACTGTACACATGCAATTTCTGTTTTATCCAACATGATTTTAGAAGTTAATTAATGCACATTTGTGTGGTATGTTTCACTGTAGCTTCAAAACTACTGAACCCATTTTGACAACAGAGGTGTCAATTGATTTTTTTACTTAAATACCAAAAGCAATATTTTTATGTCACTTCCTAAGAAGAAATAAGTTCTAATTGAAAAGTAAAGATTTAATCTGATAAGATTTAAATTGTTTTCTTGTTTCATTTAGGGAGCATTTGGAGCGCTACAAAAAATATGTGAAGACACAGCAGAACTCCTGGACAGCGATGCACTGAACAGGCCACTGAACGTGTTGATCCCCAAGTTCCTACAGTTCTTCAGGCATTCATCGCCCAAGATCCGGTGTCATGCTATTGCCTGCGTCAACTATTTCATCATGGGCAGGACGCAGGCTCTCATGACTCATATAGACTCATTCATTGAGGTTAGTACTGCTGTTTTTAAATAAATATTTGCTGAGCAATTCAGCTGAGCACCAAGAAGTAGTCCAGTGATTTCTGAACATCCCTTGTGGCTGTGGCCTGGCTTGGAACCTGAAGTTTCTTTGGAAGAAATGTTAAGTAAACACTTTACTGCATATAACAGTTAATTTATGAGCATGTGTAAGGGAATGATTTCCTGTATAACTTTATTTATTGCAAAATAGCAAGGAAACTATGAATTAAAGATAGGTAGTAAGCTCCATCTAAGCTTAGAAATGTTTAAATAGTTTCTGCTTTTATAGTTTTTACAAAATTTTTGGCAAAGTGCAAAACATTCCCACTCCCAAAACCCCGGGGTATGCAAATAAGGGCCCTCTTCAAACATGGTTGCTAATGCTAGAAAAAGACTAGGCTACTTGTACTACAAGAGACAGGTCTTTATGAAACAGCCAGTTAGGTCAGGTTACATGTATTGTAGATATTTTCTTTAGTGCCATTTAATTTTGCCACAGGAAAATGTAATTATTCTATTGTTTCATTATATAAAAACCTATTACAGATAATTACCAAGTTCAGGAAAATAACCCTACTTTATTTTTATCCTTTTGCTTTCATTATTATGTATTATCATAATAATGAAAGCACTATTCATACATAACAATTTTTTTATTGTATGAAATCATAGATACTCGCGCTATGAGCATTTTGCCATGGCCCAAAAACTATGGTTATTTGAACACATACATTTGTCATGGGCCTTTTTTGTACTACTAAGTTAAAACTAAGATAAATTTTGGTAATAGTTTTTGATCTATTTTATAATTCATCATCATAAAAATGAGTACCATTTGATTTATCCTTTATTCAAAATAGATAATCATGTTAATTATGGGCTGCAAAATGCTCCCCACGTAATCACTCGCATCTCACGGAAAGGCCAAGGCCGTGACTACTTTATAATTAAAATTTCTTTTTGTTCCAGAACCTATTCCATTTAGCGGCAGACGAGGACCCGGATGTCCGGAAGAACGTGTGCCATGCGCTGGTGTTGCTGCTGGAAGTGCGGCTAGACAGGCTGGTCCCACACCTGCCTAATATTATTGAGGTGAGATTCTATAAATAGTAATCCCTGGGAACCTGGGCATGATAGGACTTTATCAGGTCATATGATGTCTCTGGGCCAAATGCTCACACCTTCCCAATAATATTGAGGTTCGACCTGACCTTGCAATCCAACAGACATATCAAAGAAATGTCAATTTTATGATTTTACTAGCCTAAACTTGAGGAAATAGAAGATGGCAGTTTATTTATTATATTAGCATTTCCATGCTGACAAAAAACAGCTCAAAAGCTGGGACAAGATACTTTTATAACACCTTTTATGTAAAACCCTTTCTATGTGCAAATAAATGATTATGTATTAATCAACTACTTTGACTAACAATTAACCTCAATATTTCAGGTCGAATTTTTAAATGCTAGTTCCATAAACTTATATCCTCCAATTCACATTTTTGAAGATGTATTCTTTTTATGTAATAAAAATTCAAAGTTACAAAATTTCATTCAAATCTGTTTATAATTTTTTCCCTCTAGTAATTAACATCACTAACATGCCAATTTCACATATACATACATATTTTTGGTAATATATACAAAAAGTTGAACTTTGCTCCCTTTAGACAAGACAACGTTTTCTGAAACATTGAATGTGAGCATGATATTTGGTTGGCAGTACATGTTGGTGCGCACCCAAGACCCGGAGGAGGGAGTGGCCCTGGAGGCCTGCGAGTTCTGGCTGTCGCTCGCCGAACAGAGCGTCTGCAAAGAGGTATGTTCCTATCTGATGTTCATTTGTACCATTGTCTACATGGTGAGCTGATATGAACCTTATTGCATGGACATAAGGTCTTCCAAGGATCTAGAATCATTGTAGAAATCTGACTAGATCTGAAAAAACCGGACAAGTGCGAGGGTTTTGTATAAATGGGAGAATCAACTTTTTAGCGTCACTCGTTGCCATGGTTACGATTAGTTGTCCAGGGGACAAAAGTTCATTGAAATACTGATTTTATGGTACTTAAATGTATTAAACTTGCGTTTTTGTGGTCGTTATAACCAATGTCCATAATGGGCCCCCTACTAAGCATGTTAATAGAACGGCATACAACGTCTCTTCAAACAAACTGTGCCACTGTTGTCCCTTGGACAACGGGACAGGATAACAAAACAAAAAAAGTTGATTCACCCAAATATAACTTTTTTTTTACAAATTTATAATTTTGAGATTTTTTCCCTGTACTTGTAGTGTAAGATAATATTACTTGGATAATATTTCATAGTTGTAGGTCAGCGGGAAGTACTCTATAAATTTTGATTCCCTTGAGAGTGTCGAAATATACGTTTTATTGCGGTATCGGCCGTACCTTTTTTTTTACGTTAAGTTAGAAGTTAGAATTTTTTCACAGCTTCAAAGAATTGAAGACCTGAGTATATGGTTTTAATTTCAACGCGATACCTCCACGCGTTGCTTTTAAGGTACGGAACCCTAAAAATGGCCAAGCGTGTATTGTGCCGCAAGCGACTCTTGTTCTTTACCTACTGCGGGCAACTTGACAACGTCAAACAATGCAATGCCGTGCTACTTTTCTAATCACGTGCATCTTTTTTTTGGAAGGAATAAATGGATAATGGATGGTTTGCCCTAGTGGGTAGTGACCCTGCCTACGAAGCTGATGGTCCCGGGTTCAAATCCTGGTAAGGGCATTTATTCGTGTGATGAGCATGGATGTTTGTTCCTGAGTCATGGTGTTTTCTATGTATTTAAGTATTTATAAATATTTATATATTATATATATCGTTGTCTAAGTACCCTCAACACAAGCCTTATTGAGCTTACCGTGGGACTTAGTAAATTTGTGTAATAATGTCGTATAATATTAAATAAATTATTATTCAATATTAAACTGATACAATTTAAGCCTTATCAAAGTTATCAAAAGCGATCTTTAGACCTAACAAACTTATCTAATGAAATCGGAATAGAAGAAGTAAAAAAAGTAAACCTTTTAGGACTACAACTTGTCACAAGCATAACTTGGAGAGGCCATGTTCAAAATTTAAAAACAACATTTTCGCGTTTCGTATACGCACTAAGCGTAATAAAAAGAAGCACAAATATCTAATCCTCTCGCTATGCATATTACGCCTATGCCTACGCTTGGCTTTGGTATGGAGTGATTCTTTGGGGACATAGCGTAAACGCTGACGAAATGTTTGTTGAACAAAAAAAATGCCTGCGTATTATTATGAATATTCATCTGCCAAAAAGTTGTAGAAACCATTTTTAGGGTTCCGTATCAAAAAGGTACAAATGGAACCCTTATGGTGCGACTCTGTCCGTCCGTCCGTGTTTGTGTTAGTACTAGTTAGTGTTAGTTTGACGATTGGTCAGGCCTAGTGCGTAGTGACCCTGCCTATGAAGCCGATGGTCCCTGGTTTTTATCCCGGTGAGGGCATTTATTTGTGTGATAAACACAGATATGTGTTCCTGACCCATGGGTGTTTTCTATGTATATATATTTAAGTATGTATTTATCTATATACGTATGTATATCGTCACCTAGTGCCCATAGTACAAGGTTAACTTAGTTTTTGGCTAGGTCAACCTGTGTGTAAAAAAAAATACTCAGGACCAACAAGTGTTGTGGTGAGTTGTAGACCTCGGGAACCCCGGACGCTCCATATATTTTTTTAATATGCTCACAATTACAAGAGAATTGGTTGAGAAATGCGACTGGTAGGGGAGAACAGCCAGAGATACGAAATTTTTGCCCATACTGAAATGGAGACACTTTACACTCGCTCAGTCAAAATAAGAAATAGTGCAAATATCTGAAAAAGATTATAAAGAGATAAATAAATAAAAAATATTTGTGTGATATAATTTTCGGGATTTAGTTTCAATTCCTGTTTCAAAAATGATTTAGCAGCAGCAACATATCACAAGTATATGTAGCTTACCTTTATAATAAGGCATAAGGGTGTCAGGAATTATGTTAAATTGAACCCTATGACTTTGAAATAAAGTTCATAATCAGATGGGAAATATGTTCCCTCTGCCTTATACAGGCTTAATTACTTATAAACACTATTAGGTTATTTTGTTCGGTTCTTTTTAAATAAGTCTAGTCTTGATTGTAACATATCATGACATTGTACCATACATTGTACCTAGTATTCATGATTGTTATTGGTTTACTTACAATTAGTCACGACTCGTAGGTAATGCAGTAAGGAAACTGAAGCAGACATTTGTTATGTAACAGAGTTTTACTGTAAACAATTAAATATAATATTTTACTGTTACGTTTTGCCGACTTTTAGGATTTATTTGCGCTTTTATTCATACACACATGATTTTATACCTTTAACCTACCACACCACATATACCAGACCCCACACAGAGGTACTTCACATACATATCGTACGCACAATAAACATAAAATAGTACTTTGTATCAGTGGCGTGCCTAGAGTTTTGGAGTAGGGCAAGCTGAAAGATATGTTTTCGTAATAACCTGTCCAATCTTCAATTTTCGCACTCAAATGCATTTGCTAGCCGGTTGAGGTGAACTTTTCATAGCGCACTGAGTTACCTAATAATAATATAATTGATAATAGAATATAGAATATATTAGAATATATTCGAATATATTTATATAGAATTTTACAAACATATCAGCAATTATAAACTTATCTTTATCGCGCCAGATAAATTATATTAGTCGTCATAGCCAGAAGCATCCAAACGTTAATGTCGTTCGAAAAATGGGCAACACCAGCAATAGATACGAGGGTTGTTCCGTTAATAGTTAGTCAACGGCGTACTATTAACTGTATTTATTTAATTTTACTGTAGCTTAAAGGCAAATTTCATTACAAACTTTTTGGTATAAATGTCACTGGCCAGTGACAATCAGTAATTTTTTTATGAATTTCAGAAAAAAACATGTCTGTCACTTTTTGTTCGCAAAAATGGAGCTAACGCGGGAAGCATTTCGTGCTATGATATATTATGATTATAAACGAGGGCTAACATACAAGGATTCTCATGAAAATTTAACTAGTGTTTTTGGGACATTATCCCCATCTCTTGCCACTATCAGTTACTGGTTCCGTAAATTTAAGCGTGGGCGGAGCGACATCAAAGATGAGCCTCGACCGGGGCGACCGCCAACGGCAGTTACTCCAGAAAATGTTATCTAGGCGGAGTGGTTAATAAAGGAATCTCGAAACATTACCCACCGAGAGATTCAGGACGAACTGAAGATTGGATCCCGGGCAGTTTCTACCATTTTGCATGACCACCTTCAAGTTCGGAAGGTTTCGTCTCGGTGGATACCACATTTTCTCACACAAGAGCAAAAAGATAGTCGTGTCGATTGGTGCAAATATATGTTGAAGAAATTCGATAATGGCGATTCTCAACAAGTGACCTACATTGTGACATCTGACGAATCTTGGATATATAGTTACGACCCATTTACAAAACAGCAATCAACACAATGGGTCTTTGAAGTAGATGATTTACCTACTAAAGTAGTTCGCGGCCGAAGCGTCAACAAAAAAATGGTTGCTGTTTTTTTTCGACGCAGTGGACCTGTAGCCGTAATTCCACTTGAAGATCGCAAAACAGTTACCAGCCAATGGTACAGTGAAGTTTGCTTGCCACAGGCCTTCCAAGAGCTGAACGTCAGTCGTCCAAGTACTGGAACTCGGGGCATCATTTTTCATCAAGATAATGCTCCGGCTCACACGGCTTCCAGAACCATGGACTTTTTGAGCAAATCAGGTGTGCAACTACTACCACACCCTCCGTACAGTCCTGACCTGGCTCCGTGTGATTTTTTTCTGTTCCCCACCTTAAAAAAAATATTACGTGGACGACGATTTTCGACGGCGGATGAAGCAGTGGACGAATTTAGGCGACTTTTTTTTGACCTTCCGCAAGAACAGTTTTTTTTCCTGTTTTGAAAGCTGGTTCAGCCGAATGCATAAGTGCATTAATGTAGCAGGGGAATACTTTGAAAAGTTGTAAATAAAGTTTTATTATATTCCTTATAGTTTTTGTTTAACTAAAAATTTTCAGTACAGCCCTCGTACATCAACTAACAATCCGATGTGTTTTGACTGTTTTGTAACCCACCGTTGCCTTACGTAATTTTCTCCTATGTGACTGACTTGTCTGAGAAATACATAAGTCAGGTGTTAGTTTTGGCGCGGAAATGATATCCCGTTTTTCTACGAAGTTTAACAACTCTACCTTGCCTTCGTTGAGTCATACGTGGACGCATCTCATCACACAAGGAACAACTTCATATATTGTTAACGAATTAGACACTTAAACAACAAACAAACAAGTCCACATTCACTGATTCACTTAAAACAAATTAAACTTTCGACACAGAATAATAGTATTTCGACTAGTCAAATAATAATAATTACACTTGAAGTTGTCTAGTAAACGCGCGCTCGTGCACAATTATGCAGCTAACTTCACACTAAAAGCCCGGCTTAATTTGCCGTATAAGATTGCTATACATACCAAAAAATAGTTACATTCGTTATATGGCAGTTTGTAGGTTAGAGCGCCTAGAGCGGGACGAAAAAGCAAGCCCGGTTGCAAGCCGACGAGTGCGAGCAGGATAGATCCTACGACTGATTTCTTTCGCGCGGACGAGGTGCCACGCCACGGAAAAAAATTGCAACTCGCTCGCGCCGCGGTGGCTTGAATTCAATAATACGAGTTCTTTTGGCGCGCGGGTTTAAAATAATCTATATTGATCTTATCACTACGTAATTTCGGTAAGGCAAACCCGGCTTTTGGGCTTGTATGGAAGTACCGCCACTGCTTTGTATATGTATTTCTTTGCGTCTTTGTTTTTTACTGTACACACTTAAATTCATTACATGGGGTGGCCAACCATGACGTCATGGCCCGCGGGCAGTAGGGGAAGGGGGTACCTTTCCGCGATACAGTATAAACTAGTACGGAGGGCAGCTCGCTTTTGCTATATCTTACACATTCATATAAGTATGATTGTATCTACATGCATAGCAATGTACGGTCAGCTGCAGAGAAAAAGTGCCCCTCTGTATAGAAATTTTGTATGAATCTTTTCTCTGCAGCTGTACCATACCGCCTTACGTACACAAGTTATGCTCCTATGTAAAAGTAAGCAATAAAGATATTGATTGATTTTATGAAATTAAGTGGAATAGTCGGTTTCCTCGGCACATTAGGCACTAGTACCACCAAATGTAAATGCTTTTCGTTCAGTTACATACTGTATGACAAAGAATTTAGGTTACCAAGCGGATTTCCGCATTTTATGACTTCAATCGGGAATATGCTTATCCTAGGTATAATGGGATCTAGTGGCTAGCAATTATAGGCCTATTTTTATATCCGGATATCCGAATAAAATTTATATCCGGATTGCATGTCCTACTAGTGCCATAAATATTTACGTTTCTCGCTAAAATTTATCCTGAATGGACACTTTAAATTAGAAAATTTTGGAAGGTCTAATATTTTGCGGTTTTTTAGGGTTCCGTACCGAAAGGATAAAACGGGACTAAGTCTCCGCTGTCCGTCCGTCTGTCATCAGGATGTATCTTATGAACCGTGATAGTTAGACAGTTGACATTTTCACAGATGATGTCGTAAATGAGAGCGCAACTTGATTTGTGTGGCAGCGGCTATGTCGTTACGAGTGTTAAACTGGCCGTTTTGTCCAGGTGCTCGGCGGGCGCCTGAACGCCCTGCTGCCCGTGCTGGTGCGCGGCATGCGCTACTCCGAGATGGACGTGATCCTGCTGCGCGGCGACCGCGACGACGACGCGGACGACGCCGAGCCCGACCGGGACTCCGACATCCGCCCCCGCTTCCACAAGCCCCGCTCCGTCTCCGTCAAACACAACGGTACTGTATACTGTCTCACTCGTGCGCTACTCCGAGATGGACGTGATCCTGCTGCGCGGCGACCGCGACGACGACGCGGACGACGCCGAGCCCGACCGGGACTCCGACATCCGCCCCCGCTTCCACAAGCCCCGCTCCGTCTCCGTCAAACACAACGGTACTGTATACTGTCTCACTCGTGCGCTACTCCGAGATGGACGTGATCCTGCTGCGCGGCGACCGCGACGACGACGCGGACGACGCCGAGCCCGACCGGGACTCCGACATCCGCCCCCGCTTCCACAAGCCCCGCTCCGTCTCCGTCAAACACAACGGTACTGTATACTGTCTCACTCGTGCGCTACTCCGAGATGGACGTGATCCTGCTGCGCGGCGACCGCGACGACGACGCGGACGACGCCGAGCCCGACCGGGACTCCGACATCCGCCCCCGCTTCCACAAGCCCCGCTCCGTCTCCGTCAAACACAACGGTACTGTATACTGTCTCACTCGTGCGCTACTCCGAGATGGACGTGATCCTGCTGCGCGGCGACCGCGACGACGACGCGGACGACGCCGAGCCCGACCGGGACTCCGACATCCGCCCCCGCTTCCACAAGCCCCGCTCCGTCTCCGTCAAACACAACGGTACTGTATACTGTCTCACTCGTGCGCTACTCCGAGATGGACGTGATCCTGCTGCGCGGCGACCGCGACGACGACGCGGACGACGCCGAGCCCGACCGGGACTCCGACATCCGCCCCCGCTTCCACAAGCCCCGCTCCGTCTCCGTCAAACACAACGGTACTGTATACTGTCTCACTCGTGCGCTACTCCGAGATGGACGTGATCCTGCTGCGCGGCGACCGCGACGACGACGCGGACGACGCCGAGCCCGACCGGGACTCCGACATCCGCCCCCGCTTCCACAAGCCCCGCTCCGTCTCCGTCAAACACAACGGTACTGTATACTGTCTCACTCGTGCGCTACTCCGAGATGGACGTGATCCTGCTGCGCGGCGACCGCGACGACGACGCGGACGACGCCGAGCCCGACCGGGACTCCGACATCCGCCCCCGCTTCCACAAGCCCCGCTCCGTCTCCGTCAAACACAACGGTACTGTATACTGTCTCACTCGTGCGCTACTCCGAGATGGACGTGATCCTGCTGCGCGGCGACCGCGACGACGACGCGGACGACGCCGAGCCCGACCGGGACTCCGACATCCGCCCCCGCTTCCACAAGCCCCGCTCCGTCTCCGTCAAACAC
Source organism: Cydia pomonella (assembly GCF_033807575.1). Lineage (NCBI taxonomy): Eukaryota > Metazoa > Arthropoda > Insecta > Lepidoptera > Tortricidae > Cydia > Cydia pomonella. Next base: position 26,067,913 of record NC_084708.1, read on the forward strand.
AACGGTACTGTATACTGTCTCACTCGTGCGCTACTCCGAGATGGACGTGATCCTGCTGCGCGGCGACCGCGACGACGACGCGGACGACGCCGAGCCCGACCGGGACTCCGACATCCGCCCCCGCTTCCACAAGCCCCGCTCCGTCTCCGTCAAACACAACGGTACTGTATACTGTCTCACTCGTGCGCTACTCCGAGATGGACGTGATCCTGCTGCGCGGCGACCGCGACGACGACGCGGACGACGCCGAGCCCGACCGGGACTCCGACATCCGCCCCCGCTTCCACAAGCCCCGCTCCGTCTCCGTCAAACACAACGGTACTGTATACTGTCTCACTCGTGCGCTACTCCGAGATGGACGTGATCCTGCTGCGCGGCGACCGCGACGACGACGCGGACGACGCCGAGCCCGACCGGGACTCCGACATCCGCCCCCGCTTCCACAAGCCCCGCTCCGTCTCCGTCAAACACAACGGTACTGTATACTGTCTCACTCGTGCGCTACTCCGAGATGGACGTGATCCTGCTGCGCGGCGACCGCGACGACGACGCGGACGACGCCGAGCCCGACCGGGACTCCGACATCCGCCCCCGCTTCCACAAGCCCCGCTCCGTCTCCGTCAAACACAACGGTAACACAATCACCTTCACACACATGGACCTTCAAAAACAGGCCCATCGACTTTGAAATGAAATGAAATGAAATGAAATATTTATTAATAACAATTGTTACATGTCGTGTCGTGTGAGTTTGCAATAGTTTATCAATTACAATAATCTTACAAATAAAATTCATGCAGATACAATTATTATTTTATATTGTATGTAATTAATTATTATATTGTATGTAAATTATATCATATTCAAATATTTTATTATGTCACGATAATATTTCACAATATTGTTTACCATTTAAATAACAAGCGGTAGACTAAAAACTCGTCATATGAATAAAATGACTCTTGTGTCAACCACTTCTTGAGTCTAACCTTAAATGCCGCGGTGGAAGCTGCATCTCTTACCGAGTTCGGCAGGCGATTGTAAATAGAGGGGCCTAAATAGTACACAGATCGCTGTGACTTGGCGAGTTTGTGTGGTTCGGCGACCAGCCTATTGTGGTGTCTATTACTGCGTAGACTATAGTTAGTGTTAGTGCCTCTGCGCTTGAACAAATCCAGGTTCCCGTGTGTGAACACTGAAACCTGGTAGATGAGTAAACAAGGCAGGGGCAAAATCTTTAAATCGCGGAATAGGTCACGCGCGGGGGCATCCTCCGCCTTACCAGCCATCGCGCGAATGGCGCGCTTTTGCTGTGAGAAGACGCGCTTCCAGTCGGAGGCGCGGCCCCAAAGCTCCACGCCGTACGTGAGGAGCGAGTGCACTGTTGCGAAATAGCACTCTCGCACCGCACGCTTTCCGGCGGTGATCGTCAATCGCCGCAGCGCGAAGCACGCACTCCCTACTCTCTTGCATAGTTCATCGATGTGCGTCTCCCACGTTAGGGCACTATCGAGATGGAAACCAAGCAGGCGTGCGCCGTTCACGTGCTGTATAGGGGCACCGCCAGCGCACACCCTAGTGGTTGGGCTTGTATGGCCGTTTAGCTTGAATATCATGTAGCTGGTTTTTTCTTTGTTTAGAGCCAAACCATTTGCCTGAAACCATTGGTGGAGTTGTTCCATGACGAGATTTAGGGCCGCTTCCAACTCCCGCTGCGACGCAGTGCTGACGACTGCCGTGACGTCGTCGGCGTACATGAATATATCAGCACCTTTTATAGCCATTGGCAGATCGTTCAGCAAGACGCTGAACAGGGTGTTGGAGAGGCACGATCCTTGAGGGACCCCCATCAGATTTTTTAGCTCGGCAGAAACGACCCTCCCTCCGTCGCCTACCACCACTTGCGCTCTGTCAGTCATAAAGGACAGTATTAGCTTGGTGGCTAGGCCTCGGATACCGTAGTGGGCTAGCTTATTGGAGACGAGTACGTGGTCTGCAGTGTCAAAGGCACGGGACAGGTCGCAGCAGATGACACCTACGTGGTTCCCCGCTTCGCGGGCGCTCAATACGCAGCGCACTACTTCTCGCACTAGGTCAGTGGTGGACCGGCCAGGGCGGTAGGCATATTGGCTGTCCGACAGTGTATTCTTTTGTGCCCAAAAACCGAGTAGCCTCTTGTTTAAACCTACTTCGAAACATTTGCTGGGCACTGGGACCAGGGATATGGGGCGGTAGGATTTTATTAATGATTTTTTACCCTTACCTTTGTAAAGTGGGCTTATTTTTACTTTTTTCAGATTCTCAGGGTATACTCCTGTTCGCATGCAGCTATTGAATAGTTCACAAAGAACGTAGCTAATTGCGGGACTAGCTCGTTTTAACAGATTAGCGGAGAGGCCGTAAACGTCGGTACTGTTTTTGGTCGCGATAGAAGTTTTAAATATGTTTGCGACTTCAGCTGGTGTAAAAGGCCTGAGTCTTATAGAGCTATCACTGGCGACATACCCGTCAGATAAGGAGGTGATACAGCTGCTGTGGTCAGCGGCGGGCGCGCCGCATGCGGCGGCAGCCGTTACGAACTCGTGGTTGAGCGCGTCTACCGCAAGTTGTTTGGTTGCGAACGGGCTGCCGGCGCTGTCCGTGAGTAGCTCGGTGTAGTCGACGCGCGGGCGCGGCGCCCGGGCCAGCTCGATGTTTATAGCCTTCCACATTGCTCTACTTTTATTGGGGTTGTTACTAATTAATGAATTAAAATATATAGTACGTTTGCATTTTAATTTGTTATTGTACGATTTCAGTAGTTCATTTGAAGCGTCATGTAAAGACATATTGCCCGGGTATTTATTTGATAATTTAATAAAATCGAAAACTAACAATTTAAGGTCTTTAAGTTCTTGATCAATCCAAGGATTATTTTTAGGACGAGTATTCATATTTTTTAATGGGAAATGAATCTCGAGTAGGAATGTGAAGATGTTAACAACTGTAGTTGCGAATTGATTGCAATTGCCCGTGTGCTTAGCCACTATACCTTTCCAATCTATAGACTCAAGCGCAGTTACAAAAGATGTTATGTTTGTATTAGGGCTCCCGGTATCCGTGTTACACGCCGAAACGGATACCCGTGTTCTTAAGCCCGGCGGTGCTAAGAACACGGTTTAAACGGAACCGCCGGGATCCGGATCCGTCTCCAAGAACCGTTCCCAAGAAACGTTTCTCGGATACGTATCTCCGTTTAAACGTGTACTTAAGACCGGCCCGAACGGATCCGAAACAGTTTGAGCCAATGCTTACAAGGTCTACTATTGAATGTTGACTTCAGATGAACTTGTTAGGCGTACAATTTTTTTTAATTGTTTCTAACTGGGTGGATATTACATATTTAGCCAACTATACTATATATAAATCGAAGTAGGTGTCCCTATTCAATATTGTCTATTATTTTTAATTTTGAACCTATTCGGCCCTAGTTTAGAATCTTATTTTTTTAGTATTATTGTTTTTAACCTAATATCATTACATATTATATTTCAATGAAAGAAACACATTTTTATATATACTGGTGTAATAGTTTCGTGAAGAATATGTATTCAGACAAATACTACCTATATTAGTTAAAAATAACAGTTAAGAAAATAATTATTAATTACTTTGTGGTTATTTTTATCAATTTACTGCTATGCGAAAACAACAAATCTGCCAATGATGCAAAAAAATACACACACAAGCGGCATTCGAAACGAAGAATTTCACGCGATAACCTTAAAGACTCATGCTACCTTTCTTACCTTTCGATTATATTGTTTAATACATTAAGATAGATCTCAAAATTGGCAATCATTCATATTCACTTGGGACACTTTCACAGTTTGCCGCCCGGTGGCGTTCCATTCACTAGATTCTTAGAACGTATTGTTTTTCGAAGACCCTATTGTACGATATCGCCAAAACAAATAGGTTCCCAAACAGTTATCAGAACTGTCACAACCAATTATGAGCTTTATGTCCTTGTAATAAGGTAAACATATCTGCATATATTAAAATTGTAACAGATGCAGCGGCAAAAATTAAAGTAAATGTATCCCATTGTTTTGTAGCCGCACCACACTAAAAGGCATTTTTCTATGACGAGAGTGAGAGCTACAAGATGTTATTACTTAGGTATATATTTGATTGTAATTTGTTTTCAAATTAATCTTAATACTAGCATTTGATTGTTTTTTAAAAATTGTTTTAAGATATTGCATTTTTTAATTTTTACGAATATCAGAATACCAGATCAAGCACTTGGCAGATTTTATCGTGTACAGTCTTTATTGATTTTATTTTTTATTACTAGCACTTTATATTTATTGCTATCAAGTTATATAATAAATAAACAATAAAGTGTTAGTATTTGAACTTTTATATAAAATACTACTATGGTAGCACTATACAGTATTTCTAATTTTCTACTCGTACTTATTGCAACTTAAAACATTGCAAGCAAAAACTAACAGAGGACCTACCGCGAACCACGTTCGTCGTGTTGCCTCTCTGTTGCACTTATAAAATTTTACGTAAGTGTGACGGGGCGGCAACACGTCGAACGTGGTTCGCGGTAGGCCCTCTGCTCAGAAAACGGTTTTGCAAATAAACCTTTTATTGAATTTCGACTCTATGAACCACGGAATAAGGTTAAATATGGCATAAACGTCATGAATCTTTTGTCTAATAATTTGTAGCTCTTACGTACGCCGGTCCGTTCCTTTGCTACTCGTCAAGGACGTTTCCGGAGCCACGGGTAAATAAGATCCGTTTCTTCGAATACCCGTTTATCCGTGGAAACGGCTCTTAATTACACGTTTCTTAATTACACGTGTGGAACGGGCCAGAAAACCGTTTACTTATTATTCGGAAACGGGTATTCGGAACGTGTAAACGAAACACGGATCCGACCGCGAGCCCTAGTTTGTATCGCTAAAAACACGTTTCGTTATCAGTGGGGACGACAAGTGTGGAGTGCGCGGCACGGTGAGTCGCTGCGCTGTATGGTCACTCAGGTTAGTGACAACGCATGTTGCGGACACACGGTCGTCACGGATGTTTGAATATGCGTGGTCTAGCAACGTCGCGCTATCACCGTCTTTCCGGGTGACTTCGTTAACATACTGACCAAAATTATGAGCTGATAAAATATCACAGTTGTTTTTTGATGGCAGTATTCTTAAGCAAGTCGATATTAATATCGCCCATTATGATTGCTTGGAGTTTGTCTTCATTTATTTTGGCCAGCAGGCCATCGAATAACCCGAGATATTCGGAATGATTTGTTAGGTTGGAGTGGTAAATTCCCACAATTAAAAGATCCTCATGTATTATATGTATTGCGCAAACATCAAAAACCTGCTCGCGAGACAACTCACAATAGTCCGATCGGGTCAAAGCCTTTATATCTGATTTAGCATAAATGCAGCTTCCACCCCGTTCTATGTTTGGTCTACAGTAATGTGATAGTAAATCGAAATTAGTTAATGTCACGGCATGAATTTCATGGCTACGCAAAAAATGTTCGGTTAAAATTAAAATGTCACACGTCAGGTCGTTACTTAGTAACATTTCTAGTTGCTTCGTTTTTCCATATAATCCTCTAATATTTTGGTGGCAGACCGTGAGAACCGTAGTTCGCGGTGCCTGTGTGTCGGTGTCAGTTGTTCTCTGCGCCGGCGGCTGGTCGATCGACGTGCGCGAGGCGGCGGTGTCGGGGTCGGGGGGGAGCGCGCCCGGCGCGCCCGGCGCCGCCCCGAAACCACTCGCTCACCTCCGTTCCAGATGGCCAGATATTTGGAGACATCATTTCTTCATACTTACTGCACGGGACAGTGATTGCAAACGATGCATAGTGCTCATGCTTTAGGCGTAATTTTTCGGCCGTGCAGTTCGTATACCCAGTCTTTTTAGCTATATAAGACCTGATAGCCTCCGGGGTTGTGTCGCTTTTAAAAAAGCAGGCGTGAATTTTTTTACCGCGCTCTATAGTAAGTAAGTCCGTATCTGCTGGGCCTGTTCCGGTGATTGCAACTCGTGTTGTTTTTGGTTGCATACGGCCTCTTTTGTATGACACGGTGCGATAGTCATTGTCGGTGGAGTTAGTGTGTTCTGTCGTACTGTCATTTAGTTTTGCTTTTGAATATATTGACTGCAAGTTGGAGGTGTTCGGGTCCGAATTCATACTTGGGTCTGGATTCATACTTGGACCCGGATTCCTACTTGGGGCCGGATTCATACTTGGGTCCGGATTCATACTTAGGTCCGGCGTCATACTTGGGTCTGGATTCATACTTGCCGGTCGGTTTACCTCGGGAGTCGTCGCGACGTGTTTGACCCAGATTTTCTGCTTATCTCCTCCAAACTGAACCTGCAATCATAGTAATGGATGACATTACTATGATTCCAGATCAGAGTAGCAATTCGTCGACCCGTCAAAGTGTATATATTTGACCTTAAGTCCTGACAACCCTCAGTCGATAACCTTGGGTCGTTGTTCCAGCGGGGGCGGGCGACAGCAACATGGCCGGCGGCGAGTCGGAGGACGAGGAGGAGGGCGGCGACGACGACGGCTCCCTCTCCGACTGGAACCTGCGCAAGTGCTCCGCGGCGGCGCTGGACGTGCTCGCCAACGTGTTCGCGCAGGACCTGCTGCCGGTGCTGTTCCCCATCCTCAAGGAGACGCTGTTCCACGAGGACTGGGTTATCAAGGTGAGCCGCTCCTCACAAGCTGATACCCTGAGCGATCACACTGAGGGTAGCAAGATAGTATTTTAATGGATTAGCGCATTTTTTTTCAAACACTGAACAATATCTACCTCTGACAAATATCTTTAGTTTTCTTAGGCGATTTTAAATTCTCCACATGGATACTTCCCAGATAGGCTTCGAACTAAGACAACTGATTGCTCCAATTTTGAAGATATCGTTCGCACAAAGGCTTCTCAGTTCAAGTTTATAATGATGGTTATGAAGGAATGTGGCTAACATGCCCGTGTTGCTTCAGGAGAGCGGCATCCTGGCGCTGGGCGCGGTGGCGGACGGCTGCATGGGCGGCATGGTGCCGCACCTGCCCGACCTCGTGCCCTACCTGGTGTGCTGCCTCGGCGAGCGCAAGGCCCTGGTGCGCGCCATCACGTGCTGGACGCTCTCCCGCTACAGCCACTGGGTCGTGGCGCAGTCCCACGACCTCTACCTCCGTCCCGTCATGACCGAGGTAACATCCTCCCCTCGTGCCCTACCTGGTGTGCTGCCTCGGCGAGCGCAAGGCCCTGGTGCGCGCCATCACGTGCTGGACGCTCTCCCGCTACAGCCACTGGGTCGTGGCGCAGTCCCACGACCTCTACCTCCGTCCCGTCATGACCGAGGTAACATCCTCCCCTCGTGCCCTACCTGGTGTGCTGCCTCGGCGAGCGCAAGGCCCTGGTGCGCGCCATCACGTGCTGGACGCTCTCCCGCTACAGCCACTGGGTCGTGGCGCAGTCCCACGACCTCTACCTCCGTCCCGTCATGACCGAGGTAACATCCTCCCCTCGTGCCCTACCTGGTGTGCTGCCTCGGCGAGCGCAAGGCCCTGGTGCGCGCCATCACGTGCTGGACGCTCTCCCGCTACAGCCACTGGGTCGTGGCGCAGTCCCACGACCTCTAACCTCCGTCCCGTCATGACCGAGGTAACATCCTCCCCTCGTGCCCTACCTGGTGTGCTGCCTCGGCGAGCGCAAGGCCCTGGTGCGCGCCATCACGTGCTGGACGCTCTCCCGCTACAGCCACTGGGTCGTGGCGCAGTCCCACGACCTCTACCTCCGTCCCGTCATGACCGAGGTAACATCCTCCCCTCGTGCCCTACCTGGTGTGCTGCCTCGGCGAGCGCAAGGCCCTGGTGCGCGCCATCACGTGCTGGACGCTCTCCCGCTACAGCCACTGGGTCGTGGCGCAGTCCCACGACCTCTACCTCCGTCCCGTCATGACCGAGGTAACATCCTCCCCTCGTGCCCTACCTGGTGTGCTGCCTCGGCGAGCGCAAGGCCCTGGTGCGCGCCATCACGTGCTGGACGCTCTCCCGCTACAGCCACTGGGTCGTGGCGCAGTCCCACGACCTCTACCTCCGTCCCGTCATGACCGAGGTAACATCCTCCCCTCGTGCCCTACCTGGTGTGCTGCCTCGGCGAGCGCAAGGCCCTGGTGCGCGCCATCACGTGCTGGACGCTCTCCCGCTACAGCCACTGGGTCGTGGCGCAGTCCCACGACCTCTACCTCCGTCCCGTCATGACCGAGGTAACATCCTCCCCTCGTGCCCTACCTGGTGTGCTGCCTCGGCGAGCGCAAGGCCCTGGTGCGCGCCATCACGTGCTGGACGCTCTCCCGCTACAGCCACTGGGTCGTGGCGCAGTCCCACGACCTCTACCTCCGTCCCGTCATGACCGAGGTAACATCCTCCCCTCGTGCCCTACCTGGTGTGCTGCCTCGGCGAGCGCAAGGCCCTGGTGCGCGCCATCACGTGCTGGACGCTCTCCCGCTACAGCCACTGGGTCGTGGCGCAGTCCCACGACCTCTACCTCCGTCCCGTCATGACCGAGGTAACATCCTCCCCTCGTGCCCTACCTGGTGTGCTGCCTCGGCGAGCGCAAGGCCCTGGTGCGCGCCATCACGTGCTGGACGCTCTCCCGCTACAGCCACTGGGTCGTGGCGCAGTCCCACGACCTCTACCTCCGTCCCGTCATGACCGAGGTAACATCCTCCCCTCGTGCCCTACCTGGTGTGCTGCCTCGGCGAGCGCAAGGCCCTGGTGCGCGCCATCACGTGCTGGACGCTCTCCCGCTACAGCCACTGGGTCGTGGCGCAGTCCCACGACCTCTACCTCCGTCCCGTCATGACCGAGGTAACATCCTCCCCTCGTGCCCTACCTGGTGTGCTGCCTCGGCGAGCGCAAGGCCCTGGTGCGCGCCATCACGTGCTGGACGCTCTCCCGCTACAGCCACTGGGTCGTGGCGCAGTCCCACGACCTCTACCTCCGTCCCGTCATGACCGAGGTAACATCCTCCCCTCGTGCCCTACCTGGTGTGCTGCCTCGGCGAGCGCAAGGCCCTGGTGCGCGCCATCACGTGCTGGACGCTCTCCCGCTACAGCCACTGGGTCGTGGCGCAGTCCCACGACCTCTACCTCCGTCCCGTCATGACCGAGGTAACATCCTCCCCTCGTGCCCTACCTGGTGTGCTGCCTCGGCGAGCGCAAGGCCCTGGTGCGCGCCATCACGTGCTGGACGCTCTCCCGCTACAGCCACTGGGTCGTGGCGCAGTCCCACGACCTCTACCTCCGTCCCGTCATGACCGAGGTAACATCCTCCCCTCGTGCCCTACCTGGTGTGCTGCCTCGGCGAGCGCAAGGCCCTGGTGCGCGCCATCACGTGCTGGACGCTCTCCCGCTACAGCCACTGGGTCGTGGCGCAGTCCCACGACCTCTACCTCCGTCCCGTCATGACCGAGGTAACATCCTCCCCTCGTGCCCTACCTGGTGTGCTGCCTCGGCGAGCGCAAGGCCCTGGTGCGCGCCATCACGTGCTGGACGCTCTCCCGCTACAGCCACTGGGTCGTGGCGCAGTCCCACGACCTCTACCTCCGTCCCGTCATGACCGAGGTAACATCCTCCCCTCGTGCCCTACCTGGTGTGCTGCCTCGGCGAGCGCAAGGCCCTGGTGCGCGCCATCACGTGCTGGACGCTCTCCCGCTACAGCCACTGGGTCGTGGCGCAGTCCCACGACCTCTACCTCCGTCCCGTCATGACCGAGGTAACATCCTCCCCTCGTGCCCTACCTGGTGTGCTGCCTCGGCGAGCGCAAGGCCCTGGTGCGCGCCATCACGTGCTGGACGCTCTCCCGCTACAGCCACTGGGTCGTGGCGCAGTCCCACGACCTCTACCTCCGTCCCGTCATGACCGAGGTAACATCCTCCCCTCGTGCCCTACCTGGTGTGCTGCCTCGGCGAGCGCAAGGCCCTGGTGCGCGCCATCACGTGCTGGACGCTCTCCCGCTACAGCCACTGGGTCGTGGCGCAGTCCCACGACCTCTACCTCCGTCCCGTCATGACCGAGGTAACATCCTCCCCTCGTGCCCTACCTGGTGTGCTGCCTCGGCGAGCGCAAGGCCCTGGTGCGCGCCATCACGTGCTGGACGCTCTCCCGCTACAGCCACTGGGTCGTGGCGCAGTCCCACGACCTCTACCTCCGTCCCGTCATGACCGAGGTAACATCCTCCCCTCGTGCCCTACCTGGTGTGCTGCCTCGGCGAGCGCAAGGCCCTGGTGCGCGCCATCACGTGCTGGACGCTCTCCCGCTACAGCCACTGGGTCGTGGCGCAGTCCCACGACCTCTACCTCCGTCCCGTCATGACCGAGGTAACATCCTCCCCTCGTGCCCTACCTGGTGTGCTGCCTCGGCGAGCGCAAGGCCCTGGTGCGCGCCATCACGTGCTGGACGCTCTCCCGCTACAGCCACTGGGTCGTGGCGCAGTCCCACGACCTCTACCTCCGTCCCGTCATGACCGAGGTAACATCCTCCCCTCGTGCCCTACCTGGTGTGCTGCCTCGGCGAGCGCAAGGCCCTGGTGCGCGCCATCACGTGCTGGACGCTCTCCCGCTACAGCCACTGGGTCGTGGCGCAGTCCCACGACCTCTACCTCCGTCCCGTCATGACCGAGGTTACTTCATCATTTCTGAAATTGGGTTCGGAAAAAACAGGGTCGCTTTTGATGCACATGATGTACGCAAATGTTACGTTGGTTTTGAGCGGCTCGATGTCATCCCAATTATTTTTCAAAACTGGAATCTTTGAATTACTATAAAATATGAAAACCTGAATCGATAACAAAAACTTTTCCTTCGCAGCTTCTGAAACGAGTCCTGGACAACAACAAGCGCGTGCAAGAGGCCGCCTGCTCCGCCTTCGCCACCCTGGAGGAGGAAGCCTGCACGGAGCTCGTCCCCTACCTCGGCTACATCCTACAGACCCTGGTCTTCGCCTTCGGGAAATATCAGCACAAGAACCTGCTCATACTGTATGATGCCATTGGGACGCTAGCCGACTCCGTGGGGCACCATTTGAACAAGCCCGAGTATATTCAGCTGCTGATGCCTCCGCTGATCAATAAGTGGAATGTGCTGAAGGACGAGGATAAGGATTTGTTCCCGTTGTTGGAGGTGAGTCGATTTCACTGTGATTATTTAGCTTCAACAAGGACCATTAGGATCATGAAGAGCGGAATCTCTGTGTAGCCTACACATCTTATCTCATCTATAATGTGGGAAAGATCATTTACATGTACTTTTGTCGCTTCTAACTCTTACGGTTGTACATATAGTCCACTTACAGAAGATCACTAGCAGAAGGAGCGAAGCCCTTTTTTCTGACTGTGTCTGAGCGAAGTGCTTATTCAAATACGACATTCTTACCCTATAACGGTCTTCCCAATCAAAAATGATATAGGGGGAATAGTAGTAAGATGGCTGATGTGCGCGTCCTTGTGCAGTGCCTGTCGTCGGTGGCCACGGCGCTGCAGGCCGGCTTCCTGCCCTACTGCGAGCCCGTGTTCCGGCGCTGCGTCGCGCTCATCGAGCAGACGCTCAACCAGAACATCGTGAGTCGCCTAGAACCTCATATCTTATCTCACCCTACTATACATTTACAAAACTCCGAATTAACAACAGCACTCAAAAGTTTTATCGTGATCTATAGAACTATATGCATGTTTTTTTTTTTCTAATTTAAGTTCTTACAAACTCAAGTTTGAATCAAAAAGTTTTGTCTTCAACTACAATTCGTGGCTGAGCTTAATCAAAAGAGTGGAATACTATAAGCACATAGTGTCGTAAAACAACCGATTTCTTCTAATTTAGGCTCGTATCTTGAGTTAGTGGCATTTATGATCGTAACTTTTCATATCCCACATAATTTGCAGGCGAACAGTCAAAGCCCGGAACAATTCGACGCCCCCGACAAAGACTTCATGATAGTGGCCCTAGACCTGCTCAGCGGCCTGGCGGAGGGCCTGGACGGACACATCGACAAGCTGGTGCTGCACTCCAACCTCATGCAGCTGCTCTACCAGTGCATGCAGGATCCCATGCCGGAGGTGTTTATCCAACTATTGTTATTGTTTCCTGCACCTGACGATAATAGTATACATGGCACAAATCACTCCCATTTTGAACGTGTTGTCATCGCGTTGCGAATCGAAATGAAATTCGGTCCGGCAGTGGGACGCGGCAGGCCCAATCAGAACGGGGAGCGTGGCCGGTCCTAACATCATTTTAATCGTTCCGGTAATTTTGTACCCGAGTAATGTCCACGTATCTAATTGGACTACGATCTGACACTGTTTAACCGTGAATTCTTTATATCATAAACGAGATGTTAATTTATTAAAAAAAAAGAAACGATCACTTGAAAGTTGCAACGTAATCGTATCCGCAAGCGTCGGCCGTTTATCCTAATCGTGTCCACGTATCCAGGTGCGGCAGTCGTCGTTCGCGCTGCTGGGCGACCTGACGAAGGCGTGCTTCCAGCACGTGCACCCCTACATCCCCGAGTTCCTGCCCATCCTCGGCTCCAACCTCAACCCCGAGCTCATCTCCGTCTGCAACAACGCCACCTGGGCCATCGGCGAGATCAGCATCAAGCTCGGTCAGTGTTTATACTCCACGTGTAACGAAGGCGTGCTTCCAGCACGTGCACCCCTACATCCCCGAGTTCCTGCCCATCCTCGGCTCCAACCTCAACCCCGAGCTCATCTCCGTCTGCAACAACGCCACCTGGGCCATCGGCGAGATCAGCATCAAGCTCGGTCAGTGTTTATACTCCACGTGTAACGAAGGCGTGCTTCCAGCACGTGCACCCCTACATCCCCGAGTTCCTGCCCATCCTCGGCTCCAACCTCAACCCCGAGCTCATCTCCGTCTGCAACAACGCCACCTGGGCCATCGGCGAGATCAGCATCAAGCTCGGTCAGTGTTTATACTCCACGTGTAACGAAGGCGTGCTTCCAGCACGTGCACCCCTACATCCCCGAGTTCCTGCCCATCCTCGGCTCCAACCTCAACCCCGAGCTCATCTCCGTCTGCAACAACGCCACCTGGGCCATCGGCGAGATCAGCATCAAGCTCGGTCAGTGTTTATACTCCACGTGTAACGAAGGCGTGCTTCCAGCACGTGCACCCCTACATCCCCGAGTTCCTGCCCATCCTCGGCTCCAACCTCAACCCCGAGCTCATCTCCGTCTGCAACAACGCCACCTGGGCCATCGGCGAGATCAGCATCAAGCTCGGTCAGTGTTTATACTCCACGTGTAACGAAGGCGTGCTTCCAGCACGTGCACCCCTACATCCCCGAGTTCCTGCCCATCCTCGGCTCCAACCTCAACCCCGAGCTCATCTCCGTCTGCAACAACGCCACCTGGGCCATCGGCGAGATCAGCATCAAGCTCGGTCAGTGTTTATACTCCACGTGTAACGAAGGCGTGCTTCCAGCACGTGCACCCCTACATCCCCGAGTTCCTGCCCATCCTCGGCTCCAACCTCAACCCCGAGCTCATCTCCGTCTGCAACAACGCCACCTGGGCCATCGGCGAGATCAGCATCAAGCTCGGTCAGTGTTTATACTCCACGTGTAACGAAGGCGTGCTTCCAGCACGTGCACCCCTACATCCCCGAGTTCCTGCCCATCCTCGGCTCCAACCTCAACCCCGAGCTCATCTCCGTCTGCAACAACGCCACCTGGGCCATCGGCGAGATCAGCATCAAGCTCGGTCAGTGTTTATACTCCACGTGTAACGAAGGCGTGCTTCCAGCACGTGCACCCCTACATCCCCGAGTTCCTGCCCATCCTCGGCTCCAACCTCAACCCCGAGCTCATCTCCGTCTGCAACAACGCCACCTGGGCCATCGGCGAGATCAGCATCAAGCTCGGTCAGTGTTTATACTCCACGTGTAACGAAGGCGTGCTTCCAGCACGTGCACCCCTACATCCCCGAGTTCCTGCCCATCCTCGGCTCCAACCTCAACCCCGAGCTCATCTCCGTCTGCAACAACGCCACCTGGGCCATCGGCGAGATCAGCATCAAGCTCGGTCAGTGTTTATACTCCACGTGTAACGAAGGCGTGCTTCCAGCACGTGCACCCCTACATCCCCGAGTTCCTGCCCATCCTCGGCTCCAACCTCAACCCCGAGCTCATCTCCGTCTGCAACAACGCCACCTGGGCCATCGGCGAGATCAGCATCAAGCTCGGTCAGTGTTTATACTCCACGTGTAACGAAGGCGTGCTTCCAGCACGTGCACCCCTACATCCCCGAGTTCCTGCCCATCCTCGGCTCCAACCTCAACCCCGAGCTCATCTCCGTCTGCAACAACGCCACCTGGGCCATCGGCGAGATCAGCATCAAGCTCGGTCAGTGTTTATACTCCACGTGTAACGAAGGCGTGCTTCCAGCACGTGCACCCCTACATCCCCGAGTTCCTGCCCATCCTCGGCTCCAACCTCAACCCCGAGCTCATCTCCGTCTGCAACAACGCCACCTGGGCCATCGGCGAGATCAGCATCAAGCTCGGTCAGTGTTTATACTCCACGTGTAACGAAGGCGTGCTTCCAGCACGTGCACCCCTACATCCCCGAGTTCCTGCCCATCCTCGGCTCCAACCTCAACCCCGAGCTCATCTCCGTCTGCAACAACGCCACCTGGGCCATCGGCGAGATCAGCATCAAGCTCGGTCAGTGTTTATACTCCACGTGTAACGAAGGCGTGCTTCCAGCACGTGCACCCCTACATCCCCGAGTTCCTGCCCATCCTCGGCTCCAACCTCAACCCCGAGCTCATCTCCGTCTGCAACAACGCCACCTGGGCCATCGGCGAGATCAGCATCAAGCTCGGTCAGTGTTTATACTCCACGTGTAACGAAGGCGTGCTTCCAGCACTAGCTCGGTCAGTGTTTATACTCCACTAGGGATTGCAAACCGGATTGGTTTTCAATCCGGCCGGATCCGGCCGGATTTTGTCCGTAGTCGGGCCGGATCCGGCCGGACCGGATCCGGTTTGGTATAGGGATATAAAAGTTAATTAAATGACATATTTTTCTAGTTTTTTGCGTAATACGTATTCCTAAATCTATAATTTGAAGTTAATAAATAATTTCTTAACAATAAAATAGAACTCGGTATTAAAAAGTGTCACAATGTCAATATCACTTGAAAAACAAAATTTGAAATCGGTAATTTATAATAAATTTATTATATTTAACCATTCAAAAGTGCTCAAATTTTCGTTTATAATTATAAATTTGATTAGTTTCCAAAGCCTGATGATGGGAGTTGGGGTGGGAATTGAAGCTCCTTGAAAGGACAAGTTTTCGTAACTGTTCTTTGATTGAATTATTTGTAGAGTCTGTTCGGAAAGAGAAGAGTCGTGAAATGTATTGGGCCCCATACATTCCACGACTCTTCTCTTTCCTCACAAACTCTAACGTTGACATCCATTCTAGCATAGAGAAATAAGAAATACACAGAGTGCTCACTCCATACATCAGTTTTGGTACCAAAACGCTTATTATTTTTCGTAGTCGACATCTAGCATCGAGTAGCGGAACTCTCAGTACTGCTACTCGACAATAGATATCGCGGCAAACAAAAAGTCTAATGCTCAACGATTTTTTCGCTAATATTATAACCTGAGTAACCGGAACTCTATTTTCAACTCCTAAGCTTACTATTATTTATTTCTTTTAACGAAGATTTTTTACTTTTAACCAATTATGTTATTAAATGCGCTCTAGTATTATCTTGCTCTAATTTTTTTGTCCGAAAAAGTAGTAGACTGTATGACTTAAAAAAGTTGTACTTTTTTAATTTATAGAAAAGTATATTGGTCAAATTATAGGGAACAACACACGACACGACGATCTCATGCGAAAATTAATAGAATGTAGGATTGAAAACCATCGCGGAAAGGGACTCCCTAAGAAAAGTTACATAGATCAAATAAAGAATTGGCTAGACGTAGAGTAGCATGTACCAGGAGATGAAGGAAATTGCATAAAATGGGATGAAATTGTAAATACAAAACATTCTCTCTTAAATTTGAATAGAAAAGAATCTATATTTTATCATATATATACATATATCGGAGAAAACTAAAGATTATCAATATTATCATATATTCTTCATTCACACATATTGATGAGCCCAACTGTAGTCGGTTGAGTACCGCCGACTTAATCCTGCTCATTTGTTTACTTTTAATCTCCTATCACAACATTATGACACGACATTAACCTTCTCTTTAGCATAAATTACGAATGCCTTCCATGGAACTCCATCCTTTCATTTTTCCTTCTATTACAGTATTTATGTAATCGTCATATCGTGCCACCAACATGAAAGAAAAAGAAATCCTCTTCTGTTCCCAGTCATCGTCATAATAAATATATTTTTATCTTACTAAATTTAACCTTTTTCATTCGTTTTTTGTTATGTTCAACTTCATACCTCGTATCCGTTGCCTTTTCTTCATCTGAAACGCACAGCGCGTGCTGTAATTAGGCGTTTTTTTATTTTACCGGATCCGGTCCGGATCCGGTGATTTTTACCGGATCCGGTAGCTCCTGAAAAGTGCCGGATCCGGCCGGATTACCGGATCCGCCGGACCGGATTGCAACCCCTATACTCCACGTATGACGAAGGCGTGCTTCCAGCACTAGCTCGGTCAGTGTTTATACTCCACGTGTAACGAAGGCGTGCTTCCAGCACTAGCTCGGTCAGTGTTTATACTCCACGTGTGACGAAGGCGTGCTTCCAGCACTAGCTCGGTCAGTGTTTATACTCCACGTGTGACGAAGGCGTGCTTCCAGCACTAGCTCGGTCAGTGTTTATACTCCACCGTTAGCGTGGGCGGGGTCGCCGTGTAAATTTATATTCAAACGAATATCCGATTTATATTCAAAAGAAATGTATTTTACCAAGATTTTCTCGAGGGACTACAGAACAGACTTCAAAAAAGGCAAATGGCCGGCAACGCACTTCCGACCCCTCTAGTGTTGGGGTCTTTTGCTTCCTATATCATAAAAAAGCAGTCTTCAGGTTTTTAAAGATTACATAGGCAACGGTAGGATGGACTGTCGCGCCTGTAATATTAACGAATAATACTATTTCCCGGATAACTGAGGAATACCAAGCCACTTCACAGCGCTGCAAAATATTACGTCTCCGACACGGCCATCCTGCTAAATACACGTCCGCTTGTGTTCATTGCGGATGAAATTAGTTTCTACATTTGTTTGGGTTTAAACTGCGCGATTGTAACACATTCTGAGATATACTCTGACAAACCCACTTTGTCAGTAGAAAACGGTGCGAAATTCGAATGTTGTACAGAAGATTACATAGATACAATAAATAAATACAAATACAAAGATTGACATTATTCATATATGTTGCCTTTTCTACTTACGGAAATGGCTTGACATTTCATTATTTAATATTACCCAATTTCAAAGTGGTAACTCTAATCTGAAAACGTACTTACATATTGGCATGTGTTATATTTGATTTTATGAATTTTTCAGGACCGGAGACGTCGCAATATATCCCCCTTGTGCTAAACCATTTAGTAGAAATAATCAATAGGCCTAACACGCCCAAAACACTACTGGAAAATACAGGTCAGTCCACTTTTATTATTCCCAATAAATGTACTTAATTCCTTGTCATAGTTAACTTTGTACTTACTAAAACTCTGCAACAATGTGACCTACCTCACAATAGTATATTTTGCAGTTTGTGACAAATGGTGGCAGTACGCTACGCTGTGAATATTTGGAGTGCATATATTTCTGTCACCGCTTCATATTGAGTTCCCATAAGTTCATGAGATCATCTTCCTGTTTCCGTTGGGGCGGTGTCCGCCACACTTGAGAATGCGCTTGTTTGCAACCGGCCGAGGCCGCAGAATGCTCCCTAACTGTTTACTAAACTGTTATGTTAGCAATTTACCCACTTTTGTTTCTCAGTTACATATACTTGTTATTATATTATATTAATCTAGTTATATATTGTTAACATTTGTAAATTTTACACTAAAACATACAAACCGCTATAGAGTTATTGGCTAAACGAACAAAACTTTAAAGACTCCCCATAAATATAGAACATTTACTTTGAGTCTCGCTTGCTCCATTTGGTTGGGGGTTGTTTGTACATAAATAGTGCTCCACGCAAAAGTAGTGCCCGCACCAAAGCGTGCGGCTTAAAAGATGGCCCGGACAGGCTTAGGCTCCTGTTTGATCTGCTAGAGAGTTGTCACCTCGCACTGACAATTGCAAAGCATTTCTGGGACTTGTCGAATCAGAAATATTCTGTTTGTCTGCGCCAGAGGACGACTGTCAAGTCGGGCGAACAGCGAGCTCGACGCAAGTGTCGCCGGCAGTCCGCGCCACCTTAAGCAACAGCCATTTGATTTATTAGACGACTAGCCCAAATTGTTTCACGTTTTTTGTATTCGTAACACTGATTGGTTGCCGTTGGTTGACGTTGATTATGTACTTTAAGTATGTTTTGGATGGTTTGTTGATTTGTTTTCTTGGTTTTGTTCTCGGTATGTCGCCGTAGCGATAACTATCGGTCGGCTAGGTTATGTGTGCCCACACGACGTCGCACCCGTATTACATCAATTTGTACGCCAGTGGTCTGTAGTATTTTTTTTATTATTACTTTATATTATTAATTATGATTACTTTTAATATCGAATAAGTTATTAATCCCATATTGTTTCGATCGTGGATGGTGTCTGTAGCTTGTTATCGTTTCTGACACTAACAGAGAATGGGTGCTGTTTGTTTATTTGTGTTCAGTGCTGTACTATGTGTTGAACACCATCCGCTTTCTAAAATATGTAACTGCTAAAATTTATTTAAATATTTTATTAACCCAAACTGAAAGACGACGCAATACAGTTGAAACCCGTAGGGATCACTTGTAAAAAAATATATGTTTTGAGTATTATTATTTTACCATTGCAAATGTCTCAAATTAAAATATCGCTATGATATACATTATTTAAGATTTATAGTTTTGTTAATTCGGTTAGTCAAATCGGCCCAAAGGGTCACTAAAATCAACTTTAAAAAACGTAAATATTGGAGACTGTTCTCAACGTAGCCGTCTTTCAGCGTGGCCTGCTCATGATCCAGTGTCATTAAGATATGTTTTGTGCAAGTCACTCATTATTGTTCACTCTAATAACCGCATTACTTAGACGCCGTTCTCTTAGACATCGCTTTCTTAAGTTCCGCCACCCTCTTAGGGAAGCAGCTGACATTTCGATGACATGCGCGGAATCATACTTGTCTGTTTAGTAAACAAGTTTCTAACTTCTGGTTTTCTTTTTGGATGAAACATCTATTTTATCGTAAATAAAGCAACGAAAAAAAAACGCAGGATAATCCTATGTCCAGTATACAGTTAACCATTCTAGATTTTTATCACGATTGCTTCATTTACGAGCCAATAGTTGGTTTAGTCTTAAAAAGTGGAATTTTGATGTTAGAAAACTGTTCACCGAATAAGATCGACACATCATCGCGACCTTCACAGCCGGAATCATTTCGCCACACTATTATTTAGCATAACAATGACCCGTCGCGATTATATGTCGATGAGGCAAGTTTAAAGTTGTAAATGCTGGAATAGGAACTTACTTTCTGAAATATCACAGAATCTGTGTAAAATATTCCCAAAATGCCAGGTTCCTATTATAATGGATAGGACTGAAATTTGGTAAATAAGTATATATTAGTTGTTATATTTCTAAAATCTACTATTAACCCTTAGAAAACGTAAAAACTTTTAAATCTCGGGGATTTTCGACATTCCATACACTTTGTATTATATCGCGTCCTTGGAATAGAAGTAACTTTACAACCGACGCGATATCTCTCCCGCGAGACTAGAGGGATTAATTGATTTTGGTATTTTTAAATTTATAACGTTTTGGGAGTATAGCACTTTAGGAACAAAATTTACGAGAGAATTTAGAACGGACATCGAAATGTCAGCTCACACTAGTCTGTAACATTAGTTGACCCGCGACAAACGCAGGTGTTCGTCGCTGCGGAACATCCGAGACAACGACGAGAAGGACTCGGCCTTCCGCGGCATCTGCCAGATGATCCAGGTCAACCCCGGCGGCGTCGTGCCGGACTTCATGTTCTTCTGCGACGCTGTCGCTTCGTGGACACACCCTAAAGTACGTGCTCGTGTTTCATGTCACATGATCCGATTTAAATCATTTATAATATAATAATCTCATGTAACATAAAATAAAAGCAATCGTTTTTTTGCTTATCTCAATTTGCTGCAAAACTTCCATGAATCTATGCCATCTAAACATGAAGAAATAATATTCCAGTCTTCTATTCCGCTCTTTTCTCAATTTCTGTTCGTTCACAGGACGACTTGAAGGAAATGTTCACGAAGATCCTGCACGGGTTCAAGAATCAAGTCGGCGATGACAACTGGCGACGCTTCACCGACCAGTTCCCCGTGCAGCTCAGCGCGCGTCTGTCCGCCATGTGCGGCATATAGGCCTCCGCCGGCGCACTGTGGTGAGTGCACGTGCACGCCAACACAACACACTACTGATACACCGACCAGTTCCCCGTGCAGCTCAGCGCGCGCCTGTCCGCCATGTGCGGCATATAGGCCTCCGCCGGCGCACTGTGGTGAGTGCACGTGCACGCCAACACAACACACTACTGATACACCGACCAGTTCCCCGTGCAGCTCAGCGCGCGCCTGTCCGCCATGTGCGGCATATAGGCCTCCGCCGGCGCACTGTGGTGAGTGCACGTGCACGCCAACACAACACACTACTGATACACCGACCAGTTCCCCGTGCAGCTCAGCGCGCGTCTGTCCGCCATGTGCGGCATATAGGCCTCCGCCGGCGCACTGTGGTGAGTGCACGTGCACGCCAACACAACACACTACTGATACACCGACCAGTTCCCCGTGCAGCTCAGCGCGCGCCTGTCCGCCATGTGCGGCATATAGGCCTCCGCCGGCGCACTGTGGTGAGTGCACGTGCACGCCAACACAACACACTACTGATACACCGACCAGTTCCCCGTGCAGCTCAGCGCGCGCCTGTCCGCCATGTGCGGCATATAGGCCTCCGCCGGCGCACTGTGGTGAGTGCACGTGCACGCCAACACAACACACTACTGATACACCGACCAGTTCCCCGTGCAGCTCAGCGCGCGCCTGTCCGCCATGTGCGGCATATAGGCCTCCGCCGGCGCACTGTGGTGAGTGCACGTGCACGCCAACACAACACACTACTGATACACCGACCAGTTCCCCGTGCAGCTCAGCGCGCGCCTGTCCGCCATGTGCGGCATATAGGCCTCCGCCGGCGCACTGTGGTGAGTGCACGTGCACGCCAACACAACACACTACTGATACACCGACCAGTTCCCCGTGCAGCTCAGCGCGCGCCTGTCCGCCATGTGCGGCATATAGGCCTCCGCCGGCGCACTGTGGTGAGTGCACGTGCACGCCAACACAACACACTACTGATACACCGACCAGTTCCCCGTGCAGCTCAGCGCGCGCCTGTCCGCCATGTGCGGCATATAGGCCTCCGCCGGCGCACTGTGGTGAGTGCACGTGCACGCCAACACAACACACTACTGATACACCGACCAGTTCCCCGTGCAGCTCAGCGCGCGCCTGTCCGCCATGTGCGGCATATAGGCCTCCGCCGGCGCACTGTGGTGAGTGCACGTGCACGCCAACACAACACACTACTGATACACCGACCAGTTCCCCGTGCAGCTCAGCGCGCGCCTGTCCGCCATGTGCGGCATATAGGCCTCCGCCGGCGCACTGTGGTGAGTGCACGTGCACGCCAACACAACACACTACTGATACACCGACCAGTTCCCCGTGCAGCTCAGCGCGCGCCTGTCCGCCATGTGCGGCATATAGGCCTCCGCCGGCGCACTGTGGTGAGTGCACGTGCACGCCAACACAACACACTACTGATACACCGACCAGTTCCCCGTGCAGCTCAGCGCGCGCCTGTCCGCCATGTGCGGCATATAGGCCTCCGCCGGCGCACTGTGGTGAGTGCACGTGCACGCCAACACAACACACTACTGATACACCGACCAGTTCCCCGTGCAGCTCAGCGCGCGCCTGTCCGCCATGTGCGGCATATAGGCCTCCGCCGGCGCACTGTGGTGAGTGCACGTGCACGCCAACACAACACACTACTGATACACCGACCAGTTCCCCGTGCAGCTCAGCGCGCGCCTGTCCGCCATGTGCGGCATATAGGCCTCCGCTGGCGCACTATGGTGAGTGCACGTGCACGCCAACACAACACACTACTGATACACCGACCAGTTCCCCGTGCAGCTCAGCGCGCGCCTGTCCGCCATGTGCGGCATATAGGCCTCCGCTGGCGCACTATGGTGAGTGCACGTGCACGCCAACACAACACACTACTGATACACTTATACGAAGACGTCTCAAAACTGTATATAATCCAAAAGCGTAATAGTCGAATTTCAATTAGATGTTCGCGGTATCCCTGTTAATATAACACAAGTGAGGTACGAACAATAAAAGTGTTGCAGTAACACGACACTACTTGTTGCAGGGGAACCAATGTCAAATCGGGTCGGGTACGACATTGCGGGGGCTGCCACAGCCTCCGAGCGTAGGGATCCTCTCCGAGCACCGGGCAGGGCGCGGCGGGCGGCGCGAGGTGGGGGGCGAGGCCCCGCACGGGAGCGACGTGGGGGGGGCGTGGGGGGGGGGGGGGGGGGGGAGCTGTCCCCGCCGGCCGCGGGCGCGGTGGATCGCCGGCGTCTCGTTGGGTGCGGAGTAATGCATGATAGTCCTAGCGTAGCTGTAGTTCAGATGAGTCTTGTATTTTTTTAATCGTTTTCGAGGCTCGGCTCGTTTCGACCGGGTTTTTCCGGGCCTCCTGTACAAATAGATTTGACCATTATAAATTTTAATTTAAGTGTCTGTACATCGAATCGATGCCATCAGGTGGGTTCGCGGTGTCAGATTTGCATGAGTTTTCTATCTCGAACCGTTTTAGTTGTCTCGTAAATCTATTAGTTCCGGGACCGCACAGTGATGTTTAGAGTTCGAGTCGATCGAGGCCGTTCCTGCTCAAGAACTAACGATGCCCTTGTGTTCAGTTCGATCTTTAATACTAACATTGAATAACCTTAATTTTCAAACCTGTTAAAAGTAACAATATTTACTAAAAAGTACATTGTCGCACTTTTGTCGTAAGCGTTATTTTTCAAATAGTTTGTCTGTTTTCAGTGAAACGTTCAGTATCAAGTGTAGTGTTAAATGAATGTGTTAAAATTAACGATTATGATACATAAAAGTATAAATTACAAGACTTAGTGAAATCGAGAATTTATGTCAACTGTGATTTGTGACTGGTTTATTTTGACTAATATTTGTGTACGATTATATGTCTGTGTCGATGTAGATACGATGTGCGGCTTTGATAGAGTATATGACTGCTAGATTTCTGCTATATAATATACCAAATAGTATTTTTACGTTGTATATTGTTTTAATGGATTCGCATGTTGTGGTTGGCCGAGCCGAGCCTCGTGGTAGGGCCGCTGGAGCCGGAGAGCCACACGATGCCCCCACGGCCGACTCTGCCCGGGCAACTTGATGCATCATATAAATTACTATTTATGTGTATATGAAATGAAAAATATTATGTATATGTAAATACATATTACGATGTATATTATTATTATATGCGAATAAAATTGTTATTTTTGTTTTATAAAAGCTGAAAAGTCTGACTTTAAAACGCTCGTTATTATCCATTAGTTTTGTTTTCAGACGTATCGGGGATCTGAATTTTGATAATCGTGATGAATGGTATTCGTACCGTGCGCGATCGGAGCGGTGTTCGCGCAAATAATAAATATTAGTAAGGGTTTTCCGGGGTATTTGGTACATTCCGAAGGAATATCGTATAATTTGGCGTCGCACGGTATATATTTGGTTCGAGTCGTGTGTCGTTGGTCCCGTCCCTCCCTCCAGTTCCTCCCTCTAGTCCCCGCCGGGCCGCCGGTCCCCGTAGGAACGAAATCCCCAGTAGTATTGATTTATTCTCAATTCGTCGATACCTATTTTATCGGAATTATATCAGTGGTGGCGTTTGCTTTTCCGTTAAAAAGTTGGGACACGTACAATGTCAGGATGGCCGTGTCGGAGACTGTGAATTATGTACAACGCCATCTATCGGTATGCTTGTAACTTACACAGTCAAGCGTTTCCTTCATTAAAATAAATACGCTATAATATTAAAAAGCAATGATTATTTGCATTTCTTGTGCTTCGTTAGAGTTTTCTTACCGGAACATTTTTTATGAGATCGGTCGGAATTGGACAAGTAACCCTGCTGTGAGGCTGGTTGTTCCGTCGTTTCAAATTCTAACTAATCCGTAAAAAAATAAATCTCAGTTTATATACATTAAAAGAGTGTTTTACAGTTAGTCGAAATATGTGTTTTTTTGTGTAATATCAATAAAAAAAGTGAAAATATATTAATCCATGGGGTTAGTTGTGCTCTCGTATTTTTCCATAACTACTATATTACTATAATGGAAGCAACTAAAACGGCTCCTGCAGTAGCATAGATAGAGTCCTAACGTTTCGCCAGATTCCTCATACGATTCGCTCCGTTGTTTACTTGCGTTCTTATTCTCATCGGAACAACTTGCCCCGGCGCTCTTAGCCCCGCTCTCCTCTACTAAATCTGTCGTAAAATTAAAATGCTAAATAAATGCCTTCGTTTCCTTATTTAATACGTTAAATATTTGAATTTTACCACACAACCGGAACTGCGTTTCATTTTGATAAACGGATTATTTACTGTAAGTAAATAAGCAACTATTCGTAATGTCATCGTAAAAAGTGGACCATAGAATAAAAACATACAGTAATAACTATGTACTTAACAACATTTACATTATAATTACATGTATGTCCCGGCGAATTGAGAATAAATGACAGCACCACAGAATTTAAAGTTTAATTTTAAGTGGAATACATTAGTAGGACGGTTACGGGTGACCTCTTATTATATTTAAGGCTAGTAGATTGTTTTTATTTTCTAAAAGAAACCGTGATAATAGTTGGTAACGTGGTTGTGTGCGTGAGAGTCCCCGGCGGCGTGTGCGTGTGTGTGTGTTGCGACGCGTATATTACGTTGTGCATGTATCATATGTAGCGTATTGTATGTAATATGTGTATTTTATAAAAGTTATTTATTGAGAGCAATAATCGTCTTGTCGAAATTCATTCATCATTGATATCGTCCTATACGTTTAATGTTGTTAAATTGATATTGAATTGTCATATGTAATTTTCAGAGTCCGTTATAAATGTTGCAATTCCCTGAAAATATGGGTTGGCAAACTATCTAGCGCGAGGAACACTAACTTCGCCGAATTAAAATATAAAAGTAGTAATTTTACAACAAAATAGATATCCATTCGATTCACTATAAATAGAGCTGTCTATAAATAGTTTAAAAGGAAAAAAATAATAATTCTAAAATAACCTAACTTCGTCAGTCGGCACTAGCTTCGCCGCACCATTTTAATACTATAAAAAATAGACTAAAAGTATTCCTTAATGTTTTCAAATATCAAATATCAAATATCAAACATTTATTCAGCAAATAGGCCACAGGGGCACTTTTACATGTCCATTTTTACAAACAATAAATTTAAAAAAAAACAATTACAAATATCGAATCTATGAAATAATAAATACTTTATTAGAGATGTATACTGTCTCTAAATGTCAAATTACACAAAAAAAAAAAACTATGATAAAAAAATAAAACCATAAAATACTAAAATTCTTTAGAGATGTATAAGTCTCTAAGTGTCAGAGATAAAATATAAAAAATATATTAAATTATCCTTAGAGATGTAGAGGGTCGCCAAGGCTTGAATTCTTATATAAATAATTAAAAGACAAAAAAAATAAAACAGACAAGAACCGAATGAAGTGTCTCACGTTAATGTCACTCAAAAGTAAAGTTACATACTTTAACATAACCTGTACCCCGTGTAAGCTTAAACAGACCGGTCTCCACAAACAGCACCCGTTCACGAGTATGACGTGTATCTCAGCCATCGCCTCCCTCAACCTTCATTCGGGAAAGTGGCGACCCGATCAACGACGCCACCGTAAGTAAAGACTTTTTAGCGAGCATGACATGTTCAAGCTGCCGGGTTGTATTAATAAAAATATAATAAAAAATTGTGAGATACTACATTTGTGCTTGTAAGTTACATTAAAGACGGCATAGCGCCACATAAACGCGACTAAATATTATTCATAAGGAGTGCCTACCTATAAAACTAAATTATAAATTTAAATTGACTTAGAGATGTACAGGTCTCTAAGTGTCCAAATCATTAAAATAGGTATTAAAATAAAATTGAATTTAAAATAAAATAAAATTTAAAATAAAATAAAATCTTAGAGGTGTATAAGGTCTCTAAGTGTCCAAAACTAAAATAATACAATCAAACGAGAACATGATGTTCTCTTGTGTCAGTTCTACTGGACGCTAGTATGGTTATTTCACAGAAAGAAAACGAAAACACTATTACTTACATTTTTATCATACTATCAAGATCAAGCTACTGGCTTAAAGGCATCCTTATCATCTATGAAATCATTCACAGCATAATACGCCTTACTTAACAAAGAGCTCTTAACGTGTGACTTAAATTTGTTAAGAGGCAAATTCACTATATCAGTGGGAACTTTGTTATAAAAACGTGTACAGTTCCCGACGAAAGACGTACTAACCTTACGGAGGCGGTGGGCGGGCACAGCACAGGTTTAATTACTGACCGGCCATGATACAAGTTATTGTGAAATAAAACGAAGTTATATATCATATACTACAGGTGAATTCAGGGTACGTGTTTCTGCACTTTCTGCCAACCTTTATTTTGAATGACTTGCAACGTTGATACGGTGTTCAGTCATTTTGTAGTAGACGCAGTTGCGACCCACTGCTACAGACCACCTCGCCAAACCACATCGCTTCATTTGTTGACTTCAACTTACTGTACAATACTCATTTGTCAACCTAAGTTGTACCAAATGTTTAGGTTATACTGGCTGATACTTGCTAAATGAAACACACTGTTATCATTACAACAATATATTCTCTTAATAGTAGCTATCTTTGATATGGAAACACATTAAAAATTTCGTGTTGAATTTATTTGGAAAATTTAAAGCCAACATTAGATTAAAACTAATTTTAACATAATATTTGTTTTCTGAAATATATTTAGTTTTTTTTAAAATATTTTTTTGAGACCGATGGCTGTATTTCGGCGACGTGATTATTTCGTATGTATCGTATATTGTTGTACTCGGCCATTTTCGAATATTTTTATGTTTATTTTATATTCCCTTAATTTATGTATCATTCGTCAACAAATTAAGCATTATTTACTCGAGCGATGCAGTTTGTGCAGATTCGTTATAGAATTATGAAAGAGTGACCAGGGAGGGATAAAATATGTAAGAAAACTAAGAAAAAGACATGATTTGTCTATTAACATGGCACGTAAGAGTAAGGAAGCGATATACTAATACAGTCTGGCCAACCATTTCTGTCAGTACAAACGCAGGAAAATTAAAAGATGCTTTTTCATATTTCGAACTTTACTTAATGACGGAAACGGTTTGCCAGATTTTTGTTGTAAGAACGCTTGAGATGTTTGTATGCGGTATATTACTTTACTACAATCATTAATTGAATAATTTAGTGTAAAATCTAAATAAATGTTCGTAATTGTCAGACCATTTCCTTCATTGAATTTGATACTATACTATTAAAAAAAGTAACACAAGCTCAACAAAACATAATAAAGATAAACATCCCTCTGGTCACACTTTAGTGATGCGCAAACTGTACCCCTCGAAACACCTTATGTATTATATAAATCATCGCAATGTACTGTATATAAATCAGCCAAGTACGGTATAGTTATACAGCTATATTACATCAGCCCACAGAGTTGACAGACAGACAGGTAGCGCCGCTAAGACGAAAGTGTGACTTCTTGCCAAGCCGATTATACGTATACGAGCTTTCACGGCTCACGCCTACACGTAGCGAATGTGTGCGCGAAACCGGCGTGTTATAAAATGACAGTTTTGCCTTAGTTGGTCTATCTCTAGCTATCTGTCAACTGCGTGCGGCAAAACTGTTTCTGTGTTACAATGTGTTTAAAATATTTGTACAATTTCAGCATTACATTTAGAAAGTTAACATTTGTTGTAACATCTTGTAAATGGAGCGAGTACAGATTCCGATGATGGGTTTCAAAAATTTACGTACATGGATAAGGTTGTAAGTGACGTTTTTAATGAAATGGGCACGGTACAGTCAGCGGCGGAAGTAGCAAAGCGGGCACATTGAGTTATTATTGTTATTGAGAAGCCATTATAGCCAAGCAATCAATAAAATTGTGGCGATGTACCGCGCGACCAAAACGTCGTAAACGCCGTAGATTCACGCTCCGCTTCTATGGTTTGTTGTCTACAACTCAAGGCACAAAATACTGGTTCCCTGTGCCGTTCTATACGTAGTAATAATAGTTCAATGAGCGTACCCGACATCCGAAATCATCTGAACATAACTTTGTTGCTAGCGGGTGCAAATCATTTTGGAAAGTTGGGGCGCTAAGCTTCTCCTTCTGTGCCACTTTGTCCATTAGTATTGACCGACACTGACGCTCGTACCTTTTGCTTAGAAACGAAAACTGATTAAGTTGTATAAAAATGTTATCCATATGGACGAGAATACATATGGATAACTTTGTTTTTATAATGTTTCATGAAAAAACATACAAATCCTTACAATGTACATTTTTTAAATCCACCTAAATTATTAACGATTAATGAAATTGTACTTTAAATTCATATGATAATTAAATTGATTAAACGAGGCAAATATAGGGATGGTATTCTGTAGTCGCTCTAGCGTGGTTATGTTTCCGCGTCAGGATCTTAAGTTCTGGTTGTAATGCAGTGACCTCATTATAGACAGACATATTTTACCAGAAAATTCGTTAAATAAAGCACTCATTGTTCGAAAAAGTATACTGATTTTTATTTAGTAAAACCGGCCAAGAGCATGTCGGGCTATGCTCAGAGGGTTTTGTAGTTACCCGTCTGTCAAAATAGGCCGCCTTGAACGGGGGCTATTAGAGGGTACCCTATACTGTACACTAATAATTTATCTGGGATATTAATTAACATTTATCTTTGGTATATTAGCATAACAAGTTGTTCCTTCCTTAGCCTAACAATGAACGAAACAGACCCTTAACATTTTAAATTTTTTCACCACACCAAAGTAAGGAAAATACTAATTGTAAAACTTCAAATAAAAAAAAACAAATCAAATCAAAATGAACCATTTAATTTAAAAGTCAATTCTACCAGCCAACTTATGGAAGCAACTGAAAAATTGCATTAAATTACTTTGCCCCACATGTGGATAAAATGCAACTTGCTCATCAGTTTTTGAAAAATCAAGGGACCCTTTACTAGTTGGCGTGGTGAAAAATCCCTTTCAAGTGGAGATAGAGACGCTCTAAAGACGCCTTGGCAGGGTATATTCCCATTTGTCCTCGCCGGGCACACATGGGAACAAGTAGAACAAATAGGAAAATACCAATACCATGCAATTCATCAAGGTTTGCGCCCGATGCAAAAGAACCAGGAACAAGTGAACTACTGCACGCCAATGATAGACTCGATGGAGAAGGAGATCTTAGGCCGCGGTGGTGGAGGCGGAGCCGGCGCATAGTTGAGCAGCGCGGCCAGCAGGTGGCGGCACCAGAGCGCGGCGGGGGCGGGGCCCGGCGGGGGGGCGGGGCCCGGGGGAGGGGCGTCCAGCGCCGCGTCGGCGAAGGCGCGCCGGCGCCGCACGCGCTCGCTCCATGCCGCGTCGCCGCCGCCCAGGGACTCTGACGACAGAATTTATTTATTTATTTATTGTTCGGAGAACCAACAGCTATAAATTGTACAATAGTTATATATATAGATAACAAAGAGCCAATTATAGGTTCCCACCTGTAGCAATTTACTTCTTAATACTAGTGGTTATGTCGTAAGATAATGTAAATCCCGATATTCTTACGCATATATATCGAGAAACGTGAAAAATCTTTGTCAATGTCATCGGTCATCACAAGGATATTTCGTCAGTCATTGACTGATACTTTGTCAGATGATAGTTTAGATGTTTAAAAAAACAGCCGGTTGTATCGCGGTAAGAAAGACCGTCAGCTGATGAAATGCTCCATGCGAAGTTTCATGATTTGTGGCAGAACATTTGTGGGTCACGAGTTACGAACTCACCAACGCTGCTGTACGACACCGCCCAGGGCTATAACCGCGAAAATCAAATTTCTTCAATTGCGAGCATTCTGTGTCACTATAATTACGTCTTAGTGATAGTAAAAGAGAAAGATCCCCGCAATTAGAGAATTTCGATTTTCGCCATATCATAAAACTGAACGCGACTGCGGCGGAGAACAGCCGTCTATTCTTCTCTACCGGTGAGATGTCATGATGACTGTCTCATCGTTCCCTTAGGACATGGAGCCCCGCTTTTTTGACAATATTTAGTTTGGACATAGGTATGCTACACCGGCTACACGGACAAAATTGCTAATAGGACGTCTGACATTTCGCTTTTAGGTCAATTTGCGGCGCTGGACATTTTGCTACATAGACGAGCCGGTACTGGGCCATTTATCCGACCGATCTGTCATCGGCCATGGAATTCAGTTTATGGAAGGTAGAGGCAAGGAATAGAATCTCCATAGGCAGAACTGTTGCAAAAGTGTCCAGCTGTCAGCTATAAATAATAGTTCCAAATCTCTTCAGAGTAGCTAAGAACCTAGGCGTTATTGACGGAGTGAAGTGCGCTGTCTATGATTAGATTTTTTTCTC
The DNA here is from genome assembly GCF_033807575.1 of Cydia pomonella. Lineage (NCBI taxonomy): Eukaryota > Metazoa > Arthropoda > Insecta > Lepidoptera > Tortricidae > Cydia > Cydia pomonella. The sequence continues at coordinate 26,099,040 of NC_084708.1, forward strand.
AAGTATTCTAGGTATTGTAGCGCCACCTATTTATGGTTTTTTGTCGGACACTTTTTGGTATATGGAGATTATATTCTTTAACTCTACCTTCCATAATTCAGTTAATTAAAGATCGCAGGTAAAAAAATCTTAACGTCGAAGGTACCTTAATAAATAGAGGTGGATTGTCAAAACAAACTTTATAGCCACAGTAAATTTACTGCTATCTATCGAAACATAATTAATAGTTTTAGAACACCATTTGACTTCCCGAATGAAGGTTGAGGGAGGCGATGGCTGAATACGCATGGTACTCGTGAACGGGTGCTGTTTGTGGAGACTGGTCTGTTTAAGCTAAGACGCTGGGTATTATATTTTGTAGCTTTATTTTTGAGTATAATTACAGTGAGACCCCATTCGGTTCTCATATGTTTCTTTTATCTTTATACAGAATTTTGACTCTTGGAGACCCTATACATCTCTAAGGATAATTTGATAAACTATACAATCTTTGAGTTCTGACACTTAGAGCCTCACACACACACACCTCTGAATAATTATAGATTATTTATTTGTATCTGTTTTTTTATATGATTATTTTAGTTTTTATTTGTAATTCGACATAAGAGACTTTATACGTCTCTAAGTAATAATAATACTTACTTTTACTTTAAACAATAATACTTTAGTTTGCATTAATATTTTCAGTTAATTGTATTTTATAATTGTTGATGTGCTTTTTTTTTGCTTCTATGTAAATTCCATGTTGACGTGTAAAAGTGGCTTACCTATTTTTACACTAATATGTGTTAAATTTGTTAAATATCAAAAAGTGGCGCCATCTTCTAGAACATAGGCCAAAGGTCATAACGCTCGAAAAGATTTAATCATGTGTCGAAAGATGGCAGTAAATTTACTGTGGCTACAAAGTGTGCTTTGACAATCTGCCTCTATTTCAAATTCTCTTTGGCTGTAGGTACAGTCAGCGTCAAATACTTTGTAGCAACCAAAGTATTAGTCCAATATTTCGGTACACCATATATTTTAGTATGGTGTACCGAACTATTTGGCTGCTACAAAGTGTTTGACGCTGACTGTACAGAGTAGTGTACATATAGGTGCTAATGGGATTGAAACTTGTATGTCTTTCACCAAACGAAGTAATATAGTAGTTAATCAAGTGTTTTTAGTCCTTCGAACCAGATCTGATCCCAGTTATGACAGTTATCTAAATATCGGTACTACCTAATAGGTCCTAGTTGAGAAATAAAATACAAAAAATGACGAAAGCCACATATGAATGTGATTGATGTTGAGCGCGACGCGACCTTAACTTAATTATTACAATCAAAATACCATCAGAAAACCCGCACCACGTGCCGGCGGCGACATCTGCGTCTTTGCAACAAATAGCTCGTTCAAAAAACGTTTTGGCACCCGCGGGCCCGTCACTCAACACGAACATGTTTGCACACAGACGAGCGCTGACACCCGACACCGCGCAAACAGCGCTCACTTGTAAAACTATCTTCACGCTTTTTTATACACCATAAAAATACTTGAAAGAGATTTCTAATAGACAGTGAAATGTTACCGACTGCTAGATGACAGCTTTTGTTCTAATGAGACATCTCTTTTTATTGAGACTATTTTTAATTGTTGAAGAGTATCTTTTTACATCCTGTGAACTAGCAACTTTTAGTGGATAATAAAACGTTTGAGCATGTTCTTGTCGCCGGTGCCGGTTGATAAAAGGACAAGGGTGCCGCCGGCGGCTGGAAATGGGGCGGTTAATCTAAAAACAACATCAAATGTTTCGCGTTTTTTCATACTGCTCGATAAAATGCGTGTGGAGTCAGCTTTGGAAGTCGTTTATTACTTTAGTACTATGTTACATTAACGCGTAAAACACCATTTTAACCTTTCATATATGAATACATGTGGTGGTCAGGTCAAAAATAGTGGGTTCAAACCTCGGTTGTGCTATTAAGGTACCTGATACCTCTCTTCTAAGTAGAAGAGAGGTATGGGCATTGTGAATGTCATCTCGCTTTGTGTGGTAGGGAACAGCACAGCGGATGTCATTCCAGATCTAGAGCAGAGCCCAACTGGGGAAGCACTGATGAACAACAACAACTGAAGCACAACTGGGGCAGAAAACCGCAGCCAAATAACGCTAGACCCTATCTCATAGTGTTGTGTTCCTGTCGGTGAGTAAGGTTGCCAGAGCTCAACGAGGGGAGAAGGACTCCTATGGAGTTGCAGGCGTACATAGGCTACGGAGACTCCTTACCATCAAGCGGGCCGTATGGTTGTTTGCCACCGAGGTAGTATAAAAAATAAAGCAGAAAGAAATGAAAAATGATTACTAGTAACTAAGGTCAGGATCCTTATCCTTGTATAAGTATATTTTACTTGTATCATTGACATATAAGATGTTAAGGCCGCTTTTCTAACTTTGAGATCAAAGCCATATTATAGGATTCGTTAAAACAATAAGTCTATCAACCCTTATAATTTTGAGGTTTTCTTGCTCACCTGCGTGCACCTAAGTTTCAAGTAGGTACATAATCTCAAATAATTTAGCAGGTTTAAACGGTTGGTTCGTTGACAATATAAAAACTTCGTGACGCCTAAATTCTATCCTATATTAGAATTATGAAATATTAAGCCATAATAGGACAACTTAGCGTGTTAAAAATAACAACCGGGTGTGAATTTTGTGTCCCCCGTGTCCGTTACCGTCCCGTCACCCTTAACCATATCTACCGAGAAGTCTTTCAAAATATACTATTTTAACTCGCTCCGAATCCAAGGTAAATATTATTTCAGCTAATTCGCGTTCTGGCTGAACACGGACAGAGCCGGCTCGCTTACTATAATAACATATCGTAGAGTGCCCGCGACACCTTACCTAAACCATCTGACGAGCGTTCTGAATGTTGCTTAAAGACGCCAGCGAGGTGAACACTTTGAAGAACCACTGTGACTTGTAGAGCTGTAATCTAAGAGCGCATTTTATAGGGAGCGTGCATGAACTGTAGGAGGCAGCACAGGAGCCGTCAGATTTTTGACGCGAGGCGTAAATGTGATGTTTTTTGTTCCGATGTAGCCCACAAGATGGCAGAACCTACTATGCACAAGAAAACATGTGACGTGTACATGTGCATGTTTATGGTTCCGATTCAGGCCACAAGATGGCAGACCCTCCAACGCGCACGGTCCCTATACTAGTTCATTTAAGAATATAGACTCGTCTGTGTTTCGTAGGTGTTGGAATAACGTGCAGTTGATTTAATTTTATTTTAGCTATCGCATTTCGGTGGTGAAAGCATTTTGAAAGAGTTTGGTAATCTTACTTTTGTTAGGGAACAGAAATATTGATATTTGGAATCAGCATGTGGTGCGGCCAGTGCAACGCGTGGTGATAGCGGGGGCGGGGTGTTGCCGTACAATTATTACAAACCTAATAAGGTTTGTACTAGTAATTAATAAATTTATTTACCTACCTACCACTGATTCCTATTGTAATTACATTCCTAGTGACAGTAGCAAATAGTACCTACCTATGGTCGTAGTACAAACGGCATGCCATGTGGTAATTTGCTGCATTTATCCATCTTTCCAGTAATGTCACTGGCTCATTGGGCAGGCTAGACACAGCGTCTAATAGAATAAATGGTGGATCACGGAATAAGTGATAAGACACGATGATGACATAATTGACATCTCCTAGACAGGGCCTGGGAAGTATTTATTACCGTTTTTCCGCGCGCGATACGCATACCTACGCCGCGCCTTGGTGTTGACAATGTAGTGTGTAACTGACCGTATTGAGGCTATTAGGTGCGTTGACGTGCGGTAGTAGCACTCAGCACACATACACTAGCGCGACAAGCGCTGCTGCCTTGCTACTGCGACAGTGTAGTCTGTTACTGACCATATTAGGTATTGAGCCACGATGCATGCAGCCGCGCACAGTAGGCGCGTTTCCGCGCGGCAAGCGCTGCTGCCTCGCCGCGGCTTGTTGCTGCGACAGTGCAGTGTGTGACTGACCATATTGAGGAACGTTGACGCGCGACAGCTGCACGCAGCGCAGCCGCGCACGGTACGCACGTTTCCGCGTGGCAAGCGCTGCTGCCTCGCCGCGGCTTGTTGCTGCGACAGTGCAGTGTGTGACTGACCATATTGAGGAACGTTGACGCGCGACAGCTGCACGCAGCGCAGCCGCGCACGGTACGCACGTTTCCGCGCGGCAAGCGCTGCTGCCTCGCCGCGCGGCGCCGGCCCGCCTGCGCCTTGCTGCCGTCGCAAAGCCACCTAAAACAACCATCAATTTAAATGAGTCCCAATTGTCATACATTCACAAGTTTCACTTGTTTGCTTTAACTCTAGCTAGCATCTCTTCACTGTTGGAGATTCGTGTTATAATTTCACAGCATCAGGTAATCCCTGCCTATTAAGCTACTGGTTTTCAAAGTTATGTAAGTGACTTTTTTATGATATAAGAGGAAGCAAATGAGCAGACGACTCGCCTGATGGTAAGCGTATCTCGTCCCCATGGACACCCGCAACATAAGAGGGAGTGTAAGCGCGGTTTTTAAGATGGGCGACACTCTTTTGAAGGGTTGCAGGGGTTGTAACGGTCAGGTATAATACTACAGACGAAAATTTATTCCACAGTTTAGCTGTGCGGGGCAGGTAGTGAGGTAGGTTCTATCAGAAAGGTCCCTATTACAGCGTTATCAAAATTCATAATAAAATACCTGTACAGTCTCATTACTACATTACGTAAGCCCTACGTGATGCATACGTCATGTGACATTAAGGAAATAGAAAATAGATTAATTAACGCACAATAGAAATGTCAAGGGTATGAATCATCTAAGGAAATTATAATTATATTTAATATTGTTAAATGTCACCTAAATGCCATGCACGTAGACAGTCACTATATAAACCCAGGTTTTCCTCAGTAAATCGTTCAGTATCCATCCAACCTTCAGTGTATTATTCTACCTCCGCCACCAGCGCTACCGTCAGTCGCATTAAGAGCCCTTATTCCTTGGAGCGTTCTCCGATTTCACGAAATAACGCTCGATAGATGGCGTTGGCGCTCGGTACGCGAGCGCCGGCAACGCGACGCGCGTTTCAATGCAGACTAGAATAATCTTGATAGTTTTCAATATAATGTCAAGCAACATTAATTTTAGTGTTATATGATATCATATGGGCACACTTTATTTTATTTTATATGCACAGTAGATTTTTTTATGTACACTACTACTAAGTGTACAGACTACAGAGTGTACTATAACCCTTGCTCTTTATTCTGTCTCTTTCACACCAATGGAAAATGAAAAAGTTGGTAAATGACTGCAGGTATAAATAAAGTATATTAGTGCGATAGAGAGACAGATAGTGTTTCGTTGTCGTGACGTAAAAGATTGTCATGTTGGCTATGCACCCATGGCGCCTAGCCAACATGACAATCGTTTGCGCATGTTAGTGCTATAGAGAGACAGTAGTGTTTCGTTGTCGTATCATAAACGATTGGCATGTTGGCTACGCACCCATGATACCTAGCCAAGAAGCCAATCGATTGCACATATTAGTGCGATAGAGAGACAGATAGTGTTTCCTTGTCGTATCGTAAACGTTTGGCATGGTGGCTACGCACCCATACTGCCTAGTCAAGATGCCAATCGTTTGCGCACATTAGTGCTATAGAGTTTCAGTTTTATTTGAAATCACGTTAGGGTTTGTATTATTATTTTTGACCCGAATGAAGTCCATCCAGGTTCTCATGATGGAGTCAGGAATTGGTCACCAGGAGGCCTACCGCGAACCACGTTCGACGTGTTGCCTCTCTGTCGCACTTGTAAATTCGTACGTAAGTGTGATAGGGAGGTAACTTGTCGAACGTGGTTCGCGGTAGGCCCTCTGAACTCCTAATCTATTCATTATAATTCCATCGTGTTTGGGCTCAAAAGATTTGCCCTGACGAACACCATCGATCTAGATGAGGTCCAGGGTCTCATGACGGAGTCAGGAGTTGGTCACCAGAACTCCCCAGAACTCCTAATCTACTCATCATAACTCCATCGTGTTTGGGCTCAATAGATTTGCCCTGATGAGCACCATCAATCTAGATGAAGTTCAGGGTCTCATGATGGAATCAGGAGTTGATCACTAGAACTCCTAATCTACTAATTATAATTCCATCGTGTTTGGGCTCAATAGATTTACCCTGATGAGTACCATCGATCTAAATGAAGTCCAGGGTCTCATGATGGAGTCAGGAGTTGGTCACCAGAACTCCTAATCTACTCATCATAACCTCATCGTGTTTGGGCTCAATAGAGTTGCCCTGACGAGCACCATCAATCTAGATGAGGTCCAGGGTCTCATGATGGAGTCAGGAGTTGGTGCTAGAACTCCTAATCTACTCATTACAGATCCATCGTGTTTGGGCTCAATAGATTTACCCCGACAAGCACCATCAATCTAGTTGAAGTCCCCGCTCTCATGATGGAGTCAGGAGTCGGTCACTAGAACTCCTAATCTACTCATTATAATTCCATCGTGTTTGGGCTCCATAGATTTGCCCTGACGAGCACCATCGACCTATCTTCGATCTATCGAAATCTTTTGAGCCCAAACACGATGTTATTATAATGAGTAGATTAGGAGTTCTGGTGACCAACTCTTGACTCCATCATGAGACCCTGGACCTCATCTAGGTCGATGGTGTTCGTCAGGGCAAATCTTTTGAGCCCAAACACGATGGAGTTATGATGAGTAGATTAGGAGTTCTGGTGACCAACTCCTAACTCCAGCATGAGACCCCGGACCTCATCTAGATCGATGGTGCTCGTCAGGGCAAATCTTTTGAGCCCAAACACGATGGAATTATAATGAGTAGGAGTTCTAGTGACCAACTCCTGACTCCATCATGAGACCCTGGACTTTATCTAGATTGATGGTGCTCGTCAGGGCAAATCTATTGAGCCCAAACACGATGAGGTTATGATGAGTAGTTTAGGAGTTCTGATGACCAACTCCTGACTCCATCATGAGACCCTGGACCTCATCTAGGTTGATGGTGTTCGTCAGGGCAAATCTTTTGAGCCCATAGACGATGGAGTTATGATGAGTAGATTAGGAGTTCTGGTGACCAACTCCTGACTCCAGCAGGAGACCCCGGACCTCATCTAGATCGATGGTGCTCGTCAGGGCAAATCTTTTGAGCCCAAACACGATGGAATTATAATGAGTAGATTAGGAGTTCTAGTGACCAACTCCTGACTCCATCATGAGACCCTGGACTTTATCTAGATTGATGGTGCTCGTCAGGGCAAATCTATTGAGCCCAAACACGATGAGGTTATGATGAGTAGTTTAGGAGTTCTGATGACCAACTCCTGACTCCATCATGAGACCCTGGACCTCATCTAGGTTGATGGTGTTCGTCAGGGCAAATCTTTTGAGCCCAAAGACGATGGAGTTATGATGAGTAGATTAGGAGTTCTGGTGACCAACTCCTGACTCCAGCAGGAGACCCCGGACCTCATCTAGATCGATGGTGCTCGTCAGGGCAAATCTTTTGAGCCCAAACACGATGGAATTATAATGAGTAGATTAGGAGTTCTAGTGACCAACTCCTGACTCCATCATGAGACCCTGGACTTTATCTCGATTGATGGTGCTCGTCAGGGCAAATCTATTGAGCCCAAACACGATGAGGTTATGATGAGTAGTTTAGGAGTTCTGATGACCAACTCCTGACTCCATCATGAGACCCTGGACCTCATCTAGGTTGATGGTGTTCGTCAGGGCAAATCTTTTGAGCCCAAAGACGATGGAGTTATGATGAGTAGATTAGGAGTTCTGGTGACCAACTCCTGACTCCAGCATGAGACCCCGGACCTCATCTAGATCGATGGTGCTCGTCAGGGCAAATCTTTTGAGCCCAAACACGATGGAATTATAATGAGTAGATTAGGAGTTCTAGTGACCAACTCCTGACTCCATCATGAGACCCTGGACTTTATCTAGATTGATGGTGCTCGTCAGGGCAAATCTATTGAGCCCAAACACGATGAGGTTATGATGAGTAGTTTAGGAGTTCTGGTGACCAACTCCTGACTCCATCATGAGACCCTGGACCTCATCTAGATCTATGGTGCTCGTCAGGGCAAATCTTTTGAGCCCAAACACGATGGAATTATAATGAGTAGATTAGGAGTTCTAGTGACCAACTCCTTACTCCATCATGAGACCCTGGACTTTTGATGGTGCTCGTCAGGGCAAATCTATTGAGCCCAAACACGATGGAGTTATGATAAGTAGATTAAGAGTCCTGGTGACCAACTCCTGACTCCATCATGAGACCCTGGACCTCATCTAGATCGATGGTGTTCGTCAGGGCAAATCTTTTGAGCCCAAACGCGATGGGATTATAATGAGTAGATTAGGAGTTCTGGTGACCAACTCCTGACTCCATCATGAGAACTTGGACTTCATCCGGGTCAAAAATAATAATGCAAACCCTAACGTAATTTCAAGTAAAAATGCGTTTTTCAGAATATCGCCGCCAAATAACACTAGACCCTACTCATAGTGTTGTGTTCCTGCCGGTGAGTAAGGTTGCCAGAGCTCAACGAGGGGTGGGAGGGGGTTAGGGTCGGCAACGCGCATGTAACTCCTCTGGAGTTGCAGACATACATAGGCTACGGATACTGCTTACCATCAGGCGGGCTGTAAGGTTGTTTGCCACCGACGTAGTATAAAAAAAAGCGGCCAAGTGCGAGTCGGACTCGCGCATGAAGGGTTCCGTACAATTTAAGACGTATTAAAAAAAAATCTTCTTACTAGATCTTGTTCAACATTTTACCACTTTGGACACACATTTTACCACTTTGGAAGTGTCTCTCGCGCAAACTATTCAGTTTAGAAAAAAATGATATTAGGAACCTAAATATCATTTTTGAAGACCTATCCATAGATACCTTACACGTATATGTTTGATGAAAAAAATTTTTTTTAAATTTTATGACGTATTAAAAAAAAAACTACTCACTATATCTCGTTCGAAACAATTTTCGGTGGAAGTTTGCATGGTAATGTATATCATATATTTTTTTTAGATTTTTCATTCTGTTATTTTAGAAGTTACAGGGGGGGGGACACACTTTTTTTCACTTTGGAAGGTTCTCTCGCGCAAACTATTCAGTTTAGAAAAAAATGATATTAGAAACATTAATATCATTTTTGAAGACCTATCCATAGATACCCCACACGTATGGGTAAAATGAAAAAAAAAATTTTTTTTTAATTTCATGACGTATTAATCAGTCGTCGCGCAAGCGCTGAGAGGTGTGCGCGTGTGTGAGGGTGACCTTGCGCTGCGAATATGTCGGTGTATAATATCGTGAAATGTGCATCGTGCAATATTGTTATTAATGAGGTGCTAGCATTCGTGCAAAATAAAATTAATGTTATGGATGATGTCAGTCTAGTGAGAATATGTGCAACGGGATTTTCGTCTGAGGATGTGGAGATGGCAAAGAAGTTATTGTATGACTGCTTGAAAGGAAATGAAAAATATATAGCAAGGAGGAAGGACAAGCTGGAGCGGGACATTGAAGATATTATTCGTTGCATCAAAAATACAAAAACAGACGACCTGCCTATATTTGTGGCTAAGGAATTACACAAATTACCTCCGGTCAACTTTGAAAATATAGATGTCACACGGCTGTTGAAGGACATTGTCAACTTGCAGGGTCAGATACGAGAAATAAAGGATATGTACGTGACACGTAATCAGCTTGACCTACTTATAAAAGATGTGCAGAGCTGTAAAAATAAGGAACATATTGAATCCTGTATGAGTCACAATGAATCGTATTTAAATGTGAATCGAAGAAGAGGTGCGTTTTTGTTAGATAGTGGACCAATCGGTATGACACTTTATAATTCGACCGTTAAAAATTCAACTTTAAATACAAATAGTTCAACGTTATCTGTGAATGCGGAGAGCGAAGTGGTTAACCCGCCCGCGACCGTTGACCCGATGCGTGCGCCTACTCAGACACCTGAGCCGTGCCAACCTGTCTCGCTCCCGCATAGCAGCGAGCCGACGTGCGCGCCGCAGGAGCGAATGACGAGAGCAGAACCGGTTATCGATGCAGGCGGAGAGGCGAATAAGCAAACTATGGAGTTGGATGAGTCAACTATAGATAAGAATAATTTGCAACATAAACCAATTGTTACTAAACAAACGAACTTAAAACAGTCTTATGCCGAGTGTATACCGGAAAAAGGTGAATGGAAGGATAAGGAGATGGATGAGGAATGGAAACTTGTTCAGTATAAACGACATCGAAACCAGTTTATAGGTAAAACCGGGAGTGCCAAAACATCGTTCAATACGAAGTTTAAAGCGGCAGATGTTAAGGTGCCAATGTTTATTTCTAATGTAGACCAATCGGTAACGGAAAAAGATATATCTGAGTATATATTGGAAAAAATTCAAGATCGAGTAACGTTACAAAGGATTGCCATGAAGCGCGATAAGGGCTATTACTCCTATAAAATATATGTTAGTAAATCTAAATTGGGAGAATACCTAAATGACAACCTGTGGCCCAGTGGTATAACTTTTAGGCGTTTTGTTATGTTTAGAGGGAAAATGGCAGATACAGAATTTAAATCGAGTGAAATTAATCGAGTGAAATCGAGTGAAATTAATAATATTGAAAAATGACAGATACGAGTACATGCAAAATGATAACCTTTAATTGTAGGTCTGCAAAAAGGTCTATAGATGGTTTACGAGCCTTGTGTAAAAGTGCGGATATCGTGGCGTTGCAGGAGACATGGCTTCTTCCTTTTGACCTGCCTTTCCTTAGTACGATTGATAAGGACTTCGGCTGGACGGGTAAATCGGCGGTTGACGTGTCTGTCGGACTATTGAAAGGGCGCCCTCACGGTGGAGTGGGTATCCTTTGGCGGAAAAGTGCGTTCAATGCGGTAACTATAGTTGAGTGTGATAGTGACAGAATAGCATTCGTGAAAGTCTTAACTGGTGAAGTATCATTTTTAGTGGGCTGCGTCTACATGCCTACGGACTCATATGATAATAAGCCATTGTACACAGAGTGTTTAGGTGCGCTTTCTTCGACTATTGCGGACAATAATGACGTGCAAGCGGTGTTTATACTGGGGGACTTCAATGCTCACGTTAACGAGCCGTTTTATAGCGAGATGATGGATTTCTGCTCTGAGCAACAATGGATATGTGCGGACATCGATAAATTGGGCGTGAGTTCTGATACGTATACATACGTTAGTGATATACATGGGTGTAGGAGATGGTTGGACCATTGCATCGTAACGAAATGCGCTTGGAATACTATTCGTAACGTTACGGTTATGTATGATGTTTTTTGGTCCGACCATTTCCCTATGCTTATTGAATGTAATATTAATGTATTGGAGCCTGTAATTAATATTTGTGATAGTTATGTAAATAGTGGTGTAATATGGGGTGAAAGGCAGATAGATCAAATTGATGAATATAATAGGATCTGTAATAGTGAATTAAAGGACATTGACTTTCCTGACTCGCTTAGGGACTGTTGTGACGGGATTTGTGATAACTGTCATCACTATAAAGTTATTGATGACTTATATATCAAGGTTATTAACACCTTATCTAATGCTGCAAAGGTAACAGCTAAATGTGGTAAGCGAGCCAGGGGTCGTTGTCTAGCAGGGTGGAACAAATATGTTGCAGAAGCACACAGAGAGGCCCGGCTTCAATTCAAGTTGTGGGAGTTAGCTGGCAAACCAAGACAGGGTAGAGTTTCTGATCTGATGCATCATTCCAAGAAAGTGTTTAAATCTAGACTTAAGTGGTGTCAGAACAGACAGGAACAGATCTTAATGGATAAACTAGCTACCTCCCATAGAAATAAAAAGTTCGCAGATTTTTGGAATGGGACTAAGAAAATGAACGTGAGGCCGGGCTTGCCAGTAAGTGTGGAGGGTAAGACAGACTGCAGGGAGATTGCTAACATATTTAGAGAACACTTCAATGTCAAATCGCTGCTTGATGTGAAGTCTATCTCCCATTCGAAAGCAAATGAGAGGGCCTTCGGGGGCGGGCGTACTACCCATATTACCTCTAAACAAATTAAACTGGTTATAAGCAATATGCAGAGGGGTAAGTCGCCTGGCCACGATGGCCTTAGTATAGAGCACTTCAAATATGCAGGAGTGCACCTACCTCGAGTACTGTCGTTAATACTGAATTTATGTATGAGTCACTCGTACCTTCCGGCGGAGCTCATGAGGACGATTGTTGTACCGGTGGTTAAAAATAAAACGGGTGACCTTTCTGATAAGGCAAACTATCGGCCTATCTCGCTCGCCACCACTTCAGCTAAGATACTTGACCGTGTGCTTGATAATATGCTAGACAACTACTTAAATATTCATGACGGTCAATTCGGCTTTAGAACGGGGCTGTCCACGGATAGTGCAATTCTGTGTCTTAAGCACACGGTCAGGTATTATACTGATAGGAAAACCCCCGTCTATGCCTGTTTCCTCGATTTGTCCAAGGCATTTGATCGAGTTAATTATGATCTGCTTTGGCAAAAAATAAGTGAGACAGGTATACCGGCGGAGTGTGTGGGACTATTTAGGCACTGGTACAGCAATCAAGTAAACCAGGTCAGATGGGCGGGCAGCTTATCCGGTGAGTATAGGCTTGAATGTGGGGTAAGACAGGGTGGTATCACTTCACCGAAGCTCTTCAACCTATATATCAACAAGCTGATAGTCGGGCTGAGTGGCATGCATGCTGGGTGCTATGTGGGAGGCACTTGTGTCAATAGCCTAAGTTATGCCGATGATATGGTGCTACTGAGCCCGTCTGTCAGTGCGTTGGAGCAGCTGCTTGCCCACTGTGAAGCCTACGCCTTGACCCATGGACTAGAGTACAACACTAAAAAAAGTGAGGTTTTGGTGTTTAATGCGGGTAAAATCAAGCCATACCATGTACCACCTATTTTGTTGAACTCTAGCCCATTAAAGGTTGTAGATAAGGTAAAATACCTGGGGCACATCCTCACGAGCGACCTAAGGGATGACTTGGACATCGAAAGGGAGCGCAGGGCGTTGGCGGTTCGGAGTAACATGATTACCCGCAGGTTTGCTCGTTGCTCAAGTGATGTAAAAATCACGTTATTTAAATCATACTGTCAATCCTTGTACACGAGCAGCCTGTGGGTCCGGTACACGAAACGAGCCTACAACGCCTTGCGCGTACAGTACAACAATGCCTTTAGAATGCTGATGGGGCTGCCTAGCAGGTGCTCTGCATCGGGTATGTTTGTGGCAGCTCGCACGGATAGTTTTCAGACTATATTACGGAAAAATATAGTCTCATTACTAAGTCGTGTGAGATGTAGTCCCAACAGCATTCTAAAGGAAATTGCTAATAGGTTCGATTGTCCCATGTTAAAGCACTGGACCGAGCTAATTAAAAGTGTTGCGCAATTTATAATATAGATATAAATTGGCTCATCTTATTTAAATTATATTTATAAATAAGCACTAATACTAGGTTAAGATATTTTCTTGTTGTACTAACACTCTATGGATACATTGTTTGTCCGAAATAAAGAAACATTCATTCATTCATTAAAAAAAAACTACTTACTAGATCTCGTTCAAACCAATTTTCGGTGGAAGTTTACATGGCAATGTATATCATATATTTTTTCTAGAATTTTCATTCTGTTATTTTAGAAGTTACGGGGGGGGGGACACAAATTTTTTCACTTTGGAAGGTTCTCTCGCGCAAACTATTCAGTTTAGAAAAAAATGATATTAGAAACATTAATATCATTTTTGAAGACCTATCCATAGATACCCCACACGTATGGGTATGATGAAAAAAATTTTTTTTTTTAATTTCATGACGTCTTAAAAAAAAACTACTTACTAGATCTCGTTCAAACCAATTTTCGGTGGAAGTTTACATGGCAATGTATATCATATATTTTTTCTAGATTTTTCATTCTGTTGTTTTAGAAGTTACGGGGGGGGGGGACACAAATTTTACCACTTTGGAAGTGTCTCTCGCGCAAACTATTCATTTTAGAAAAAATGATATTAGAAACCTCAATATCATTTTTGAAGACCTATCCATAGATACCCCACATGTATGGGTTTGATGAAAAAATATTTTTTGAGTTTCAGTTCTAAGTATGGGGAACCCCCAAAATTTATTGTTTTTTTTCTATTTTTGTGTAAACATCCTAATGCGGTTCATAGAATACATCTACTTACCAAGTTTGAACAGTACAGCTCTTATAGTTTCGGAAAAAAGTGGCTGTGACAGAATCGGACAGACAGACGGACATGACGAATCTATAAGGATTCCGTTTTTTACCATTTGGCTACGGAACCCTAAAAAGGACCACTGAAAATCCATCGATAAGCGAGAGTCTGTTGTTAAGCATAGTGTAAAAAATGAACTTTTATTAAGATTTTCTAATCGCAGTATATAGCACTTCTCGGAACTCCGTAGCTGATTACGAACACAACGAATGCCTTACAATCGAGCACAGGTCCGTCCTCTAAGCGCGCTCCGCGCAGAATGAGAGCGTGGCGTCAATGCTGCGTGATTTATACGTGTTTAAAAAAAAATATAAATTTACGGCAATGTAGGTCCCATAGTTATGTTTTTTTTTTTATAGGTTAACATAAAGATACAGTTTGCTATAATATTATTTTTAAAGCAAAATATGCGTACAATTTACGGAAAAAAAATATAATAAAACCCTGTTTTCGCCAAAAAAATGAAGAAAACTCGGAAGGTATTTTATCAGTTTTTTCAAATGAATCTTCGATTGTTCATCATTCCAGCCCCTCGTACGAGATATGTTGAATCAAATTGTAGTCATTCATGTACCAAATAATTCTTGTTTACAGCAAAATTGAGAACCGAAACGCCACATCTCACTACAAAATTTGGAAAAGACTCCCAAAAAACTCATTAAAAAAGAGGTTTAAAAGAGAAAATGAAAATTTGAACTGTTGGAGCCGCTAGTTTAGGAAACGATTATTTAAGTACGTTACCAGTTTTTGAATAAATACTAATAGTTACGTCGTAATCTTGAATGAAAAAGGAAGCATTTTACAAAATACGCTCGTCTGTAGGAATAAGGACTCTTAAGGCTAACGGCCCCTACAATACCCAACTCTATAAAAACAATAGGAAAACCCAATCTTTTTATAAACTTTATAAAATCAGACGACCGGTTTGGCCTAGTGGGTAGTGACCCTGCCTACGAAGCTGATGGTCCCGGGTTCAAATCCTGGTAAGGACATTTGTTCGTGTGATGAGCATGGATATTTGTTCCTGAGTCATGGGTGTTTTCTATGTAGTTAAGTATTTATATATTAAAAAATTAAAATTAAAAAAATTATTTATTTCTATACAGAACACAGAAAAACATAATTGGTATACTGGCGGACCCCAAACTAGGCTGAGCCTGTATCTCGGGACCCTTGAGTGCAATACATTGGCAATAAGTATAAAGACGTTACAAATAGGTACAGACGTTACAAATCAGAAAGAGAAGATTAAAAAACTAAAATATAACAACACACTAAAATACATTACAAAACGGTGGATACTACTATACAAATATGTGTGAGTGTGTGTGTGTGTGTGTGTGTGTGTGTGTGTGTGTGTGTGTGTGTGTGTGTGTTTGTGTGTGTGCGCGTGCGTGTGTGTGTGCGCGTGCGTTAACTTGGTACAAGAAGAGCCTCCGTTTCGTGATATGTTAACGACACAAGCCACATTTTTACCGTTGCCTTGGTCTTACTTAAAGTCCAATTTTGAATTTCGTGTACCTTACAAACATTGTTATATACACGTAGGTGCATAAAATGTGGCGACCGCTTTGCAAGGGCTGATCTATATTTTGGAGTGGGGACTCGAAATTTCCGTTTGGTCAGCAGCTGTGTAATGTTAGGCAATTTGCCAATAATTACATGAGCTTGAGCTACTGCTTTAGTCACATATAACCGTCTCACGCTTAGGAGTTTCGAGTCCCGGTAAAGGGAATTCGTTGGGTAAAAAAGAGGTTTGCGCAGCATGACCTTGATGACAGCACGCTGAGCGATACATATATTGTTGTCTAAGTACCCTCGACACAAGCCTTATTGAGCTTACTGTGGGACTTAGTCAATTTGTGTAATAATGTCCTATAGTATTTATTATTATTTATTTTATTCTTACTGAAGAAATGTTATTACGCAGTATGAGATAATGATATTTGAAAGGTAGCTACGATAACTTAAATAACAAATTTTAGATTTTATACTTATTTAAGATTTAGTTGACATTATAAAATTTTGTATTGTGACATGTGATTTGCTATGCCCTTATAAGGGTCCATGAGAAACTGTAACTTTATTTTATAACAATTGTATGACCTCCACGGTTGCAATAAAGAATAAAGAAAAGAGAACTGAGCGTTTAACTACATATTTGAAGACTGTCTTACATAAGTAACTTTGGAAGCAATTAAGCGGAAAATTTCAAGAAAAAAAACCTACCTATAGACTTTGTTGACCACGGCCACACTGGCAGCGTTTCTGGCGGCCGATCGGCCGATGAATCGGCGGGTGAACTTACAACAATCTCTTGGATGAGGCCAATAGGGCGAGAAAGGTGGGTCCAGCTTCATTTTGCAGGAAGACATTTGTTTGATGTCATGTTAACTCTTCTTAATGATAAATATTAAATAGGTAGGTACTTATAAAGGAAATAAATATACATACCTACTTTCCGACATTTGGTCCTTTGCTACAAGGAGCCAGGTAGTGCCAGCCAAATGACACTATTTTATTTTATTCATCAGCTTTGATATGTGAACACTATTATACAGTGTTGGCCGAAATGTTAATACAAATGACTGTACCATACAAGGCACATAAATATGTGAAACGAAACGTTTTAGTTTAATATGGCAACCCCGCAGCTGCCCACCCAGCTCGGGCCTCTTTCTCGATTTACCATGTGAAATGTAAATACCTTGTATTTTGGAAAGTGCATTTAATAAAAGTTTATTCATGTCTTTGAACCCATAGTTTCATTGAACAATGACCATTAACCATTACAAAATGAACCGTAAACTATAACCGTCCTACACACCGTACACCTATACACCGTGTTTTTTTCCCTTAATTTCAAGGGTGCAATCCTGAGCTTAAATTAAGTAACTTTCTCAAATACACCGGTAATCTAATTAACTCCATTTCGGAGATACTTAATAATTTATTTTTATCTTATAAGGCCCTTACGAGTGTGTACACGGGCCTTAGGGCCTGTTTACATAATGATTAATGTTTAGTACGAGTTCATACATTTGCTACTAATCGTGCGCACTATATCTCGGACGATCAATGTTCGAAATGACATTGATATATGTCACAGTTTTCAATTGTTTGGTTGGGTTAAATGAAATACCCGTGTTACAACAACGCTATATGCATATGCAACATTAAAATACTTTTTACAAAAAAAAAGAAAAAAATTTTTTTTTTTAAATTAACTAATGCCATTTAGTTTCCCATACCGCGGAGTTAACGGAATTCAATAAAAACACGGTGTTTAATGGTATTTTCTCCACTTCGTTATTCGAGGCCTGGTCGTGGTCTCGGGTGAAAAAAATTAGAGACCCCAGGCTGGCCTTTCGGCTGGATCCGGCCCGCCTAATTTACGCATTATTTTTAATTTAATTGTGTTTGCGGCAATTATAGGCTGGCAATAATTGTAGGATTTGTAGGTACCAATAAGTATCATAACAAATCTTACCAGTCTCTTGATTAGGTCGTCAGAAGCAAATAGGTAGGTATACTATTAGAGTTTTCTCTCTACTCACTTGCGCGATCATGATGCGCTGCCGCTCCAGTACCAGCAGACACCCAGGGCAACAGCCGCTTATGCCAGTTAAGTATGCCGCAAGCACGAGATTTCACTTACTTGCGTGGCCATAACGTCACCAGCAGCAGACACCCAGGACAGCAGCAGTTTCCACCGACACAACCGCTTACGCCTCAAGCACGAAATCACTCCGCGGCTCGCAGTCCACTTACTTGCGCGGCCATGACGCGCTGCCGCTCCAGCACCAGCAGACACCCTGGGCAGCGGCAGTCCCTCCACCGACACAGCCGCTTATGCCCCTTCAAGCACGAGATCACCCCATGATTCCGACATCGCGCACACTTGGGCGTCCGAAGCGCCTTCCTCTCTTCCATTACTTTTTGAAACTTTTTTAAAACACTGAAAACAACGCACAAGTCATGTTTGAACTGACGGCTGTAAAGCGAAGCTCAAGTTTAAACGCGGGGAGCCACGCCCACCGCACTTGTGATTGGACGAGCTGAAGGCGGGGTCTGCCTTGATACAATGTTAGAAGATAATTATATTGTTTTTGTGACATTGCGTTTGATAGATGATAGAAAAGTCGCGAAAGCTTCGATAAACAGGAAAGTAGGTAGGTATAAGAGAACACAGAATAGAATCAAGTGTTCAATTTAATAATGCAAGACTGATTTGATAGTCACTTGTTACTGAACGTACCAAATACTTCCGATTTAAATGATTGTTACGTTATGTAGGGGAGACGAGACCGGTATGAGTGGTTGTCTCAGGGGTTGGTTGGCACAGCAGCCATAATAAACAACTTAACGAACGAATAAGTTCATCTACCAGTGTCGAAAGATCGCAAGAGGTCTCCTCTTTTACGTAATGATGAGTCCATGATATTATACGTTCATTTAGTGTTCTTTTTGTGGCTGCTGTGACAATCAAACCCTGAGAGAACCATACCCGGTCTCCCCTACTATAAAAGATAAACACACTATACGGAAAAAATATTCAAAAAAATATGTCTCATGGAAAATTGGGAAATAGAATAGGTGTTGTTTGTTGTTACATAGAAATTTTGTATGCAGGGGGGTACTTTTTCTCTGCAGCTGACCGTACTGCCATGAATGAAGTCAAGTCACTGCCATGAATCAATAGCATCCCTTTCAATGACAAATGTTCATTCAAATAAAACAAAACAATAACAAAAAAACACATTTTATATAGAGGTATGAAAAAGTGACCGAGAGTAATATGGAACCATTGCTTTGCTTTATCGAAAAGTATTATAAGGCTTTTTCATTTCTCGTACTCTGAAAGTGGGTCGTTGTTGTTCTAAAAAGTGTGCAGAAAATGATGTTTCTGCACAAGAGCACTGTATTTTCTAAGAATACGTTTTTTCTTTTTTATGCGATGAGCAATAAAAAAAATTGTGACCAATTTCCATTCTGATAATTAAAGCACCGTACCATAAATAACGATATTTTACCTAAATTGTTAATTGAGAGTACCTACCCTAAAGAAATACTATTGAAATTTATACTTAGCCATGTTTTTTTAATGCACATGTATTTTACTTTCCTCGTATTTGAAATAAAAAGTAGTGTTTAACCTGGATGCTGAAAAGCACCATTTCAGTCTCGGATGCAATTTCGAAAACTTATCATTCGGTGGTGAATTTTAATTGTCACATGGGGCACATTTTCCAAGATGGCTGCGATTCCTCGAGGTCCCCAAATGCCAAATGGTGTGAACATGAAAAGGGGGCCTTTAATTTACATACATACCAAATTTCACGACTGTTCCAGAAATTTCGAGGTTTGTTCTATTCCGATTGTGCTATCAATGCAAATTTCATTTCACGTACTTAACAAATGTAAACATGTCCCCAGACATAGCATTGACAATTAAATACCCAGTGGTTTTATAACAAATCTAAGAAGTAAGCTGGTTGAGAAATGCTACTACAGCATACATATTGTTACACTACACATACATGTTCAACGTCGTGCAGGCAAAAAACTTAACAGCAACACAAATCGTAATAAAAACCAGGTAAATTCAAAATTTGTCATTATTCACCAGAACGTTAGATCTATTAATGGTAAAACATCACTAATAGACTTACTAACAAGCACAGAAAAACCACACGTAATAGGATTTAGCGAAATTTGGTGCCGTAAAAATGAGATTGCACGAGTGAAACTACGTGGGTACTCGCTTGCAAATTATTATTGTCGTACGCGCATCGCCCATGGCGGTACCGCGCTATACATACGGCAAGGTATAGACTATCGGCAGCGCAATGACTTACACGCCTTCGCTGTGCAATATCATTTTGAATATGCGGCAATAGAAGTTACTAGTTTGAAAATTATTATTATTGTATTATATAGGACAGGAAATGGAAATTTTGACATTTACTTGGAGAATTTAGAGTTATTGTTAAATATGATTACTGACGAAAACAAAAGGTTTCTCATAATTGGTGACCATAATGTAGACTATTTAACCGATAATATCATGAAGCAGCGTAGCAATGATGTGTTAACATCTTATGGGTGTCAAAACATAATATCCTTTCCTACTCGCGTGACAACGGATTGTGCGTCGTCCATTGACTGCGGGATATCGAACTGTGCAAGCGACGTGCTTTCTGTAACACCGATCGATACCGTGATTAGCGACCACAACGCGCAACGATTTGAATTAATAACACAGCATAAAGTCGATAACAAAGAACACGGAGTAGTCGAGAGACGCGTTTTTAACAAAGATTCAATCGGACTATTTTACTTTGACATTGCAAATTACAATTTTAATTTCATATATGATCATACGTTGGACATCAATTATAAATTTAATAAACTATTTAATATTTAATATAATATTTCGCAAAGGACCTGGGATGACATACAATGTAAAATCATTTACGACTCTCTCTTAAGCCGCAGTACAGGTTCAGCACGCGCCAGACTATTAGCTGCAGGTGCTAGGGAATCCGGCGCCTGGCTACACGCCCTCCCGTCGGTACATACCGGTACCTTCCTGGAACCGCACACTCTGCGCGTTGCTGCCTGCCTGCGACTCGGCGTCCGGGTCTGTGCTCCACATAGGTGCCCCTGCGGCACTAACGTCGACGTCCTTGGACACCACGGGCTCTCTTGCCAAAGGAGCGCCGGCCGCTTCTCCCGACACGCCGCGCTCAACGATATTCTCCGCCGGTCTCTCGCCAGCGTCAACGTGCCAGCTCTACTTGAGCCCGCCGGCATTTTAAGAGACGATGGTAAGAGACCGGACGGAATGACACTAATTCCGTGGAAGATGGGACGGGTGCTGGTATGGGACGCCACTTGTGTAGACACTCTAGCCCCGTCTCATCTCCACGGCACATCTGCTAAGGTCGGCGCGGCGGCAGAAGCGGCCGAAAATTTAAAAATGACCAAATATAGGGGTCTCGGCGCCGAATACAATTTCATACCTTTTGGCGTCGAGACCCTTGGCCCGTGGGGTCCAAGTGCCCTTAAACTCTTTAAGGACCTTTCAAAAAGGTTAGCATAGCAGAAGTCACCGGCGACCGCAGAGCTGGCAGCTTCCTCGCTCAAAGAATTAGTCTTGCAATACAGCGAGGAAATGCTGCCAGTATCTACGGCACCATGCCGCAGGGGGATATTTTTTAGTATTTTATTTAAGTTTAGTATTATTTATTTTTAGATTTAGGTTTTAAGTTTTATAGTGTATTCTACAAATTGTATAACAAATACTTAAATAAAAAAAACAAATATAACTTAATTCATTAAATAATTTACAACGCACATGTCAGAATTAAATAGATTCAATATTTTAAAACATTATATTGACATCCATTTTCCAATTAAGAAGTTTAGCTGTAAAAACAATTCAAAGGTGCCATGGCTGAGTGACGAATTGGCGGAGTTGATCGGTAAACATGTCGACCTCCATGAAATTAGACGTCAGTACCCGAACAATTCAATTCTAACAGAATGTATAATTGACCATTAGGTACTCCAGTCTTATTAAGACAAAAACATTACAAACACGTCAAAAGTTTATTGAAGATAGGCTAATGGACAGTGGCAACAAATCGAAAGAAATTTGGAAAATTGTTAACGAAGAAGTGGGAACAAAATCGAAATCTCAAAACATATCTTTACGTGACCCTCTAACGAGTTTAACAATAGAGAAAAGGGACCTGCCTAATACATTCAATTCCCATTTTCTTAGTATAGCGTCTAAGTATGCCATACAAGGTGACTTGTCCGAGTCTATTAGGTACCTACAGGCGCATTTAGGTACGACTGATGTGCCCTTTTTCACTCTGCCGGTCGTCACTCGTGATCTGTTAGATCGAGCACTACACTCTATGATGAAGAAGCGTAGCACCGTTGATGTTTTTTCACCCAATGTTCTCTTTTGGATATGGCCGGTTGTTGGTGACGTACTTGTCGTGCTCATAAACCTTATGTTCGAAACTGGTACATATCCTGCCGTTTTAAAAAATGCCAGGGTATGTCCAGTTTTTAAAGGAAAGGGCGACGGGTGCGACGTCAACAATTATAGGCCTATTACAATAGTGCCAACCATATCCAAAATAGTTGAGTCTATCTTGTCGTCCCACCTAATGAATCACTTGGAATCGAACAAACTGATTACGAGTAACCAATATGCGTACCGACAGAAAATGTCTACAACCACCGCGGCGTACAGGATGTTTGATTCTATAGTGACTGGGTTAGATGACAAAAACAAGATGGCGGGAATATTGTGTGACTTATCGAAAGCATTTGACGTCATCAGTCACGAGTTACTGCTCAAAAAACTAAATTTGTATGGTGTCCAAGACAACGCTCACCAGCTGTTTACGTCTTTTTTATCGGACCGCAAACAAGTCGTAAAACTGCTTGCCGACGGCAAACCACTACAATCCAACGCAGGGTCTGTAAATATCGGTATTCCGCAGGGTTCTGCTCTTGGAAATACGTTATTTCTGCTCTTTATAAACGACCTGCCGTCGAATATTGCAGCTGGTTTGCCCGTATTGTTTGCGGACGACACAACCGTTTTGGTTAGTGCAGAATCTTATGACCAGCTAAGCCTAAAGATAAGTAATGCTTGTGCGCAGTTACAGACCTGGTTTTCAGCAAATGGGCTCATACTAAACTGTTCCAAGTCAAACGTAATGCTATTCTCTGGTCGGAAGATTCCACTGCCACCATGCATGGCCAGCAGTCCGATGCCAGTGTGCAATGAGAGTAGGTTCCTTGGGTTTATAGTTGACTGTAACCTTAACTGGAAGCACCATGTTGACAGTGTCTGTGATAGGTTGGGTAGTGCAGTCTTTGCGTTGCGAAAGATGAAGCCACTTATCTCGAAGGAAGCTCTAAAGCAGGTGTACTTTGCTCACTTCCATTCTATTATGTCGTACGGCACGCTCATTTGGGGTAACTCCACTGATGCCAGAAGAGTCCTCATAGTTCAGAAGAGAGCAATTCGTACACTTGCTGGAGTAAAACACAGACACCCATGCAAAGAACTTTTTATTTCGGAACGCATAATGACTCACTACTCACAACACCTCTTTGAACTAATAATATTTGTCAGAAATAATATTGCTAAATTTTCTCGTGTGGATTGTCCGGGAAAACAACTGCGTAACACAGGTCGTCTCAGAACAGTTCCTCGTCGCTTGGTGCTTTCAAAAAGGAACCCACGAATAATCGGACCTACTTATTTCGAGCACCTACCTGCCGAGATAAGAAACGAGCAATGCGACGAAATATTCAGACGTAAATTGAGAAACCTTTTGTTGAAAAACCCTCTGTACTCAGTAAATGAGTTCATGGAATTGACATTTTGATTCAGAAATTGTGTTTATTCTTATTGTTTTTATTTATTGACATTGTTTTCTTTATCATACAGATGATCCTTATTGGGAGATATTATTTCATTGTTTTTATATTGTTGTGTGTTGACGATTCTTATTGGGAGATATTATTTGTGTTCTTTTATTAATTTATCGTTTTTATTTTTATTGTTCTCGTATTTTCGTAAGTTTTGACATTGTACATTTATATTTTGGATTTTTGTAAGTATTTACCATAGATATAAGAAGTAAGGAGATTTATAACGAAGCATAATTTCAACGAGTCTCGCTGTCTCCAACTGTCCCCCACCACATCATTAAAGGCGTGGCCAGACAACCAACTCACGCGCTGTGATTGGCCAAACCGCGCGGTGTAGGAGCCTAGAGCGGCGGCACTAGAGTGAGGACAATTCGATAGAGCTATCGATATTTTACATGTTCTGAACATGAGTAACATGACCTTAGAGTTTTGACATTTTTGTTTTAAGTAATAATTGCCATAGACTTAATTTATATTCCTTTAAATTTTTGACCTTATTTACGAGCTAAGAATTTTAAGGTACGTGTAAGGTATATTAGTTGATCCATAAGTTCTCTCACAAAGGTTTTTACTGATAAAATGTAATACAAAGCTTTTAATTTAAAAAAAAAAACATGTACCATGATGCTTGTTTATGCTTAACTAATCAAATTTTAGTCATTATTTGATGTAATGTTTGTTTAAATTGTTTACTTTGGGATTGTCGATAGACGTGAGCGCTTCATTAAAAAAATAGTTTCAGTTTATTATAGCATATTTCGTCACCAATTGAAAGCAATTCCAGCATGTTACATATTAAAGAAGTTATGAAGAACTGCGAAAGCAAGTTATAGTAAATTATATTGTAAGCATAATGCACCATTAAATAAGCTTTTAAATCATATGTACGAATAATAAGGAAAGAGTAATCATAATGGGGAATGGATGAAAATATTAAATGTGCCTGATTATTTTTCTGGTCATAGGAATAACCATTTCTAGTTACAGAAAAAAGTTACAGATTTTTTGGTTGCGTCATACATTTTATAAAAATAAAACCATTTTGCTTCACCGCACGTCCGGCCCATTACGGCTGTTAAGAAAACTTTCTAAGTCTTAAAAAGTTATCGCTATTTGAATCTGTGGAGCGCATGACATTGACAGTTGATTGACAGCTTGTCATTCTTCTCGCGGAATTCATAACCTTTTGTGCTCTCATCTGGTGAACTGGTTTCTTTGTATTTATGTGATTATTACGACTCGCTTCCCCACCCGGACCTCTGATTTTGCCTGCTCCAACGACGACCTTCGCTTTTGAACCCCGGACCTGATTTTGATAGCAATTTCGACGACCCCTGGCATTTGAATTCTGCAAACATGGATACCGCTGCTTTTGTTAGAGCAAACTCATCTAATTTGCCAAAAGTAGACCCATATATGCTTATGGAGTTTATGAAGAATAGCGACAAACATAATGCCGGTGAAATAAGAGATGCCAAAGCTTTGTCGTAAGTATCAACCTAACCCCTATCTCATTACCGCGCTTTATCTTGATATTGACCTGGCAAGCGAAAAATTAACACGCGGGACCTGGGTCATTTTTCATAAAATGTTTCAAATTAAAACAATATAAATTTTGGACATTTTTCATTTTGTAGCAAAGTAATCACATATTTAAATTTGCTTTAAAGTGTCTGTGGTTCCTTTAAATTGGTAACATTAATCTTATTTTGTTATAAAAGGAGAAAGTACTTAATTGTTTGTTTGTTTAAGGTCTTATATGTCTATAATCATATGTTGAGACTGCTATTGGATATGTTGAAACAAAGCGGACTGGGAATCTTTGTGATGTGAGAGCTAAAGTTGTTCCTGAACAAAGAATAACAAGCAAATACTATGTTGTGATGGTCCATTTAGAACGAGGCTACACCTATATGCAGTGCCAAGGAGTCGAGCCAATCTGAAATACGCAGGCAGCCGACTTCGCTTGGGATGCGATCCGGAGGGAGAAGCTAGTACTGGGGTGCCCCTGGCCATAGATGAGAACAGTATTCCATGTGGGGGCGCTTATAAAGCTGCGGGCCGGTGTGAAATACTGTCTCATCTATAAATCTATCTAGTACCCCAAAGCTTTTTGGAGGCTAATTTGGCCTTACCCTCTACATATATGGCCAAGGAACTGGACTTACCTGCCTACTACTCGAGGTTACCTATGGTATATGATAAAATGAAACAACATAATATTATCAAACGTCTTTTATTATTGGAATCTGAAGATTACTTAATCCGCAAGCTATAATGACCAGGTCGTCCAAATATTTTAAATGTTTGTTATTAACCACAGAGTGGGGTTTTAACATATGGAATTCCCGTAATCTCCTAATCACACGCTCAACGTGCACCCTCAAACTAGCAATCACCTTAGTTTTAATTACGTCTTTTTTGTCATTTTTTGATTGGCGAAGACACTAGGAGGTCTTAAGAGTTTTCCATTTTTTGTGATGAAGAGTGATTCAATCTCCTTAAAACCACGATCGGCCATGATTACTGCATTTAGGGGAAGTACATCAACAAAGCCACTGTTCTCCGTGATGGCTTTATCAGATGTACGTCCCCCATAACCCTGTGAGATGAATGAAATGTATCCAGCGGGTGTGCAGCCAATCAAATATTTCATCGTGTTGCATGATTTGTACTGCGACCAAGTCTGCGCCTGCTTCTCTGGATCGCTGGGTTTTTCTATTTGAATCTCGAAACAGTCTATAATACACTGTACATTCGAATATCTGATTTTAAATGCTAATGGTAATTTTTTTTTTTTTTCTGATAGTGGTGGTAAATATATACAATTTTGAAAGTATGTGGACAAAACTACGACGTTCTTTTCAAACACTAAACGTATGGTTGACCTGGCCATTTGAAATTCTTCACTCATCCTAGCAAAAGAGTCATTGTTTTTTAATTTAAATAGACATATGATAATATGAAATGCCAAACAAGAGCACTCCTGGGCAATGAAATTAATAATCCACCAAAAGCTTTTTGGCAGACCTAAAAACATTTTGGGTTTGTTAGTAATAATTTTTAGTAGGTGCTCCCTGCCACGTTTTTCAATATCCTCTTGTTGAGCACTCGAAGACGAGTCGAAGTTGGATGTCCCAAACAAAGATGGTGATTGATTGGGACTCTTCTCAGTGTTCGGTAGTTGCATCATTCGTGATGGCATCGCACTTTCTTTTATTTTTCGCCCACGAAATTGAGTAGCTATGGTTTGAGTCTTCGGCTGGGCCAAAACAAACTTGTTTGAAACACCTATTCTTTTATCACACTGTATAGCTGCATCTATCTGAAACAAAAATGCAAAGAATAAATAAACAAAATATAATGCAACTTGTGACCCTACAATTTAACAATCACAGAAACAGGTAAAAGTTTATTTTTAGGTAAGGAAAGTGGGCATTTATTAAATTCAAATTATTAAAGCCACTCAAGTTGTAGTAGGTGCATTTGTATATAAATATTTGACATTATATCCATTCCTGTGTTCTATAAATACATCTTCATGCACAAAGACCACTAGTAATTTTTACCTATACTTTTTCAGTAGGCCTAGCACATGACTGGCGCTGCAGTATCTCGCAGCGAGATAGACTACCCGTCTTTTTCTATGTTAATTTAAGAGGGGCGGGTAGTCTATCTCGGCGCGAGATACTGTCGCGCCAATCATGTGCTAGAGCAGGTCAAGTGTTTATTTAACAATACTACGTTAACATACATTAGAACTTATAAATTAGTGATTTAAGAAAAATTTAAAAAAATTAATAATTAGCACAGGTAGCAAAGTAAAGTTGGAATTTAAATTCAGTGTGTCAGATTAACTATACCCAAGAATATTAATACATTTATGTGCGCAACACTATTGTGAATATTTACACTGTCAGAGACCTGCATGCCAGCATTGTCAGCAGCACTTGAAGTTGATGGCCGATTAAGATCTTCAATATTCTTATTGATTGCACTTAATGGTTTTTTTGAAAAATTCTTAAGTATGGCATTTATTTTCAGTCTTGGCTTTGCACCAGAGATCCATTGTCCATAATTTTCCAAATCTTCTTCAAACTGTAAAAATATTAGAAAACATTAAACATTTATATTTAACAGTTGTCATAATCTTCCAAATGTTCCCCAGTATTTGCTGTAGCTCACTTATGGAGCCTGGGGTCTGCTGGGCAATATAACATTAAGTATTGGCATAGGCACACATTTTTTTAACTGGAGGAAACTAGGCATTGTTTTGATCAGCCCAGTTTCCTCATAGTGTTTTTGTTCACCATGTACTGACAAATACCACATGTTATTTTAATACAAAGTGAAAATTCATTGATATGACAAAGGGTTTAAACATGACATAGCAGCACCCACATTAATGTAATGTATTAATAAAATTGTTTTTTACCAGCTTACCATAAATTATTCCATCCATTATTCCACAATTTAAAAAAATGCCATATCAAAACTAACATGGGGGGTAATTCATTTTTTTACAGAATGGTAAACAAAACAAGGTAACTTACATTTAAGTGGACACAGCAAAACAGTGCTCGGTTTGGACAGTTCCTGCCAACCAATTGACACCAACGTTGTTTCAGCTCTTTTCTTACAGTAAAAAACTTCAAATCCGGGTTTTTCAGATCAGTCTTGGAGCACGTTGGTATAAAGCATGTTTTAGGATCTTTATATAGTTTATAAGTGTTTGTATTCATGGTGATGAACACGGTACCAAACTAATAGTCCAGTTTCAGTTACAGTGGTCGTCGAAATTGCTATCAAAATCAGGTCCGGGGTTCAAAAGTGTAGGTCGTCGTTGGAGCAGGCAAAATCAGAGGTCCGGGTGGGGAAGCGAGTCGTAATAATCACATAAATACAAAGAAACCAGTTCACCAGATGAGAGCACAAAAGGTTATGAATTCCGCGAGAAGAATGACAAGCTGTCAATCAACTGTCAATGTCATGCGCTCCACAGATTCAAATAGCGATAACTTTTTAAGACTTAGAAAGTTTTCTTAACAGCCGTAATGGGCCGGACGTGCGGTGAAGCAAAATGTTTTTATTTTTATAAAATGTATGACGCAACCAAAAAATCTGTAACTTTTTTCTGTAACTAGAAATGGTTATTCCTACGACCAGAAAAATAATCAGGCACATTTAATATTTTCATCCATTCCCCATTATCAGTAAAAAATCTTTATTTATATTCTATCGTTATATAAATGAGGTGAAGTGTAACTGGAAACATTTTTCTTGAAAATGATCCAAACAAATAACACTTTTCTCGCTCGTAAACCAGTTAGGGCCCTCTACCTGTAGCATCTATCCATATTTTTTTAATACTGGAATTTTTCGGGAAACTGAAAAAAATTGCAATCATGAACATATTTGATTATACCTAGTGCAGTTATTCGAATCGTTGCTAAGAACCTGATTAAAATATACTTATAGGTATAAACTATAATGTTATAAATAAATTGTACTTAATTAAATCAGTTTATTTTTTGGCTTACCTATTCGATTTTTAATCCAAATTAATAAGTATTAAATTAAACATTAGGTGCATATAAAATAATTGTAAAATTTTACTTGAAAAATAATTACTTTCATACACACTATATCCAAACATTTTTATCGATAACGCTCAAAGATCAATTATATGCACGAGCACCACTCTACTTCGCGGCGTCAATGAAGGGAGCGGTTGGCGGTCGTACCAAGAAACAATAATGCCCCTGTGAATATCGTTAGCGGTTTAATGCATTGCGCCGTTGCTATGGACACTACAAATAGTTTTCCATGCCAAAGCGTCAATGTAGGATGCATAGATAAATTGCCACGCGTTTGTATGACAACATGGTCTGACTCAGAAAAATCATATGTCACTGGATTTATTTGTTATAAATGTGTGGTTTTATTGACTAATACGTGAAAAAAAATGTGGTATGTAACTCCATGATCCTTATAGTTTTTGGATGCACTCCTATTTCGACACAAAATAACGCTATAATTCGGCATTTCAATAAAATTGACGCGCACATTGTTCAATGACAGCTAATTTGCTACTGTCTTACGGCGGGCCGGTATGGCCACGATGTGGCCATGTCGCGGCGACACGCGCCACGCCTCCGTCAGCCATCTAGTACTTTCTATGATCTGAGGTATTTACCTACTTACTGTTTCTCTTATTTATTCTAATTGTATTGACAATCCTTATTGGAGCTATAATTTTATTTCATTAGTATTGTTATTATTTTCATTTTTATTATTTTATTTTGACGATCATGATAGAAATTCTTATATTTTTGACATCAATGCAAATTTATTATGTAATTGTCTTTCATGAAATAAATCATCTAATCTAATCTAATCATATAGTACGGGCGGACGGACACGTTCATAAAAGTAATGCTAAGTTTGGAAAAAATAGTAAAAAATATTAGAATTGGCAGGAAGCACGAAAAAAAGAAAAAAGTAGTAGGTACACTTCCGGTTACAAAGAAGTGAAATTTACGTCATCTGATCTGATACAAAGATGAGACTGGTAGCAATAGATGGGAATTTATATATGTAGCTTCAGAAACCACTCGCCTGCCCCAAATGAGTTCCTCTGAGTGAGCTCCTCTGGAGTTACAGGCGTTCATAGGCTACGGAGATTGTTTGCCACCGACGTATTAGGATATAGAATAATTATAATTCAGCCTATAAACGCCCCACTGCTGGGCACAGGCCTCCTCTCACGCGCGAGAGGGCTTGCTGGGCTATAGTTCCCACGCTGGCCCAATGCGGGTTGGGGACTTCACATGCAGGTATGCAGGTTTCCTCACGATGTTTTCCTTCACCGAAAAGCTAGTGATGAATATCAAATGATATTCCGTACATAAAGTTCCGAAAAACTCATTGGTACAGTCAGCGTCAAATACTTTGTAGCAGTCAAAGTGGCCAAATAGTTCGGTACACCATACTAAATATATGGTGTACCGAACTATTTGGCCACTTTGGTTGCTACTAAGTATTTGACGCTGACTGTACGAGCCAGGATTTGAACCCGCGACCTCCATGTATAAAAAAATGGCCGAAAGTACGTCTGCCGGGCACTTTAAAGGTGCGAAAAAAGCATTGACGTAAGTATATCTAAGGACGGGCCTTACGGGCAATAAGAATGCGGCCAGTACAGCGGTGTCACACTCACGAATTCGAGCCAATCGAGCAGTCTAACGTCACAACGGAATTGGTTGATGAGTTCGCGTCACGCGCGTGATTGGTTGCATCTAGTTGCGTTAGACTGCTCGATTGGCTCGAATTCGTGAGTGACACCACTGAACTAGCACCATTCTTAGTGCCCGTAAGACCCGTCCTTAGATATAGGTATGTCAATGGAAAAAAGTGGAATTTACGTCATCTGATACATCTGAAGACTTGTGGCAACATATAACAATTTATATGTAGATTCAGAAAACACTCGTCTGCCAGCTCAATGACCGAAAGTGCGTCTGCCGGGGCATTTAAAGGATTGGAAGATTTGGAAGGAACTGATTACTTAAATTGGGGAATCAGGAATACTGCTCCACATTATTTTTAGATTAAGGTTCCAGACAACTGTGACATCAATCTGCCTGTATACTAATCTGACACGCTCGAGTATTTCAAGATGGCGGTTTTTTTTGCAACTTTGTGAATGCCATTTTCATACGGGTCGCTAAAATCGTCCGATTATTTAAATACCTACCACTTTTGTGGGGTCCACATCCCCATTGAATATCTGACGCGCTCGAGTAAATTTTTTTCCTAATTTTCTACCCTTCCGTATGAGTCGTATGAATATCCTGACGGGACCATGTAAACCATTAGATTAACATACCCTTGTTTTGTTATCAGAGACATCATGTTGCGCGACTGACACGACCAATATCTGACGCGCTCGAGTAAAGCCACATGGCGATTTTTTTTACATTGAAAAAATCTGTAGTCGCGTTCTTGCTCGCTAAAAAAGAAAATATTGGGTATATAACGTTTTTTTCTTCCTATCATCTAATATTTCGAATCCAATAGGTATCTCTCTACGGACTCTACGACGCTCGTGTAACTAAACATTTAGCATCGTCGTCAGTTTCCCAGCTACTATGTCAAACGAAGTAAATTTGACAAAAGAACAGCGTTTTTAAACTTTGGCGCGTGAAGTATGGGATAACTGGAGCCTCTGCATAGCTTAAACTAGAGAGGTCGCGTTAAGAAAAAAGGTTGAATAAATTCCTCCGCCGTTGTGTCACATCGTCCTGACCGCACTGTTAGTAAGTAAGTATAAGTGACTGGGTCCTGAAATATTAGTATCTGCAACAGTAGCCGCGCAGGTAAACGATACGCAATTTCGGCGGCGATTGGCAATTATCTCTCGAATGACCGCCGGCCGGCGGGCCACGGTGTCCGGTGGCCGCTCGATCTACGGAATTCATATTATTGATAAAATACTTGTAAACACGAAGCTGAAGCCTTCTGTTGTCATCTTTTCACAGCTAAACTACTGAACCATCTTTTAGAAGTACGTACCTACATTCTATCGGTGTATTGGCTTTAAATCTATTTACTATCAGGATGCAAGCCTCAATATGTCCCTCATAGTAAGATATAAGATGTTAATCTTAATTACCACTTGATCGGCAGTTCACCACATACTACACACGTCCAATATTTACTTAATGGTTCGCAGTGAGCCGAGTCATTGTTGCACCCGGAGGAACACATGTGCTATACTTACCAGTAAATATTCATACGTTCTCCGATCTTAGACCGTTCGTTACATATTATATACAAAGACATAAAATCCACCGATGATGGTCATTTCAAAGTATTGCTACCGTAGTTAACTGACTAAAGTCTTATTCCAATGTGATAAGATCTAGAGTCAGACCAAACTAACTTTGCAGCGATTTTGATAACACGGCAGACTGGGCGAGTGTTATTTTAAACGTCATAATTACATATAAGTTTGACGTTTAAATGCCCATGCAGTCAAGTGTGTACACAAGGATTCAATAGTAGAACAAAACGCTGTTGTGTCGTTCAATTATGCGGTTCATTTGTCGGCGGCGGCTGGGTGCCGCCCGCTGTTCGTTACTGAGATGAGCGGTGTCGCCTTTCAGTCGATGTGCAGTGTGCATTCACGAGCCGATTGTACCGCGGGTTACAGTAGCAGGGAATAAGTAAATATAGGTACCTAGTCTTTGTGGGTTTTCGCTACTTACTCGATATGTTTGTGAAGATACCAAAGTAGGACATTGCGTGCCGCGTGTGAAATTGAAATGCGGTACGCGAGATGGAATGTCCTACGATTCCTCCCGCGGTGCGCATACTATTTTTCTGCTCTCGGAGGGCAGAAATAGTATTTTTTTCTACTCCTATTAATTTGTATTTTCATGAACACTAATATAAAAACATACTTACAAAATAGGTTAGAAGAAAAGTCTATATTGTCTATTCCTCATAACAGCACTTGTGCTTTAAAATCGCTAAACCGTTACTGCGACTACTAACCTTACAAGATCAAAATTAATACAGTCTCAAACTAAGTGTATTGCTGCCAACTTACAAAATATTCATTACGTTGTATAGTAGAAACAATTGCTTTATAACTTATGAAGCAATTGTTTCTACTTTTAGGACAGTTTTTGTCTCGATTTTGGCTACAGTAGCCTAATATGGAGACTAACAAGCAACGCTCAACATCATAATGAATCATAAGTCAGAAGCGTGAATAGCAACATCCATCCACTACGAAGACCGCTTAGCGTTGCTCGATACTCTATATATTAGGCTGCTGTGGAAAAAATCCAGAAAACAACGGTCCAAAAATAGAATTTAGCACGGAGCAAGTACCAGGGCCTCATGAGTTACGAGAAGGTGTCGATGACCAGCTGAACCAGGGCGGGCCGGGCGCGTAACAATGTATGCTCTCGTATCTTAGCTGTATACTATTGGTTTGTTTACCTATACATTTCTACTATATTCTTCTCGGGTCAGAGGTGTAGAGTTAGAGCCGGTGTAGCTTTATTTGACGTTCATAAGCGCATTGTAATATGCCTACTTGAAACATAAACTATCTTTATCTTTATTAGTTATTATTTTTGTTGACTCATAGAAAAAGTATTGTATGCAACATTGTATAAATAGCTCAAAACTACGCCTGCGGCTCCGGCTGACGTTGTAACCCACGCCACTCGCCTTTTCTCACCCTTCTTATACAACGGTTGCATAAAATACTATTGTAACCGACTGTTAATAATTAAGGGATTTTTAATTTATTTTTATGTAGGTATTTACTTAAATAGATTTTAACTGAATACCTACATTTGTTACTGTTTGTCTGTTTGTTCCTTAATTTCTCGATTGTGCTTGGACTTATTTGGAATAGGTTTGTTTTAACAAGGAACATAGTTTCGGTATTTTTTACCCCTTGTTATAATATTGAATTGCGAAAGAAAGATTCTAAAATTAAGGTTCTACGTTGTGTTGATGTTAAAGAATATAGCTGCCAAGTGAAAAAGGAGTGTTACGAAAAACGATTGTAATGTTCGCTACGCCCCAGGAATGGTTAGGCAGAATTAGGAAAAGGAGTTTGGTTTTACAAAAACTAAATAAGTATAGTTAAAAAGGATCAAGCCTACATATTCAGCAAGTTATAAGTATAAGCAACTGTTTCGTACTAGTATTTGTGAGAGTAACTTTAACTGTTAAAAAAAAAGTTTAAATTTATTTACGACATTTATGGTCAGCCTCTTTGTTTCATCCATAACAAGTGAGAAATTGAATGTCATCGGAGTCTGGTTACTTTTGAGAAATCGTATCTCAATCTAGTGTGACATTTTATTTTTTTCATAATCAAAGTGATGTCATGCCATAACGGTTCAAGCTAGTTTATCTTTTAGTGTTGTAGGGTATCCATGATTGTAGATAGTTAAATGTGTCCTAACTAAAAAGTTAAATAACAGAAAAAAGCGTGATCCGTTTTACAAAAAGCGGTCAAGTGCGAGTCGGACTCGCGCATGAAGGGTTCCGTACCATTTATGACGTATTAAAAAAAAATCTACTAGATCTCGTTCAACATTTTACCACTTTGGACACACATTTTACCACTTTGGAAGTGTCTCTCGCGCAAACTATTCAGTTTAGAAAAAAATGATATTAGAAACCTCAATATCATTTTTAAAGACCTATCCATAGATATCCCACACGTATGGGTTTGATGAAAAAAGATTTTTTGAGTTTCAGTTCTATTTAAGTATGGGGAACCCCCAAAATTTATTGTTTTTTTTTTCTATTTTTGTGTGAAAATCTTGATGCGGTTCACAGAATACATCCACTTACTAAGTTTGAACAGTATAGCTCTAATAGTTTCGGAAAAAAGTGGCTGTGACATAATCGGACAGACAGACGGACATGACGAATCATAAGGGTTCCGTTTTTTGCCATTTGGCTACGGAACCCTAAAAATGATGGTGAACAATTCTCTCATGAATCATACAAAAGTTACACAAGTATACTTTCTTTATTCAGTAAGTTAAGGCACATACAAATGTATACTGTTAAACAGAAACGGCTTCTCACTGACATACTGTTGCTGCTCCACGCACGCGTCCAGCCACTCCTCCGACACCAGCAGCCCCCGGCCGAGCCGCTCGGCGCGCGACACGTCCGCCGCGCCGGAGCCCCGCGGCAGGACTATATGCGTCAGAGCAGGCTCGTGGGGCTCCACGACGGCCGCCCCGTACATCCGGGCGACGAGCGTGTTGCTGGCGGGGGAGGGGAAGTGGAGGGCGCAGTTGCGGAGGAAGGAGAAGGGGTGCTGGTCGCCGAAGAGCAGGCGGTCCACTTTGAGCATCTCGGTGCGGGTCAGGTAGATCTCGGGCTCCTGCGGAGGGTGGGCGGCGTTCAGAACATCGCTGTGCGTTTCTTTACTGCGGTATTGTGAAGCGGGAGGTTGAACATGAACTTTAAGTTTCCACGTTTAAAGTAGTTTTTTGACAGACCACATTATTATGCTTAGAATAAATTTAAAAGTGGAAAA
The DNA here is from genome assembly GCF_033807575.1 of Cydia pomonella. Lineage (NCBI taxonomy): Eukaryota > Metazoa > Arthropoda > Insecta > Lepidoptera > Tortricidae > Cydia > Cydia pomonella. The sequence goes on from NC_084708.1 coordinate 26,134,993, forward strand.
ATTAATGCCTTGGGTGAGACTTGAACTCGCGGCCTCTGGATCGATACTCCAGCGTTCTGCCATCTGGGCCACCAAGACCTCATCCGTAGGCAGCAAATTTTCCCACCATATGGGTCTAGGGGACCCTAGCGACATCTACCGTAAGAACATTAACTTCTTAGACGGCTACCAAAAGGAATCTCGGAAACGGCTCTAAATAATTTCGGTGAAATTTTACTATGTGGGGGTTTTCGGGGGCAAAAAATCGGTCTAACTATAGATTTTATCTCTGGGAAAACGCGCATTTTCGAGTTTTTATATGTTTTCCGAGCAAAGCTCAGTCTTCCAGATATTTAACACATCTCCTTAATCTTTCTGGTTTAACCCATCGGTTGACTGGTAGAGAATGCCTTAAGGCATTAACTCCGCCATTTGTACCTTCATGTATTGTGCAATAAAGATTAAATAAATAAATATATGACAAGTGTAAACACAAGCCGAGCATCCCGGTACTAAATATTAAGCGAGTGATTTATCAGGAGTGTCCCATGGTTTCTCTTTACCTCGTCTACTTTCATGAAGCACCGGCGGAGCGTGTCCTCGTCGGTGGCGTCCACGTAGCTGTCCCCGAAGCGGTCGTACCGCCGACACATGGCCGCCCTCGTGGCCGCGCTGGCCGCCAGCAGGTCCAGCGGCGCGAGCTGCGCGGGCGCGCGCGCGGGCGGCAGCGCGCGCAGCCAGGCGGCCGCCGCCACGTCCGCGCCCCGCGCCGCCGCCGCGCCCGCGCCCCGCGCCCGCCGCCCCGACACACAGCACCATGTCGAAGGCCCTGGTATTAGTACACTATGATACAAGTGGGCTAAGTTGGTCATTAGTTCATTACACACGCCAGCCATCCAGACCAGACAGCCAGGCGATATTGTATAAGAAAGCCGATGTGTGTTTAATACGACGTTTTTCAACACACTTGCGAGGAAATAAGAAACTTTCATATTAATCAAATTTTAATTGTTAAATCGGTTAGTATGCAGTGTTGCATCTGTCATACTGCCTGCCGCCCCCCGCCCCCCCCCGGCGGCCGGCCGGCGCCCCGCCCGCCGCCGCCGTCCGACCGACGCCGCGGCCCGGCGGCGGCGGGGCGCCGGCGCCGGCGCGCGCCAGTCCGCGTTGTAAAATCTACTCGACCAATTTAAGAAGGCTCCGTTTCCATACATATTATTAGCAATCAGTTACCTTCTTAACTCAGCCGGATAATATAATGAAGAAGCACAAGTGGTATAATATACTGAAAAAAATGATATTAGAAACCTCAATATCATTTTTAAAGACCTATCCTTAAATACCCCACACGTATGGGTTTGATGAAAAAAGTTTTTTTGAGTTTCAGTTCTAAGTATGGGAAACCCCCAAAATGTATTGTTTTTTTTTCTATTTTTGTGTAAACATCATAATGCGGTTCATAGAATACATCTACTTACCAAGTTTGAACAATATAGCTTTTATAGTTTCGGAAAAAAGTGCCTGTGACAGAATCGGACAGACAGACGGACATGACGAATCTATAAGGGTTGCCTTTTTTGCCATTTGGCTACGGAACCCTAAAAAGCACGCGTTTTTAATATCTAGGATTATAAGCCAAAAATCAGTGGAATAAAAACGCCGATTTGAGCAAGTGTGTTGAAATAGTACGTTGTAGTAGGAGAGGCCGAAAAACCGCTCAAAGATGGACGAGTGAGTTCATCTTTAGCGTTTCCGGCCGAAACATTACTTAGTGCTTTTCACGACTACTGCGAGGAAATGAGAAATTTTCTCAGAGAGAACATTTGCATAACTATAAGTACTCTAATAGAAATTCATATTTATATTGGCGTAAGGATAATTGTTGGAAGAAAACGATGTATTTTTGCCAGGAACATTTATATTTTCTTTATTAGAAGAAGTCATTTTTATAGCGTATATACGTGTTTCTTGTATTTTTGAGCCAAACACAATTTACGCTATCAAATTCAGTAAGTATTTTCCGATCCCGACTTTTTTTATCACGTTTAAGAGGCGTTTTTCTGTTGATTGCTTCAAACTGACTCTAAACTTAGAAGCGTTTTTAAGCGTTCTTAAGAGTGAACTAAATGGTTTTGACGTTTTTTTTAAAACAAGTAATTGGTGCTATAAATAATCTAATTTTAATTTTGAAGGCAAAGTTGTGCCAAAAAAATACCTTTTACCGTCACCAATGACAGATGATGATAACAATGATCACCAATGACAGATGATGATAACAATGATCACCAATGACAGATGATGATAACAATGATCACCAATGACAGATGATGATAACAATGATCACCAATGACAGATGATGATAACAATGATCACCAATGACAGATGATGATAACAATGATCACCAATGACAGATGATGATAACAATGATCACCAATGACAGATGATGATAACAATGATCACCAATGACAGATGATGATAACAATGAAACAAAAGAGTAACAGTTTTCAATTTTGTCTCGTTACACAGAATATTTGTTGAGGTATGAATACCGATTATTGTAATGTGATGAGTAGTAACAGACCTACGTTCTCGACGTGTCGGCCGCCGTGAGACTGCACCAAACGCACGAGGTCGGCCTTACTGCTGACTTCGTCGCCCGACAGCACGCAGATCTCTCGCCCTCTCAGCGCCGCGGACACCACCTGCACACAAGTGGCATAAGACCACGTTTCACCTTTGCTCAAACAAAATAAAGCGATACGTATTCAGTATTCACAGCCTTGTTATACCTATACACTTTGTGATTATTGTGATAGGGGGTCATTTTTAGTAGGGGGGGGGGTCAAGAAAGTGTGACATGTTGTGACAAGGGGGAGAGGGAGTCACAAACTTTGTGACGTCACTTTTCATCAGTAACCGAGTTTTTTTTAAATCGCTGTGCACTTAAATAACGAGTTTTTGGAACGATGATCATTTTTAGGGTTCCGTAGCCAAATGGCAAAAAACGGAACCCTTATAGATTCGTCATGTCCGTCTGTCTGTCCGATTATTATTCGTTTAATTTTCTTTTCTAATCGGTTTTGTGTTATAAAATTACTAATATCTCTTTTTTTAAAAATATTTTGAAAATATATTAATAATACTTAATTCGATTTGCCGATTTCGTTGTAAACAAAATTGAGAAAAATGTGACGTCACACCAGGGGGGAGGGGTTCGCCAAATGTGACCAAGCGTGACAAGGAGGCGGGGAGAGGTCAAAAAACCTCGAAATTCGTGTGACTTAATTAATGGATGAACCCTTAATTAATGGGTGGCAAATGAAACCTCGACGTCCTGCACAGGTTGCGTGCGGAACTGCGCGGGCACTTCCGGCCCGCGCGCCGTGCGCTTGCGGCGCGGCGCGGCTCCGGGCTCCAGCGCGGCCGCCGCCACCGGCCGCTTGCTGAGCTTCACCACCGACCCGTCCTGACAGAGGAGCGAACAGTAAGAGGTAAGGAATGGAAACAATATGGAAGGAATCGAACTTTATTAGAAAAAATACACTAATGTTATACGTAGGCCAAACAAATCAATAGACCTTGACCAGCGCGTTGAACTCGGCTAGAGGCATGGCGTCCGCCGCGGGCTTGTCGTCGCGCACCGCCGTGACGCGCGGGAACCGCAGCGTGTGCGACGTGCCGAAGTCCGTGCTGCGGATTAGCTCCGTCGCGCGCACCTAGCACACGAACAACCAAGTCTATGAAGCAGGAATATGAAGTCATCGTTAAGCAACTTACGTTACCTACTCTAATATTTTTTTGTGACACGCACTTTTATTGCTGAATGTATTTCTTCTCTTTTTCATGTTTATCTACTTCTCGAGATCATTTTAATGAGCCTCTGAATTGAAAGTGTTCGTTGTTTTTCCATCCAGGAGTTCCGACCGCATCATCAGATCAGCTCCACATTTCGTATATCATTGCACTGTTATCGGAATCACGGAAAACAACTCCAAAATTCAATTGAGTCAGACATTACCGGGAAGTGGTTCTAATTTAAGTTACAATATTTTAAGCACACAATACATAAAGAATATACAAGTATACCGACACAGTGGAACTAAATAAAAATGTGTTACAAGTAACCGTCAAAAATATTTTTGACACAATTTTATTGCCGACTGCACTTTCTCTTTTTTGTATGTCTATCAAGTACTTCTCGAGACCTTTAAAATGGGCCTAAACTCTATGTGTTTAAGTTTTCCCATCGTAGAGTTCCTTTGGCTACCTTCCGACTGCATCAGGTTGACAGTCTTTATTTAGATTAGCAACATATGCCTACGTGACTTGAAAAGTTAAGTACAGTTTGGCCACATGTTTTTTTTTTTATTTTTTTTATTGAATTGAATAAGTATGTTATGTACTAACACAATAACTTATTCGTAGAACTTATCTCACTGCAATGTTTACGAATGATCAGTGAAATTTGTATAAACATAAATAATCCACGTACTTGTAAAATGATGGAATGTTCGGGCAGGACCCAGAAGTCCGGCTTCTCCTTGTTGAAGACGAGGCAGGCGGGCGGCGGCGCGTCCCTCCTCGACACCCAGTGGCGCTCCAGCGTCGCGCACAACGTCTCGCGCTGCTCGAACGTCAGGCCTGTAGCCACGCGACCCACCACCACCCAGCGGTGGGGGCGCCCTGGAACACCACGGTACGTTACAACAGTGTCCCAGTGTCGCACACAAAGTCTCGCGCTGCTCGAACGTCAGGCCTGTAGCCACGCGACCCACCACCACCCAGCGATGGGGGCGCCCTGGAACACCACGGTACGTTACAACAGTATCCCAGTGTCGCACGCAACGTCTCGCCTTCTCGAACGTCAGGCCTGTAGCCACGCGACCCACCACCACCCAGCGGTGGGGGCGCCCTGGAACACCACGGTACGTTACAACAGTGTCCCAGTGTCGCACACAAAGTCTCGCGCTGCTCGAACGTCAGGCCTGTAGCCACGCGACCCACCACTACCCAGCGATGGGGGCGCCCTGGAACACCACGGTACGTTACAACAGTATCCCAGTGTCGCACGCAACGTCTCGCCTTCTCGAACGTCAGGCCTGTAGCCACGCGACCCACCACCACCCAGCGGTGGGGGCGTCCTGTAACACCACGGTACGTTACAACAGTGTCCCAGTGTCGCACGCAACGTCTCGCCTTCTCGAACGTCAGGCCTGTAGCCACGCGACCCACCACCACCCAGCGGTGGGGGCGCCCTGGAACACCACGGTACGTTACAACAGTGTCCCAGTGTCGCACGCAACGTCTCGCCTTCTCGAACGACAGGCCTGTAGCCACGCGACCCACAACCACGCAGCGGTGGGGGCGCCCTGGAACACCACGGTACGTTACAACAGTGTCCCAGTGTCGCACACAACGTCTCGCGCTGCTCGAACGCCACCCACCACCACCCAACGGTGGCGGCACCCTGCACTTAGTATTTAGGGAGGGGAGGGGGGCTTAAAACCATTACTAGATTGCCTTGGCCCCCAGGCTCGGGCATTGTGAGGTGGAAATCCGGAAATCCTAGGTGGAACTCCGTCCCTGCTTAGCGGTAGGGGCACCCTGTCACACCACGGTACGTTATGGACTTATTGCCTCCCAGTGCTCCAGCGTGGAACATACAGAATGCAGAATCTAGTGGTTAGTACATAAAATTTTAGAAATGTAATGAGGGCGCCACTGTTGAGTTTCAACAGGCAACGATCATCCATCTCCTTCTGCCGCATACTTACGTATTTCATCAATAAATTTTGCACATCGATGCCTTGAATTATCAATATGCCACTGACATTTTTAAATAAAAAACTTGTTTCCATAAATAATAATAATATAATATGTCAAAAACGCGATTGTTGTAACGCGGTTGTGATAAGTCAACGGTGTTGCCACTGGATTGCCAGACAGGTTTCGCCTTTGGTACATTTTGTTTGAATTCTACAATGACATTAAGTACCTGTATAACTGGCCCTGTCGGAACGTCAGGCAGGCCGTACTGCGCCTGCGATGTGTTGCAATGTTCCGAAGCCTATTGAATGTTGATGTTTGATATCGCGTTCGCGTCTCGCGCTGTTCTATCATGAGACCAGTGGAGTAACGGGTACCCGCTCGCTAAACGATATATGTATATCAAATGTGAAAGTTTACGCAAAGTATGTGAACGCAAATACATAAAAGCTAAAAGGATTGGGTCTAAATTGACACACATATAGTTTTTAGGGTTAAACCTTATAGGATTTCTTTGTTGTCGGTCCGTCCGTCCGCCCGTCCGTCAGTCTGTCAACCTCTGTGTGTGTGTCCGGGAACGCATGGAGGTATCGAGTTGAATTCATATACTCAGGTCTATAGGCCCTTGAAGCTGTGAAAAAAATGTAACTTCTAAGTTAACGTAAAAAAAAGATACGGCCGTTTTTGCCGCAAAAAAATCTGAATTTCGAGTAATTTCAACATTCTCAAGGGATTAAAAATTTATAGGGTACTTCCCGTAGAACTAGAACTATGAAAGGGTGTAGCAGGATAGCCTAGGAAAAATTGCCCCCAGCGATTTTGGGTCGAAACTGTAATCAAACGATGCCTTTTGGGGAGGTTATACTCTGCACAAAGTTTCATCCCTCTGTTACCCCCTGGGGGTGAAAAACACCCGATTAACCCCAAAACTGTTTTAATTATTTTTTCCTAAACTATGAAAGTGACGAAGTTCAAATTTCGTACAAATATTAATAAGACTAAAAGCTATGTAAAAAAAAAATATTAACCCCCTAACCATTGAAATTCTTGTAAAAAAAACAAAAATAAAAAAAGAATCAACCTGTATATCAAGTTTGGCTCATGGTACCACACCATTTTTTTTTTCAAAAATGAACCAGTTTATATTCTACATGATACAAAAGTTTCATGGACCTACTCCAGAAGGAACATTGCGAAATTAATATGTATTGGCTCTTTGGTGCGTACTATTCATTGAACTCCCACTAAGAGCCTTGCATTATTAATAAACAATGGCTTGCGATCGGACCGCTGGCGCTGCTCGTGCCCGATTTGAAAAAGGTGGGGATAAAGAAGTATGAATCAAACTCATTTGTATTTATAAAAACATTTTTAGGGTTCCGTAGTCAACTAGGAACCCTTATAGTTTCGCCATGTCCGCCTGCCTGTCTGTCTGTCTGTCTGTCCGAGGCTTTGCTCCGTGATCGTTAGTGCTAGAATGCTGAAATTTGGCATGGATATATAAACCAATAAAGCCGACAAAGTCGTACAATAAAACCTAAAAATTTAATTTTTTTGAGGGTACCTCCCCTACACGTAAAGTGGGGGTGAATTTTTGTTTTTTGCTTCAATCCTACAGTGTGGGGTATCGTTGGAAAGGTATTTCAAAACTAATAGGGGTCTTTAACAAACATTTTTTGATTAAGTGAATATATTCGGAGATAATCGCTCCGAAAGAAAAAAAATGTGCCCCCCCCCCCTCTAACTTTTGAACCATAGGTCCAAAAAAAATTAAAAAAATCGTGGAAGTAGAGCTTAAGAAAGACATTAAATGAAAACTATAGCGGACATGATCAGTTTAGCTGTTTTTGAGTTATCGCAAAAAGTTTCCCCTTCATAGTAAAAAGACATACTTTAATTAGGTACTGATTATGCAAATTTGCCTATTTGTTTAACTCACGTGAAAGGTACCGTTTCATCCCTTGGTTAACAATTTACTATACTTTAAGCTCCAGTTTAGCTTATTGTGACGGAAGAGTAACTACGGAACCCTACACTGAGCGTGGCCCGACATGCTCTTGGCCGGTTTTTTTAGATTATTTTGTTTTCGGGTCCGAGACGTTGCGTATTAAGCATGATACGAGTATAATGATTAGTAGCTACGAAATAGTACGTTTATTTTAATTTCGCAATGTTCCTTCTGTAGGTCCATGAAACTTTTATATAATATAGAATATAAATTGGTACATTTTTGAAAAAAAAAAATGGTGTGTGTATGAGCCAAACTTGAGATCCATGTACAAATGAGTTTGATTCATACTTCTTTATCCCCACCTTTTTCAAATCGGGCACGAGCAGCGGTCCGATCGCAAGCCATTGTTTATTAATAATGCATGGCTCTTAGTGGGAGTTCAATGAATAGTACGCACCAAAGAGCCAATACATATTAATTTCGCAATGTTCCTTCTGGAGTAGGTCCATGAAACTTTTGTATCATGTAGAATATAAACTGGTTCATTTTTTGAAAAAAAAAAATGGTGTGGTACCATGAGCCAAACTTGATATACAGGTTGATTCTTTTTTTATTTTTGTTTTTTTTACAAGAATTTCAATGGTTAGGGGGTTAATATTTTTTTAGCACATAGCTTTTAGTCTTATTAATATTTGTACGAAATTTGAAATTCGTCACTTTCATAGTTTAGGAAAAAAGAATTAATACAGTTTTGGGGTTAATCGGGTTTTTTTCACCCCCAGGGGGTAACAGAGGGATGAAACTTTGTGCAGAGTATAACCTCCCTAAAAGGCATCGTTTGATTACAGTTTCGGCCCAAAATCGCTGGGGGCAATTTTTCCTAGGCTATCCTGCTACACCCTTTGGCAAATAATATCGTCTTTTATTACAAATACCGGGAAAAATCTGAAAACTCTACTCTATAATTTGAGGGGAAAAATAGTTAATTTTATACGGAACCCTCGGTAGGCCACTCCGACTCGTACTTGTCCAGTTTTTTTTTACCTGGAATAAGACATCTTTTTCATCCCCGTATATTTATCGTTTAATACAAAAGTACTCTTATATGGAAAGATTGTGGGCGGTTATGTATATTAATGCGACTTGCACGTATACGGACGATCTTGAGCAGAAGCTCCCAGCCAGTTAAAGGTTGACACATACCGGGCGCGCCGTCCGCGCAGGCGACGTGGAAGCTGCGCGCGCGCCCGCGCCGCTTGTCGCTGGCTTCCTCTGCGCCAACCACCACTAAATCCAGTTCCACCATCGTACCTTCCGTGTACTGCGCATACAAACATACATGTGCTTTCGGCTCACGACAGTCATGACATATACCAACAATTTCGTAGTAAATACCTACGAGCAGCCTACGAGTACGTAATATAACTAATAAAGTCAATTCGTAAGTACTAACATAGGATGTAACTTATTCTAGTTTACTAACAATAATAATATGGATCACCTGAACTGTATTAAACGAATTTTATTTAAAAACACAGAGACATGAGAATATAAACAGAATTTAATTATGTCATACAAATCACTAGAAACACTTACGCGTTCTATGGGGTCATCCATTAATTACATTACACGAATTTCTAGGTTTTTGACCCCTTCCCCCCTCCTTGTCACACTTGGTCACATTTGGCAAACCCCACCCCCTGATGTGACGTCACATGTTTCGAATTAATTATTATCAATATTTGATCAAAATACTTTTGATAAAAGAAATATAAGTAATTTTATAACACATAACCGATTGGGAAAGAAAATTAAACAAATATAACGAATTATCGTTCCAAAACATCGTTATTTAACTTTACAACGAATAAAAAATAATAATCGATTACTGGTGATGTTAAAGTGACGTCACAAAGTTTGTGACTCCCCCCCTCCCCCTTGTCACAACATGTCACATTTTCTTGACCCCCTCCCTCCCCCTAAACTTGTGATGTAATTAATGAATGACCCCTATGTAAAATTTTAAAAATATAAATTCTCAAGCGCATAATAATTTTTATTTTTAATTACGACAGGTAGGTACCTAAATATATACAAAACAGTAATAAAAATAACAAAATGAGTTACATATTGTTGGCATCATCTGCTGTAATAAAACGTTGTCACTATATGACATTCAAATGGCCGCGACTCCACGCGACGCGACCAACAACAATCGTTAGCAAATGCTTTGGCTTTATTACAGGAAACCTGTATCTATTAAATAAGGATTAAATTAATTTCTGGGTAAGCCAAATCAATAAAGTATTTCGCTAACGATTTAGTGAGGTAATGTGTAGTAGTAAAACAGTTGATTGCACTAAGCAAGTACATAATACACACTCACAGGCAATACAATAAATCAACATAAATGTAAACTAATCTCTTTAAGGGATCTCTTCCAAAATTCCTGATTCTTGAAAACTGCGCGAGATAGAGTGAAATAAAGATTTATACATGCTGATGGCAAAACGACACGGCACCGGCATGGAGAGACGGCATGAAGGATATCATATATATATATTGATGCTGATTTGCTATTCGTAATGGTTGCATCTTGCAGGTGCCACCTCAAAGATTGAGAACGAGAATGTGTGCCAATAAATTCATCAATAATTATACAATCTCCTGCGCTATTAAAAGATTTATTAGCTTTAGTATGTTATAGTATAGTAAGTTACAGTTACCTACCTCGGGTTTGACCTTGTACCAGCCGGCATTGCGGCGGTTGGCCAGGTAGTGCGAGTCCAGGTCTTTCACCACGATGCCTTCCTCCTGGTCCTCGATCGCTCTGTTTAGCGCCTCCAGGATCTCCGAACTGTCATGACAAACAAAATATACGTTTGAGTATTGCTTACTTTTTTTTTCAATTCAATTCAAATATACTTTATTCATGTAGGCCTAGCAACAAGCACTTATGAATAGTAAGACAGTATTACATATAATTATCTTAAGCTAATTATCAGAGCAATTTATTGATGTTGTAGATATTATTCCATATATAATACTAATGAATATAATTCATAGTTCAAATATAATACTAAAACTTTCACAAAATACAGTCATACAAAAAAATGTATAAAAAATACTAGTCTAGATTGTTTCTAGAATAAATTCTAAATGTCAAACAAATATAATAATAACCGGCCAAGAGCATGTCGGGCCACGCTCAGTGTAGGGTTCCGTAGTTACTCTTCCGTCACAATAAGCTAAACTGGAGCTTAAAGTATAGTAAATTGTTAACCAAGGGATGAAACGGTACCTTTCACCCGAGTTAAACAAATAGGCAAATTTGCATAATCAGTACCTAATTAAAGTAAGTCTTTTTACTATGAAGGGAAAACTTTTTGCGATAACTCAAAAACAGCTAAACTGATCATGTCCGCTATAGTTTTCATTTAATGTCTTTCTTAAGCTCTACTTCCACGATTTTTTTCATATTTTTTGGACCTATGGTTCAAAAGTTAGAGGGGGGGGACACATTTTTTTTTCTTTCGGAGCGATTATCTCCGAATATATTCACTTTATCAAAAAATGTTTCTTGAAAACCCCTATTAGTTTTGAAAGACCTTTCCAACAATACCCCACACTCTAGGGTTGAAGCGAAAAAAAAAATTCACCCCCACTTTACGTGTAGGGGAGGGTACCCTAAAAAAATTAAATTTTTAGATTTTATTGTACGACTTTGTCGGCTTTATTGATTTATATATCCATGCCAAATTTCAGCTTTCTAGCACTAACGACCACGGAGCAAAGCCTCGGACAGACAGACAGACAGACAGACGGACATGGCGAAACTATAAGGGTTCCGTTTTATGCCATTTGGCTACGGAACCCTAAAAACAACAAAGGAAATACATGCATTGGAATATCCATTTCATCAACATTATTCAAATATAATAGATAATTAATCATTTCGAATCACAATTAATCCCACGTTGTTTTATCATTCATGTAGTCTTGTGTGGTATAATAAGCTTTAGAAATAAGTTTACGCTTTACATGATTCTTAAATTTATTAATTGGTAACTCAGTAATATGGTTTGGAAGTTTATTATAAAATCTCGCACAATTACCCATGAATGATTTTTTAATTTTATGGAGCCGAGTGAAGGGCACGGCGAGCTTATGTTTATTTCTAGTATTAATATTATGAATGTCACAATTTTTCTTAAAATCGGCAATATTTTTTTATGCACATACAGAATATTCTCATAAATGTATTGACAGTGCAATGTCATGATGTCAATTTCCTTAAATTTTTACTTTTATGCAGGTGGGACAAAAACTAATACTAGTTATTAGGATCTACATAGCGAAAGGAGTGAAGGCAGGTAGAAGAACGGTGGTTGTGAACTAGTCAATGTCAATTTAGGATGAAAATAAAAAAGATTGCAGAAGACGGTACTCACAGATCAGTGACTTGACGGCGCTTGCTTCGCAGCAACACTCCTGGAACGTCTGTTACGATGGAGTCCAGTATAGCGAGTCGTTCCCGTAGAGGAGCCCCGCCGCTGCCGGCCGGGCCGGCTAGGTTCCGTCCGTTGTAGTGGAGCACGTCGAAGGCGCAGAAGCATGGTTGGAAGGCGGAGTTTTCGGTTATCTTCTTCACGTCAAAGGACATGCCTGGTGATGTTAGTATTATAAATATTCGCATAAATCGAATATGTCAGATAGGAATAAGCCCCGATATACCGTTTTCCAGTGTTTTGTTGTGTTGTGTTAGTTGTTCTGTATGACCGCTGACTGTTGATCCGAAGATTTTATTGCAACAACATATCAGTGGTTAGTTAAGGTTGTTGCTGTTCAAGTATTAGTTATTTTTCCTCCCGAAGACCTGGCGCTGCTTGTGCCAGCCCATCATCTCGCCGTCCAGAACCATGCTCTCCACTCCAGTAGTGAGTCCGTCACGTATTAGTTTAAATAGGAGTGAGCAGACCAAAGACGGAGCGCTGCCTGTTTCAGCCCATCATCTCGGCGTCCAATATCATGGTCCAAACTCCTGAATCTAACCCTTGTAACCTTGGAGTCAACAAACCCTGGGTCCTCAGCCCTAGTATACCTCTGTTCACGAAGACTTGGCGCTATTTGTGCCTGCCGATCATCTCCCCACCCAGGATCACGCTCCTAATTCCTACAGCACCCTCGTAACCTGGAAGTCAGTAGGCTATGTATCATGAGCTGGTATGCTAGTTACCTTTGCTACCGAAGACCTGGCGCTGCTTGTGCCAGCCCATCATCTCGCCGTCCAGCACCATACTTTTAACTCCTGGATCGAGTCCGTTTCGTAGTTTTGGAGTCAGCAGACCGTTGTCGTCTCCGGTGCCGTAGTGGTTCCCGTACGCGTGGCCCTTGCGGGAGAAATACTCGAACACGCCATCTTGCATGTGGATCTACGATATTTACATAGAATTACATATAATGGAAAGATACATGATCCTAAGAAATGTATGTAACAAAAATCTGATTTGTCGAAACAATACAATTCATATGAAACAAGTGAAACCCTACCTGAAACCGCTCGCCATCGAACTTATCCTCCACAATGTAAGCTGCAGGTGGTAACCGCAACACGCGCGTCACGTCGAGGCGCTCTGACAGCATGGGGCTGACGGCGCAGAACACTTGCACGCCGAGCTCCAGAGGGCGCGCCGTGCCTGGCTCCAACTCCGAACAGGTCTGAACACACAAAACCTTTGGAGTAAGAGAAACACTTGCATTGCAGGGAATGTTCCAGCGAAGCCCCATACTGCTTCTCTCGCCCGAGCTGAATAAACTATGTTTCTCTTACCTCACACGACTCACTCAACTTTTATAAGTGTGAAAATTTGTATCCTCCTCTATGGGGGTGTAACAGGGAATTAATGTTAGTAGGAGAGAATAGTCTTGTGAACGAAACACATAACAAGTTTTTGGCAAAAAAACATTTTTGGTGCAAGCTTTTATCGCTGACTGTACTTTTCTTAACACAGACAACTACTTAATACTCATCGAGACAATTCTAAAAACCCCAAACACCATTAGGTTGCGTTGTTTCATCACAGAGTTCCTATGGCCACCTCCCACCTAATTCATCAGATCAGCTCGATGGTACCATAATATAGCAGTGTCACCAGACTTACATACGTATTTATACAAATTTTCAGCTCAATCGGAAAATGGGAAGTGGGTCAAATTTAGCTTTCAAGATTTGACCCACACATACATACACAAGTGTATGTATGTGTCTTCGCCTCCTTATGTTGTGAAAATTGAATGACCATGTTACGTAAACTGTCAAAAGACTTACGTGTGGGGCTCTGCAAAAAAGCTGTTCCCAGGTTTTTAAATGGTTGACACAACATAACAAAAAAGCGGCCAAGTGCGAGTCGGACTCGCCCATGAAGGGTTCCGTACATTTATGACGTAATAAAAAAAAACTACTTACTAGATCTCGTTCAAACCAATTTTCGGTGGAAGTTTGCATGGTAATGTATATCATATATTTTTTTTAGATTTTTCATTCTGTTATTTTAGAAGTTACAGGGGGGGGGGGGGGGCACAATTTTTTTCACTTTGGAAGTGTCTCTCGCGCAAACTATTCTATATATATTAGAAAATAATGATATTAGAAACCTCAATATCATTTTTAAAGACCTATCCATAGATACCCCACACGTATGGGTTTGATGAAAAAAGATTTTTTGAGTTTCAGTTCTAAGTATGGGGAACCCCCAAAATTTATTGTTTTTTCTATTTTTGTGTAAAAATCCTAATGCGGTTCATAGAATACATCTACTTACCAAGTTTGAACAATATAGCTCTTATAGTTTCGGAAAAAAGTGGCGGTGACATAATCGGATAGACAGACGGACATGACGAATCTATAAGGGTTCCGTTTTTTGCCATTTGGCTACGGAACCCTAAAAAATAACTGCGCGAAAGCAAGTAGGCTACTAACAATTGTACTAACCTTAAGCAGGTTGCTGCAAGAGTCATAGTACTCAGGGGCATCAGGGTGCATGGCAGCCAGGAGCCTCGCCTGGCCTATCCGCAGGCGGAGGTCCTCAGCACTACACGTAGGAACCACTTCAGTTGCTTGGCGCTCAGCTGACGGAATACTGTGCCGAAGGCCTCGTCCAGTACTCCTGCATACGAGACAACCATGTTTACGATGGGGAAGTCATTATTAACATTAATATTGGTTATGTATCCTAGAGATACTAAGTGACCGTTCGTCAGCCGTTTGTGGCGGTCAGCAAACCATTATCTTAACTAGATCAGCGCGTGTCGATATTAGTATTTACAAAATTGATACAAATAAGGCTGATTGGGCCGTAAATGGACTAATCGAACTGTAATTAATAATTAAAACAGGGATTTTAGGTTCCGAGTGCCAAGTCAATCAGTATTCGAGCGCGCTCAGTAAAGACTCCTGAGCGAGAAACACAGATCAATTACCTTTTCTGTAGCGAAAATAAAACGTCACACATGAATATAATTGCTAGCTATTTGCTAGCTAATTCATTGGCTGAAAACCAGCGATATAATTCAAGTATGTTGAATTACTATTGCTGTATGCTATATTTCTGGGCTGCATTGAACGAGCAACTATATACTCTTATAATGAGGGAAATGAAGCTTTGCTGTTTGTTTTAGTTACTTACTCGCCTTCCCCCCGACCTGCGCGTTGGCGATCTTGTCCAGCACCTCGTTGGCGTCCTTCACTGTGAGCGAGCCGGACTGGCGCGCGAGGCGGTTCTTGAGAACGAAGCAGGCAACCCCGGCTAGGTGTCCTGCAGTGTCTGTTTGTACTCACTCGCCTTCCCCCCGACCTGCGCGTTGGCGATCTTGTCCAGCACCTCGTTGGCGTCCTTCACTGTGAGCGAGCCGGACTGGCGCGCGAGGCGGTTCTTGAGAACGAAGCAGGCAACCCCGGCTAGGTGTCCTGCAGTGTCTGTTTGTACTCACTCGCCTTCCCCCCGACCTGCGCGTTGGCGATCTTGTCCAGCACCTCGTTGGCGTCCTTCACGGTGAGCAAGCCGGACTGGCGCGCGAGGCGGTTCTTGAGAACGAAGCAGGCAACCCCGGCTAGGTGTCCTGCAGTGTCTGTTTGTACTCACTCGCCTTCCCCCTGACCTGCGCGTTGGCGATCTTGTCCAGCACCTCGTTGGCCGTCCTTCACGGTGAGCGAGCCGGACTGGCGCGCGAGGCGGTTCTTGAGAACGAAGCAGGCAACCCCGGCTAGGTGTCCTGCAGTGTCTGTTTTTACTCACTCGCCTTCCCCCCGACCTGCGCGTTGGCGATCTTGTCCAGCACCTCGTTGGCGTCCTTCACGGTGAGCGAGCCGGACTGGCGCGCGAGGCGGTTCTTGAGAACGAAGCAGGCAACCCCGGCTAGGTGTCCTGCAGTGTCTGTTTTTGTACTCACTCGCCTTCCCCCCGACCTGCGCGTTGGCGATCTTGTCCAGCACCTCGTTGGCGTCCTTCACGGTGAGCAAGCCGGACTGGCGCGCGAGGCGGTTCTTGAGAACGAAGCAGGCAACCCCGGCTAGGTGTCCTGCAGTGTCTGTTTGTACTCACTCGCCTTCCCCCCGACCTGCGCGTTGGCGATCTTGTCCAGCACCTCGTTGGCGTCCTTCACGGTGAGCGAGCCGGACTGGCGCGCGAGGCGGTTCTTGAGAACGAAGCAGGCAACCCCGGCTAGGTGTCCTGCAGTGTCTGTTTGTACTCACTCGCCTTCCCCCCGACCTGCGCGTTGGCGATCTTGTCCAGCACCTCGTTGGCGTCCTTCACGGTGAGCGAGCCGGACTGGCGCGCGAGGCGGTTCTTGAGAACGAAGCAGGCAACCCCGGCTAGGTGTCCTGCAGTGTCTGTTTGTACTCACTCGCCTTCCCCCCGACCTGCGCGTTGGCGATCTTGTCCAGCACCTCGTTGGCGTCCTTCACGGTGAGCGAGCCGGACTGGCGCGCGAGGCGGTTCTTGAGAACGAAGCAGGCAACCCCGGCTAGGTGTCCTGCAGTGTCTGTTTGTACTCACTCGCCTTCCCCCCGACCTGCGCGTTGGCGATCTTGTCCAGCACCTCGTTGGCGTCCTTCACGGTGAGCGAGCCGGACTGGCGCGCGAGGCGGTTCATGAGAACGAAGCAGGGCAACCCCGGCTAGGTGTCCTGCAGTGTCTGTTTGTACTCACTCGCCTTCCCCCCGACCTGCGCGTTGGCGATCTTGTCCAGCACCTCGTTGGCGTCCTTCACGGTGAGCGAGCCGGACTGGCGCGCGAGGCGGTTCTTGAGAACGAAGCAGGCAACCCCGGCTAGGTGTCCTGCAGTGTCTGTTTGTACTCACTCGCCTTCCCCCCGACCTGCGCGTTGGCGATCTTGTCCAGCACCTCGTTGGCGTCCTTCACGGTGAGCGAGCCGGACTGGCGCGCGAGGGCGGTTCTTGAGAACGAAGCAGGCAACCCCGGCTAGGTGTCCTGCAGTGTCTGTTTGTACTCACTCGCCTTCCCCCCGACCTGCGCGTTGGCGATCTTGTCCAGCACCTCGTTGGCGTCCTTCACGGTGAGCGAGCCGGACTGGCGCGCGAGGCGGTTCATGAGAACGAAGCAGGCAACCCCGGCTAGGTGTCCTGCAGTGTCTGTTTGTACTCACTCGCCTTCCCCCCGACCTGCGCGTTGGCGATCTTGTCCAGCACCTCGTTGGCGTCCTTCACGGTGAGCGAGCCGGACTGGCGCGCGAGGCGGTTCTTGAGAACGAAGCAGGCAACCCCGGCTAGGTGTCCTGCAGTGTCTGTTTGTACTCACTCGCCTTCCCCCCGACCTGCGCGTTGGCGATCTTGTCCAGCACCTCGTTGGCGTCCTTCACGGTGAGCGAGCCTGACTGGCGCGCGAGGCGGTTCATGAGAACGAAGTAAGCCACGCCGGCGAAGGTCGCTGTCCTGTAAGCAATAAATATTTTCATTATTTAAGTACAAGACGTCTGTTTTTCAAATATTACAGTTCTTCGACATTTAGAGACTGTATATCAAGGACACGGAACTGGTTTTGGAATAGCGCTAATACCGGTTTATTTTGGTTTTACTCTGAAATTTCATAAGAACGCGAACGTTTTAATAACTTTATTGTAACCTAAATAAATCGAAATAAACCGTCGAAAAAACATAAAAAAAAGGTTTCTTCGACGAGCGCCGAGACGGACGTCCGACCTGGTGGTGTGCGGCGTAAACAAGGACACCCACATATTAAAAGAACTTCATGGAAATGGTTTCCCTAAAAACCGGTTATAAAATAACGGTTTTAAGAACGAAACTATAATTAAAAGGTTTTTGCGCCTAGTACATGATAACGGTTTGGAAATTTAACCGGTTTCCGGTTTCCTTGCTGTATAAATCTCTAATAAAGTATCATCAAATATTTCATTGATTCCATTTTTGTAATTATATCTTGTAATTTTCGGTTATTTTAATTGCTTGTAAAAATTTGACATGTAAAAGTGCCCCTGTGGCCTATTTTCTGAATAAGAGTTTGAATCTTTGAAATTAGGTACGTTAAAATGACAATCGTATGTACATCGACATATGCGCAACGAAAAGAAAATATTGAACGATCCGATACTGATACGATGATACGGTCCGATAGGGCTGAGATGATCTTGTCGGCTAACCTGCGCGTTGCCGACGGAGCGGTAGCTGGTCAGGCGTAGCGCATCAGGAGAAGTCGGCGGCAGAGCCAGCACTCGAACTAGAGTGGACCCTAAAGAGGTTTCCTTGAGGTGGTAGGCGCCTCGCTCGCGGTCCAGCGCCGGGAGCAGGAGACGCATTACAGGGAACAGGTTGCAGTTCTGTAACCAATGTTGTAAATAAATAAAAAACCTCTTCGTCGTTAGTTAGATAACATATGCTTGTATAAAAAGTTTGACAATTCTTTGTTGTCGCCGCCAAATTGACAAACCTACCATCAGCGTTGGTATTTAGGGTTCCGTACTAAGACGCCGCTGTCCGTCTGTCACCAGCTCACCAGGCTGTACTATATCTCATAAACCGTGATAGTTATACAGTTGAAATTTTTACAGATGATGTATTCTGTTGCTATAACAACAAATACTAATAAGTACGGAAACCCTCGGTGGGCGAGTGCCACTCGGCCCAGTTTTTTTTTTCTATTGATGGGCGTGGTAGTTCAACCACCTTCACTGAGTAAGGGCACCTAAAAATGATCTGTACAAAATCAACATTGTGCCAGAAAAGGAAGGATAATAGCTTGTCATATGTCAAGCAAAATCTTTTTCATTTCATAAGCTTTGAAACTAGGTCATTGGTATTCTACGAAGTGGTGCAGACAAAAAGTGATGCGTCCTAGCCTATCCATAAATACCGATAGTTTTACTAAATTATTAGTTTGAAGTACGGGGAGGAAAATGATTCTTAGCATTTGCGGTTCAAGTAAATTTTGTTGTACATACTTATGCTAAAGAGCTGTCTAACTGCTAAAGAATCAATTTCATCGACCGTACCCTCAAGAAATACTAATAAAGGTTTATACTGAATTACTTTTTTTAAACACAATGTATTTTATTTTCCTCTCTTCCCTCAGTAAATATTATACCTTTTTCCCAGTGATCCTGGCAGCCTTCAGCCTGAACTCGTCAAAAAAGGCCGTTAGTATTTTGTCCTGCTCTTGCCGTTCTTTCTTCTTCTTGTGCAGACGCTCAAGTAAGTCACAGAGCTGCGCGAATGGCATGTCCTCGGCGGGACCGCTTCGCCTTCGGGCGCCAACGCCAGCGGCTCGGGTCCAGGACATCGTGCGACTCGTCTGCAAAGTTCTATATTAAGCTTAGGGCAACTTCAGCGGTGTTAGAACACACAGGTTATTTTGTGCATACAAGGGTTGTTAAGGGCCGAAGTTACAAAAAGAAACGAAGTTGAGTTTTGCATAGACAGGCCCGAGAATTTTTAGACCTAGGTAATTCCAGGATAGTATGCCCCAGTGGTATAGATGCCTCGATTTTAATTTTTACTAGTCGCAAAATGGTGGGAGTAAAATTCCACTACATAATAGCAAGCGCTCCCCCAGCAAACCTCAGTGCCACTGTGAACATAAGCGCAAGCGCATGCGTTTTAATCCATAAGTGCCAAACCTTGCGCGGCTAGACTTCAAAGAGCGTGAAAATAATATTATTAAATATTTATTATCGAATAACTTTAGACTCGCTTATAATTCCTGTCTTTTGTGTAATTAATTTGGGTGCACTGAAGCTTAGACTTGAGTTTATTATTACTTTGTTTTCTTATTGAAAAGGGCATCTATCTTCTGCTAAAAGTTAAAATATATGTGACAGTTGCCCCGTTTTCGAATCGCTATAAATGCCCTAAGGGCATCCCTAACGGCATCTATCCTTAGCATGTTTAAAATAATTATTACCGTACATATGGGGCTACTTATAGCACTAGTGCGAGAAGTAGCATATTACGTTTACTGTGTCGAACATTTAAAGGGCCATATGTACTGTAAAACGTTGTACGATACATGTGCGAATAGGTAATTCGCAACTCGTGTCGATTTTAAAACACTCCCTTCGGTCGGTGTTTAATTTATCGCCACCGTTTCGAATTTCCTATTTTTCGCAACTTGTATCGTAATGTACTATATGTTTCAGAGGCGCAAAATGGCTCGAAATGTAAGAGAACATGTGGAATACCGTCTAGTAGAATACTACGACAACGTTTTCAAAATAATGAATATAAAAGACTCTTAACTTTTAATTTTGCTGGTTTGATTTCAAAGGGCATCTATCCTCTGGCCCATTTTTGCGACGAATCATCTATCCCCCACGGTGGGCACCTATCCCATTTTGAAGAGGTCTAAAAAGTACGATTTTATACAAAATCTATGCGATTCTATAACGAAACAAGTACAGTAAAATAATAGATTAAGACCCATTAGTTATCATAAGTATAAGACACATTGCTATAAAATTATGAATTATTGAGTTATAAAGCTATTTCAAAAAGTGGGGCATCTATTCCTGGAATTACCCTAATTATGTACCGTTGCACACAATATTTTTTCAAGACAGCAGCGCGAACACCTTACAATTATAAATAAAATCAATGCAATATTGGTTTGTAGATCTTAGCCTAGAAGTTAGAATATAAAAAAAATCAGTAGTTGCTTAATATGGTTAATATGGAATGAATATTAACAATATTATTAATAATATTAATAATATTTTTAATTCCGCCTTTTGTACTATAAGGTTTTCTTTTGTGGCAATAAAGATTAAATAAATAAATATTCCTAACAACACTGCGGTTAGGATCCTGCACACAGGGGCGCCGGCGCCGGGCCCCGCGCGCCGCGCTTCTTGTGAAGTTGATTTCGATCTCACTTGGCAGTCATTTACCTAATTGACAAATACGAGTGCTGCGGTGTTATCATGGTTTCATTTTTGTCGCCTGTCACTATGCCCGTCACTTTCGCACTTACATACTTGTTAGAACGTGACAGGTTATGGTGACAAATGACAAAGAGCCGACCATCTTAGCTCTACTGGAGTAGAATAATAAAAAATTTCTACTCGTTGACTGTAATGGTTGAATTAAGGCTTCTGTATACCAAACTGATATCTCATACTTTTTAGGGTACCCAAAAACTGAAACGAAGACCGCTTAGCGTTGCTTGTTAGTCTCCATAGGCTACAATTACCAAAATCGAGAAATTTACTGTCCAAAAATTTAATTTAGTAAGGAGTAAGTACCACGGGCCTCATGGGTTACGAGGTGTCATTGACCTTTTGGTTTGTTTACCTATGATTGTATACACTATCGTTTAGTTTTTTTTGTTGACTCGTAGAAAACATTATTGTATAACAATAGTGATATAATCAAGCTTTTCAATCTCGTACCTACCCCGGTAACTCGTATAATCGCAAACACGTGTACTCGACTTAAAATCTCTCCATTATATCACGAGTGTATAAAATACTAATTTACCTACGGGACAGGAAATAAATATTGAGACTCGCTACGCAAGCTATAAAGCAAGTTACGCCAAATAATAGCTACGCTCATACAGTCTTATTCATTTATTTACTTATTTGCAACCGAGAATAGGACCGTGCGCGTTGGAGGGTCTGCCATCTTGTGTATCTCAATCGGAACCATAAACATGCACATTTACACGGTTAACTTCCGTCCATTATCGAAAGTAGAGGAGCACTGTAACAGACACCAGGCTGTTATAATTATTTAACAAATTACCTGAAGAGCTTAAAACAATTTCAAAGTATAATATCTTCAAACACAAATTGAAAACAGTTTTTGTTGAGTACATTCATGCACGCTCCCTATACAAGTTATACACAATATTACTCCATAGTTAAAGCAGGACGCCATGCGGCACGCCCTTGAGTGTTTTATTTTAGATAATTTTAGTCGTCTGAATTTGAACTGTCCTGTCATACTTAAATATACTTTTAGGGTATTTGGCACTTGCGCACAGTATTTGGCACTTGGCAGTATCGTTATGTTTATCGTCGCAAGTGTTGGTGTGACCCAAACCAAAGAGTATTATAATATATAACCCAATCCCGCTACAACGACAGCGCAAGACCACCCCTCACCCGGTTATTTCATTGCTTGAATATATCCATATAGGCTCTCCGAAACATGCCGCACGAGTGACTAAGAATAGGCACGCGAGTTAAACCATAAAATTAGTTAAATTTGACCATGTCTTTTCAGTGTTTATATTTATTGCTCAACTGCCTTTTGGTCTCTTCGCTACATTAAGATACTAAATGGTTCTTTCAATTGTTCGGCAATCCAACAACTCGCTGCCAGTAATCCTATAATAACCCATTTAATTCCATCTGCTTCGACGATTCTCACCAGATGGCGCCGTTATAATATTGTTGTATGTCTTTAGGTCAGGCACATAGATAAAATCAAAAACATAACAATACAATAAAATTTATTCAATAACAAGATGTCTTAAACAGGTACTGTCTCGCCACATGCGGCGCTAATGGTGCCTTATACAGCAGGTACAGGTTTGTACGCAGCCTCCATCCGCAGGTCAATGGCGCCGTGCACTGCGCAGCGGGCCGCCGGCGCGACGCCAGCGCACGCTCGTAGTACTCTATAGCCAAGTTGTTGATACTTAACATGTGGTACGCGCGCCCGATGTTGTACAGCGCCTCTTGGTCGCACTTCCTCATGTGCTGATACGTGATCAAGTACGACACTCCCTTGCCAGAATCGATTGTGGTGCCTATCCATGGTTCGCTGCGCCGCCATGCATGAGCATCGTGATCCCGATGAGAAACGCAAGGCAAGATCGGCTCGCGCCGACTGATCGTGGTATCAAGGAAATACTTTAATGCT